>NC_080202.1:31981959-32350439 GCF_030028045.1 Hippopotamus amphibius kiboko | reverse complement strand
CAATCCTTAGCCCACTGCAAAGCGGGAGAGAGGCGGCCTTTCTGCTCAGGGCCAAACACCCTGCTGCTAGTCTGCTTCCCTGCGGGCTAACCTCTGTGAGGGAAAGGCCGTCTGGGCCCTGAAACGCAAGCACCTGGCCACCCACTCCTAGGTGCTCCTTTGCAACGCTGTCTTTTGGAAAGGCATCCTTCTCCTGGAGCCACCGTGTGAGCTGCCTTTGGAAGCCCACAAGAGGCAGGAAGCAGCTTGCAGGAAACCTTGCTCATTGAGGGCCTTGCCCTTGAATATGCTTTGCAAGGAGGCAAGGAGGCCTCGGGTCCACTCGCTTTTCCAATGGGGAACAGCGAGTGCTGAAGAGCTCTGTTCTGGCTCCAAGGCAGCCTGCAGCTCAGGCGCCCGTGGAATGGGCTTGGTTGGTAGAGCCCAGCCCTCAGCAGGGCTCTCCAGTGTGTCTAGCCAGAGAGCCCCGTGCTTTGAACCGGCCTCAGGAATGCAGCTCTAGGGAGCTTTCCCCCTCCCTGCTTGCCTGTCCGGGTGACCACCTTGGAGAGGCCTGCTCCAAACTCGGGCTTTGGCCTTCACGCTGAGATCTCCTCCCTGAGCTCTCTAGCTCTCCCAACAATTGGCAAGTGCACCCAGTGGCACCACACCAGACAGTCTCCCTGAGCATGGCTAGGCCAGGCCTAGTCCCCGTGTCCCCTTGGTCTCTCTCGGCCTTTGCCTCCCTTAGGCCCTCCACTGCATGTCGACCCCCTGGGGTGCAAGGGGTCTTCCTGGAATGGCCAGTGTGTGGCGTGTGTCTTTTGGTGGCTCCGAGACTGCCTCCACAGAGGCTGGCTGGCAAGGGGAACACTGGGGCTGAGAGGAAAATCAGCATTGTGCGTCCGGGGCAGCAGGCTAGCTGTGGCTTCCAAACTGCCTGCATAGCCCCCGTGTGGCCGTCTCCTCTTCCCTGGTGGAAAGCCTCCCTGAGAACTTAGGAGGCTAGCTGAAAGACACAGGTGCTTTCCATTCCTTGCTAGGACTTCACCGACAGCCCTCGCTCTCTGACTGGTGAGTTGGCACCTTCACCAGAGGCCTCCCAGGGAGCTGCCCCATCCCCATCCAGAAAGGAAACCAGCCGTTGGCAAGCAAACTCAGGCAGAGAAGTCTTGCCAGGGGAGAGGTTTCCCGAAGGATCCCATGCTTCAGTTCACACCCTTTTCCATGGGGGAAGCCGGGGTGTCCCAAATCTCTCCCACGCTTCAGAACCTCCTCCAGCAGCAGGGAGGCTTGCAGTCACCGTTGGGTGCCAAGGGGTGTTCCAGGCAGGCAGCTCTCCATGGAGAGAAAGGCTTCCCAGCTAGCAAGCTGCCTCAGGAGCATTGCTGGAGTGCGGGTGTGAGTACCCGTGGGGTCGCCTTGAGGGTGGCTCCTGGAGCTGCATGGACGCAAACCCCGTGCTGAGCACACACCCAGGCAAGACTTAGCACACGTCTCAGCACCTCAAGCAGATCATGGCAGATGCCTCCTGCCTGCACTCAATAGACAGGTTGCCCTGTGCATTGCTGGGGAGGCCCTGGCACGTCAGAGTTTCCCATGGGCCCAGCTACAGCCTTCTCCCTCTTAGGCCATGCACAGATCCTCTCCAGAGCTACGCTGTGTGTGGAAGTTCGCAAGGTGTGGCATGTGCTTCTCTTTCACTGCTTGGAACCTGCACACACCCAGACTGTGTGTGTCAACATTCACAGTGGGGCCTGATGGCAAGCAATCCTTAGCCCACTGCAAAGCGGGAGAGAGGCGGCCTTTCTGCTCAGGGCCAAACACCCTGCTGCTAGTCTGCTTCCCTGCGGGCTAACCTCTGTGAGGGAAAGGCCGTCTGGGCCCTGAAACGCAAGCACCTGGCCACCCACTCCTAGGTGCTCCTTTGCAACGCTGTCTTTTGGAAAGGCATCCTTCTCCTGGAGCCACCGTGTGAGCTGCCTTTGGAAGCCCACAAGAGGCAGGAAGCAGCTTGCAGGAAACCTTGCTCATTGAGGGCCTTGCCCTTGAATATGCTTTGCAAGGAGGCAAGGAGGCCTCGGGTCCACTCGCTTTTCCAATGGGGAACAGCGAGTGCTGAAGAGCTCTGTTCTGGCTCCAAGGCAGCCTGCAGCTCAGGCGCCCGTGGAATGGGCTTGGTTGGTAGAGCCCAGCCCTCAGCAGGGCTCTCCAGTGTGTCTAGCCAGAGAGCCCCCTGCTTTGAACCGGCCTCAGGAATGCAGCTCTATGGAGCTTTCCCCCTCCCTGCTTGCCTGTCCGGGTGACCACCTTGGAGAGGCCTGCTCCAAACTCGGGCTTTGGCCTTCACGCTGAGATCTCCTCCCTGAGCTCTCTAGCTCTCCCAACAATTGGCAAGTGCACCCAGTGGCACCACACCAGACAGTCTCCCTGAGCATGGCTAGGCCAGGCCTAGTCCCCGTGTCCCCTTGGTCTCTCTCGGCCTTTGCCTCCCTTAGGCCCTCCACTGCATGTCGACCCCCTGGGGTGCAAGGGGTCTTCCTGGAATGGCCAGTGTGTGGCGTGTGTCTTTTGGTGGCTCCGAGACTGCCTCCACAGAGGCTGGCTGGCAAGGGGAACACTGGGGCTGAGAGGAAAATCAGCATTGTGCGTCCGGGGCAGCAGGCTAGCTGTGGCTTCCAAACTGCCTGCATAGCCCCCGTGTGGCCGTCTCCTCTTCCCTGGTGGAAAGCCTCCCTGAGAACTTAGGAGGCTAGCTGAAAGACACAGGTGCTTTCCATTCCTTGCTAGGACTTCACCGACAGCCCTCGCTCTCTGACTGGTGAGTTGGCACCTTCACCAGAGGCCTCCCAGGGAGCTGCCCCATCCCCATCCAGAAAGGAAACCAGCCGTTGGCAAGCAAACTCAGGCAGAGAAGTCTTGCCAGGGGAGAGGTTTCCCGAAGGATCCCATGCTTCAGTTCACACCCTTTTCCATGGGGGAAGCCGGGGTGTCCCAAATCTCTCCCACGCTTCAGAACCTCCTCCAGCAGCAGGGAGGCTTGCAGTCACCGTTGGGTGCCAAGGGGTGTTCCAGGCAGGCAGCTCTCCATGGAGAGAAAGGCTTCCCAGCTAGCAAGCTGCCTCAGGAGCATTGCTGGAGTGCGGGTGTGAGTACCCGTGGGGTCGCCTTGAGGGTGGCTCCTGGAGCTGCATGGACGCAAACCCCGTGCTGAGCACACACCCAGGCAAGACTTAGCACACGTCTCAGCACCTCAAGCAGATCATGGCAGATGCCTCCTGCCTGCACTCAATAGACAGGTTGCCCTGTGCATTGCTGGGGAGGCCCTGGCACGTCAGAGTTTCCCATGGGCCCAGCTACAGCCTTCTCCCTCTTAGGCCATGCACAGATCCTCTCCAGAGCTACGCTGTGTGTGGAAGTTCGCAAGGTGTAGCATGTGCTTGTCTTTCACTGCTTGGAACCTGCACACACCCAGACTGTGTGTGTCAACATTCACAGTGGGGCCTGATGGCAAGCAATCCTTAGCCCACTGCAAAGCGGGAGAGAGGCGGCCTTTCTGCTCAGGGCCAAACACCCTGCTGCTAGTCTGCTTCCCTGCGGGCTAACCTCTGTGAGGGAAAGGCCGTCTGGGCCCTGAAACGCAAGCACCTGGCCACCCACTCCTAGGTGCTCCTTTGCAACGCTGTCTTTTGGAAAGGCATCCTTCTCCTGGAGCCACCGTGTGAGCTGCCTTTGGAAGCCCACAAGAGGCAGGAAGCAGCTTGCAGGAAACCGTGCTCATTGAGGGCCTTGCCCTTGAATATGCTTTGCAAGGAGGCAAGGAGGCCTCGGGTCCACTCGCTTTTCCAATGGGGAACAGCGAGTGCTGAAGAGCTCTGTTCTGGCTCCAAGGCAGCCTGCAGCTCAGGCGCCCGTGGAATGGGCTTGGTTGGTAGAGCCCAGCCCTCAGCAGGGCTCTCCAGTGTGTCTAGCCAGAGAGCCCCGTGCTTTGAACCGGCCTCAGGAATGCAGCTCTAGGGAGCTTTCCCCCTCCCTGCTTGCCTGTCTGGGTGACCACCTTGGAGAGGCCTGCTCCAAACTCGGGCTTTGGCCTTCACGCTGAGATCTCCTCCCTGAGCTCTCTAGCTCTCCCAACAATTGGCAAGTGCACCCAGTGGCACCACACCAGACAGTCTCCCTGAGCATGGCTAGGCCAGGCCTAGTCCCCGTGTCCCCTTGGTCTCTCTCGGCCTTTGCCTCCCTTAGGCCCTCCACTGCATGTCGACCCCCTGGGGTGCAAGGGGTCTTCCTGGAATGGCCAGTGTGTGGCGTGTGTCTTTTGGTGGCTCCGAGACTGCCTCCACAGAGGCTGGCTGGCAAGGGGAACACTGGGGCTGAGAGGAAAATCAGCATTGTGCGTCCGGGGCAGCAGGCTAGCTGTGGCTTCCAAACTGCCTGCATAGCCCCCGTGTGGCCGTCTCCTCTTCCCTGGTGGAAAGCCTCCCTGAGAACTTAGGAGGCTAGCTGAAAGACACAGGTGCTTTCCATTCCTTGCTAGGACTTCACCGACAGCCCTCGCTCTCTGACTGGTGAGTTGGCACCTTCACCAGAGGCCTCCCAGGGAGCTGCCCCATCCCCATCCAGAAAGGAAACCAGCCGTTGGCAAGCAAACTCAGGCAGAGAAGTCTTGCCAGGGGAGAGGTTTCCCGAAGGATCCCATGCTTCAGTTCACACCCTTTTCCATGGGGGAAGCCGGGGTGTCCCAAATCTCTCCCACGCTTCAGAACCTCCTCCAGCAGCAGGGAGGCTTGCAGTCACTGTTGGGTGCCAAGGGGTGTTCCAGGCAGGCAGCTCTCCATGGAGAGAAAGGCTTCCCAGCTAGCAAGCTGCCTCAGGAGCATTGCTGGAGTGCGGGTGTGAGTACCCGTGGGGTCGCCTTGAGGGTGGCTCCTGGAGCTGCATGGACGCAAACCCCGTGCTGAGCACACACCCAGGCAAGACTTAGCACACGTCTCAGCACCTCAAGCAGATCATGGCAGATGCCTCCTGCCTGCACTCAATAGACAGGTTGCCCTGTGCATTGCTGGGGAGGCCCTGGCACGTCAGAGTTTCCCATGGGCCCAGCTACAGCCTTCTCCCTCTTAGGCCATGCACAGATCCTCTCCAGAGCTACGCTGTGTGTGGAAGTTCGCAAGGTGTGGCATGTGCTTGTCTTTCACTGCTTGGAACCTGCACACACCCAGACTGTGTGTGTCAACATTCACAGTGGGGCCTGATGGCAAGCAATCCTTAGCCCACTGCAAAGCGGGAGAGAGGCGGCCTTTCTGCTCAGGGCCAAACACCCTGCTGCTAGTCTGCTTCCCTGCGGGCTAACCTCTGTGAGGGAAAGGCCGTCTGGGCCCTGAAACGCAAGCACCTGGCCACCCACTCCTAGGTGCTCCTTTGCAACGCTGTCTTTTGGAAAGGCATCCTTCTCCTGGAGCCACCGTGTGAGCTGCCTTTGGAAGCCCACAAGAGGCAGGAAGCAGCTTGCAGGAAACCTTGCTCATTGAGGGCCTTGCCCTTGAATATGCTTTGCAAGGAGGCAAGGAGGCCTCGGGTCCACTCGCTTTTCCAATGGGGAACAGCGAGTGCTGAAGAGCTCTGTTCTGGCTCCAAGGCAGCCTGCAGCTCAGGCGCCCGTGGAATGGGCTTGGTTGGTAGAGCCCAGCCCTCAGCAGGGCTCTCCAGTGTGTCTAGCCAGAGAGCCCCGTGCTTTGAACCGGCCTCAGGAATGCAGCTCTAGGGAGCTTTCCCCCTCCCTGCTTGCCTGTCCGGGTGACCACCTTGGAGAGGCCTGCTCCAAACTCGGGCTTTGGCCTTCACGCTGAGATCTCCTCCCTGAGCTCTCTAGCTCTCCCAACAATTGGCAAGTGCACCCAGTGGCACCACACCAGACAGTCTCCCTGAGCATGGCTAGGCCAGGCCTAGTCCCCGTGTCCCCTTGGTCTCTCTCGGCCTTTGCCTCCCTTAGGCCCTCCACTGCATGTCGACCCCCTGGGGTGCAAGGGGTCTTCCTGGAATGGCCAGTGTGTGGCGTGTGTCTTTTGGTGGCTCCGAGACTGCCTCCACAGAGGCTGGCTGGCAAGGGGAACACTGGGGCTGAGAGGAAAATCAGCATTGTGCGTCCGGGGCAGCAGGCTAGCTGTGGCTTCCAAACTGCCTGCATAGCCCCCGTGTGGCCGTCTCCTCTTCCCTGGTGGAAAGCCTCCCTGAGAACTTAGGAGGCTAGCTGAAAGACACAGGTGCTTTCCATTCCTTGCTAGGACTTCACCGACAGCCCTCGCTCTCTGACTGGTGAGTTGGCACCTTCACCAGAGGCCTCCCAGGGAGCTGCCCCATCCCCATCCAGAAAGGAAACCAGCCGTTGGCAAGCAAACTCAGGCAGAGAAGTCTTGCCAGGGGAGAGGTTTCCCGAAGGATCCCATGCTTCAGTTCACACCCTTTTCCATGGGGGAAGCCGGGGTGTCCCAAATCTCTCCCACGCTTCAGAACCTCCTCCAGCAGCAGGGAGGCTTGCAGTCACCGTTGGGTGCCAAGGGGTGTTCCAGGCAGGCAGCTCTCCATGGAGAGAAAGGCTTCCCAGCTAGCAAGCTGCCTCAGGAGCATTGCTGGAGTGCGGGTGTGAGTACCCGTGGGGTCGCCTTGAGGGTGGCTCCTGGAGCTGCATGGACGCAAACCCCGTGCTGAGCACACACCCAGGCAAGACTTAGCACACGTCTCAGCACCTCAAGCAGATCATGGCAGATGCCTCCTGCCTGCACTCAATAGACAGGTTGCCCTGTGCATTGCTGGGGAGGCCCTGGCACGTCAGAGTTTCCCATGGGCCCAGCTACAGCCTTCTCCCTCTTAGGCCATGCACAGATCCTCTCCAGAGCTACGCTGTGTGTGGAAGTTCGCAAGGTGTGGCATGTGCTTCTCTTTCACTGCTTGGAACCTGCACACACCCAGACTGTGTGTGTCAACATTCACAGTGGGGCCTGATGGCAAGCAATCCTTAGCCCACTGCAAAGCGGGAGAGAGGCGGCCTTTCTGCTCAGGGCCAAACACCCTGCTGCTAGTCTGCTTCCCTGCGGGCTAACCTCTGTGAGGGAAAGGCCGTCTGGGCCCTGAAACGCAAGCACCTGGCCACCCACTCCTAGGTGCTCCTTTGCAACGCTGTCTTTTGGAAAGGCATCCTTCTCCTGGAGCCACCGTGTGAGCTGCCTTTGGAAGCCCACAAGAGGCAGGAAGCAGCTTGCAGGAAACCTTGCTCATTGAGGGCCTTGCCCTTGAATATGCTTTGCAAGGAGGCAAGGAGGCCTCGGGTCCACTCGCTTTTCCAATGGGGAACAGCGAGTGCTGAAGAGCTCTGTTCTGGCTCCAAGGCAGCCTGCAGCTCAGGCGCCCGTGGAATGGGCTTGGTTGGTAGAGCCCAGCCCTCAGCAGGGCTCTCCAGTGTGTCTAGCCAGAGAGCCCCCTGCTTTGAACCGGCCTCAGGAATGCAGCTCTATGGAGCTTTCCCCCTCCCTGCTTGCCTGTCCGGGTGACCACCTTGGAGAGGCCTGCTCCAAACTCGGGCTTTGGCCTTCACGCTGAGATCTCCTCCCTGAGCTCTCTAGCTCTCCCAACAATTGGCAAGTGCACCCAGTGGCACCACACCAGACAGTCTCCCTGAGCATGGCTAGGCCAGGCCTAGTCCCCGTGTCCCCTTGGTCTCTCTCGGCCTTTGCCTCCCTTAGGCCCTCCACTGCATGTCGACCCCCTGGGGTGCAAGGGGTCTTCCTGGAATGGCCAGTGTGTGGCGTGTGTCTTTTGGTGGCTCCGAGACTGCCTCCACAGAGGCTGGCTGGCAAGGGGAACACTGGGGCTGAGAGGAAAATCAGCATTGTGCGTCCGGGGCAGCAGGCTAGCTGTGGCTTCCAAACTGCCTGCATAGCCCCCGTGTGGCCGTCTCCTCTTCCCTGGTGGAAAGCCTCCCTGAGAACTTAGGAGGCTAGCTGAAAGACACAGGTGCTTTCCATTCCTTGCTAGGACTTCACCGACAGCCCTCGCTCTCTGACTGGTGAGTTGGCACCTTCACCAGAGGCCTCCCAGGGAGCTGCCCCATCCCCATCCAGAAAGGAAACCAGCCGTTGGCAAGCAAACTCAGGCAGAGAAGTCTTGCCAGGGGAGAGGTTTCCCGAAGGATCCCATGCTTCAGTTCACACCCTTTTCCATGGGGGAAGCCGGGGTGTCCCAAATCTCTCCCACGCTTCAGAACCTCCTCCAGCAGCAGGGAGGCTTGCAGTCACCGTTGGGTGCCAAGGGGTGTTCCAGGCAGGCAGCTCTCCATGGAGAGAAAGGCTTCCCAGCTAGCAAGCTGCCTCAGGAGCATTGCTGGAGTGCGGGTGTGAGTACCCGTGGGGTCGCCTTGAGGGTGGCTCCTGGAGCTGCATGGACGCAAACCCCGTGCTGAGCACACACCCAGGCAAGACTTAGCACACGTCTCAGCACCTCAAGCAGATCATGGCAGATGCCTCCTGCCTGCACTCAATAGACAGGTTGCCCTGTGCATTGCTGGGGAGGCCCTGGCACGTCAGAGTTTCCCATGGGCCCAGCTACAGCCTTCTCCCTCTTAGGCCATGCACAGATCCTCTCCAGAGCTACGCTGTGTGTGGAAGTTCGCAAGGTGTAGCATGTGCTTGTCTTTCACTGCTTGGAACCTGCACACACCCAGACTGTGTGTGTCAACATTCACAGTGGGGCCTGATGGCAAGCAATCCTTAGCCCACTGCAAAGCGGGAGAGAGGCGGCCTTTCTGCTCAGGGCCAAACACCCTGCTGCTAGTCTGCTTCCCTGCGGGCTAACCTCTGTGAGGGAAAGGCCGTCTGGGCCCTGAAACGCAAGCACCTGGCCACCCACTCCTAGGTGCTCCTTTGCAACGCTGTCTTTTGGAAAGGCATCCTTCTCCTGGAGCCACCGTGTGAGCTGCCTTTGGAAGCCCACAAGAGGCAGGAAGCAGCTTGCAGGAAACCGTGCTCATTGAGGGCCTTGCCCTTGAATATGCTTTGCAAGGAGGCAAGGAGGCCTCGGGTCCACTCGCTTTTCCAATGGGGAACAGCGAGTGCTGAAGAGCTCTGTTCTGGCTCCAAGGCAGCCTGCAGCTCAGGCGCCCGTGGAATGGGCTTGGTTGGTAGAGCCCAGCCCTCAGCAGGGCTCTCCAGTGTGTCTAGCCAGAGAGCCCCGTGCTTTGAACCGGCCTCAGGAATGCAGCTCTAGGGAGCTTTCCCCCTCCCTGCTTGCCTGTCTGGGTGACCACCTTGGAGAGGCCTGCTCCAAACTCGGGCTTTGGCCTTCACGCTGAGATCTCCTCCCTGAGCTCTCTAGCTCTCCCAACAATTGGCAAGTGCACCCAGTGGCACCACACCAGACAGTCTCCCTGAGCATGGCTAGGCCAGGCCTAGTCCCCGTGTCCCCTTGGTCTCTCTCGGCCTTTGCCTCCCTTAGGCCCTCCACTGCATGTCGACCCCCTGGGGTGCAAGGGGTCTTCCTGGAATGGCCAGTGTGTGGCGTGTGTCTTTTGGTGGCTCCGAGACTGCCTCCACAGAGGCTGGCTGGCAAGGGGAACACTGGGGCTGAGAGGAAAATCAGCATTGTGCGTCCGGGGCAGCAGGCTAGCTGTGGCTTCCAAACTGCCTGCATAGCCCCCGTGTGGCCGTCTCCTCTTCCCTGGTGGAAAGCCTCCCTGAGAACTTAGGAGGCTAGCTGAAAGACACAGGTGCTTTCCATTCCTTGCTAGGACTTCACCGACAGCCCTCGCTCTCTGACTGGTGAGTTGGCACCTTCACCAGAGGCCTCCCAGGGAGCTGCCCCATCCCCATCCAGAAAGGAAACCAGCCGTTGGCAAGCAAACTCAGGCAGAGAAGTCTTGCCAGGGGAGAGGTTTCCCGAAGGATCCCATGCTTCAGTTCACACCCTTTTCCATGGGGGAAGCCGGGGTGTCCCAAATCTCTCCCACGCTTCAGAACCTCCTCCAGCAGCAGGGAGGCTTGCAGTCACCGTTGGGTGCCAAGGGGTGTTCCAGGCAGGCAGCTCTCCATGGAGAGAAAGGCTTCCCAGCTAGCAAGCTGCCTCAGGAGCATTGCTGGAGTGCGGGTGTGAGTACCCGTGGGGTCGCCTTGAGGGTGGCTCCTGGAGCTGCATGGACGCAAACCCCGTGCTGAGCACACACCCAGGCAAGACTTAGCACACGTCTCAGCACCTCAAGCAGATCATGGCAGATGCCTCCTGCCTGCACTCAATAGACAGGTTGCCCTGTGCATTGCTGGGGAGGCCCTGGCACGTCAGAGTTTCCCATGGGCCCAGCTACAGCCTTCTCCCTCTTAGGCCATGCACAGATCCTCTCCAGAGCTACGCTGTGTGTGGAAGTTCGCAAGGTGTGGCATGTGCTTCTCTTTCACTGCTTGGAACCTGCACACACCCAGACTGTGTGTGTCAACATTCACAGTGGGGCCTGATGGCAAGCAATCCTTAGCCCACTGCAAAGCGGGAGAGAGGCGGCCTTTCTGCTCAGGGCCAAACACCCTGCTGCTAGTCTGCTTCCCTGCGGGCTAACCTCTGTGAGGGAAAGGCCGTCTGGGCCCTGAAACGCAAGCACCTGGCCACCCACTCCTAGGTGCTCCTTTGCAACGCTGTCTTTTGGAAAGGCATCCTTCTCCTGGAGCCACCGTGTGAGCTGCCTTTGGAAGCCCACAAGAGGCAGGAAGCAGCTTGCAGGAAACCGTGCTCATTGAGGGCCTTGCCCTTGAATATGCTTTGCAAGGAGGCAAGGAGGCCTCGGGTCCACTCGCTTTTCCAATGGGGAACAGCGAGTGCTGAAGAGCTCTGTTCTGGCTCCAAGGCAGCCTGCAGCTCAGGCGCCCGTGGAATGGGCTTGGTTGGTAGAGCCCAGCCCTCAGCAGGGCTCTCCAGTGTGTCTAGCCAGAGAGCCCCGTGCTTTGAACCGGCCTCAGGAATGCAGCTCTAGGGAGCTTTCCCCCTCCCTGCTTGCCTGTCTGGGTGACCACCTTGGAGAGGCCTGCTCCAAACTCGGGCTTTGGCCTTCACGCTGAGATCTCCTCCCTGAGCTCTCTAGCTCTCCCAACAATTGGCAAGTGCACCCAGTGGCACCACACCAGACAGTCTCCCTGAGCATGGCTAGGCCAGGCCTAGTCCCCGTGTCCCCTTGGTCTCTCTCGGCCTTTGCCTCCCTTAGGCCCTCCACTGCATGTCGACCCCCTGGGGTGCAAGGGGTCTTCCTGGAATGGCCAGTGTGTGGCGTGTGTCTTTTGGTGGCTCCAAGACTGCCTCCACAGAGGCTGGCTGGCAAGGGGAACACTGGGGCTGAGAGGAAAATCAGCATTGTGCGTCCGGGGCAGCAGGCTAGCTGTGGCTTCCAAACTGCCTGCATAGCCCCCGTGTGGCCGTCTCCTCTTCCCTGGTGGAAAGCCTCCCTGAGAACTTAGGAGGCTAGCTGAAAGACACAGGTGCTTTCCATTCCTTGCTAGGACTTCACCGACAGCCCTCGCTCTCTGACTGGTGAGTTGGCACCTTCACCAGAGGCCTCCCAGGGAGCTGCCCCATCCCCATCCAGAAAGGAAACCAGCCGTTGGCAAGCAAACTCAGGCAGAGAAGTCTTGCCAGGGGAGAGGTTTCCCGAAGGATCCCATGCTTCAGTTCACACCCTTTTCCATGGGGGAAGCCGGGGTGTCCCAAATCTCTCCCACGCTTCAGAACCTCCTCCAGCAGCAGGGAGGCTTGCAGTCACCGTTGGGTGCCAAGGGGTGTTCCAGGCAGGCAGCTCTCCATGGAGAGAAAGGCTTCCCAGCTAGCAAGCTGCCTCAGGAGCATTGCTGGAGTGCGGGTGTGAGTACCCGTGGGGTCGCCTTGAGGGTGGCTCCTGGAGCTGCATGGACGCAAACCCCGTGCTGAGCACACACCCAGGCAAGACTTAGCACACGTCTCAGCACCTCAAGCAGATCATGGCAGATGCCTCCTGCCTGCACTCAATAGACAGGTTGCCCTGTGCATTGCTGGGGAGGCCCTGGCACGTCAGAGTTTCCCATGGGCCCAGCTACAGCCTTCTCCCTCTTAGGCCATGCACAGATCCTCTCCAGAGCTACGCTGTGTGTGGAAGTTCGCAAGGTGTGGCATGTGCTTGTCTTTCACTGCTTGGAACCTGCACACACCCAGACTGTGTGTGTCAACATTCACAGTGGGGCCTGATGGCAAGCAATCCTTAGCCCACTGCAAAGCGGGAGAGAGGCGGCCTTTCTGCTCAGGGCCAACCACCCTGCTGCTAGTCTGCTTCCCTGCGGGCTAACCTCTGTGAGGGAAAGGCCGTCTGGGCCCTGAAACGCAAGCACCTGGCCACCCACTCCTAGGTGCTCCTTTGCAACGCTGTCTTTTGGAAAGGCATCCTTCTCCTGGAGCCACCGTGTGAGCTGCCTTTGGAAGCCCACAAGAGGCAGGAAGCAGCTTGCAGGAAACCTTGCTCATTGAGGGCCTTGCCCTTGAATATGCTTTGCAAGGAGGCAAGGAGGCCTCGGGTCCACTCGCTTTTCCAATGGGGAACAGCGAGTGCTGAAGAGCTCTGTTCTGGCTCCAAGGCAGCCTGCAGCTCAGGCGCCCGTGGAATGGGCTTGGTTGGTAGAGCACAGCCCTCAGCAGGGCTCTCCAGTGTGTCTAGCCAGAGAGCCCCGTGCTTTGAACCGGCCTCAGGAATGCAGCTCTAGGGAGCTTTCCCCCTCCCTGCTTGCCTGTCTGGGTGACCACCTTGGAGAGGCCTGCTCCAAACTCGGGCTTTGGCCTTCACGCTGAGATCTCCTCCCTGAGCTCTCTAGCTCTCCCAACAATTGGCAAGTGCACCCAGTGGCACCACACCAGACAGTCTCCCTGAGCATGGCTAGGCCAGGCCTAGTCCCCGTGTCCCCTTGGTCTCTCTCGGCCTTTGCCTCCCTTAGGCCCTCCACTGCATGTCGACCCCCTGGGGTGCAAGGGGTCTTCCTGGAATGGCCAGTGTGTGGCGTGTGTCTTTTGGTGGCTCCGAGACTGCCTCCACAGAGGCTGGCTGGCAAGGGGAACACTGGGGCTGAGAGGAAAATCAGCATTGTGCGTCCGGGGCAGCAGGCTAGCTGTGGCTTCCAAACTGCCTGCATAGCCCCCGTGTGGCCGTCTCCTCTTCCCTGGTGGAAAGCCTCCCTGAGAACTTAGGAGGCTAGCTGAAAGACACAGGTGCTTTCCATTCCTTGCTAGGACTTCACCGACAGCCCTCGCTCTCTGACTGGTGAGTTGGCACCTTCACCAGAGGCCTCCCAGGGAGCTGCCCCATCCCCATCCAGAAGGGAAACCAGCCGTTGGCAAGCAAACTCAGGCAGAGAAGTCTTGCCAGGGGAGAGGTTTCCCGAAGGATCCCATGCTTCAGTTCACACCCTTTTCCATGGGGGAAGCCGGGGTGTCCCAAATCTCTCCCACGCTTCAGAACCTCCTCCAGCAGCAGGGAGGCTTGCAGTCACCGTTGGGTGCCAAGGGGTGTTCCAGGCAGGCAGCTCTCCATGGAGAGAAAGGCTTCCCAGCTAGCAAGCTGCCTCAGGAGCATTGCTGGAGTGCGGGTGTGAGTACCCGTGGGGTCGCCTTGAGGGTGGCTCCTGGAGCTGCATGGACGCAAACCCCGTGCTGAGCACACACCCAGGCAAGACTTAGCACACGTCTCAGCACCTCAAGCAGATCATGGCAGATGCCTCCTGCCTGCACTCAATAGACAGGTTGCCCTGTGCATTGCTGGGGAGGCCCTGGCACGTCAGAGTTTCCCATGGGCCCAGCTACAGCCTTCTCCCTCTTAGGCCATGCACAGATCCTCTCCAGAGCTACGCTGTGTGTGGAAGTTCGCAAGGTGTAGCATGTGCTTGTCTTTCACTGCTTGGAACCTGCACACACCCAGACTGTGTGTGTCAACATTCACAGTGGGGCCTGATGGCAAGCAATCCTTAGCCCACTGCAAAGCGGGAGAGAGGCGGCCTTTCTGCTCAGGGCCAAACACCCTGCTGCTAGTCTGCTTCCCTGCGGGCTAACCTCTGTGAGGGAAAGGCCGTCTGGGCCCTGAAACGCAAGCACCTGGCCACCCACTCCTAGGTGCTCCTTTGCAACGCTGTCTTTTGGAAAGGCATCCTTCTCCTGGAGCCACCGTGTGAGCTGCCTTTGGAAGCCCACAAGAGGCAGGAAGCAGCTTGCAGGAAACCGTGCTCATTGAGGGCCTTGCCCTTGAATATGCTTTGCAAGGAGGCAAGGAGGCCTCGGGTCCACTCGCTTTTCCAATGGGGAACAGCGAGTGCTGAAGAGCTCTGTTCTGGCTCCAAGGCAGCCTGCAGCTCAGGCGCCCGTGGAATGGGCTTGGTTGGTAGAGCACAGCCCTCAGCAGGGCTCTCCAGTGTGTCTAGCCAGAGAGCCCCGTGCTTTGAACCGGCCTCAGGAATGCAGCTCTAGGGAGCTTTCCCCCTCCCTGCTTGCCTGTCTGGGTGACCACCTTGGAGAGGCCTGCTCCAAACTCGGGCTTTGGCCTTCACGCTGAGATCTCCTCCCTGAGCTCTCTAGCTCTCCCAACAATTGGCAAGTGCACCCAGTGGCACCACACCAGACAGTCTCCCTGAGCATGGCTAGGCCAGGCCTAGTCCCCGTGTCCCCTTGGTCTCTCTCGGCCTTTGCCTCCCTTAGGCCCTCCACTGCATGTCGACCCCCTGGGGTGCAAGGGGTCTTCCTGGAATGGCCAGTGTGTGGCGTGTGTCTTTTGGTGGCTCCGAGACTGCCTCCACAGAGGCTGGCTGGCAAGGGGAACACTGGGGCTGAGAGGAAAATCAGCATTGTGCGTCCGGGGCAGCAGGCTAGCTGTGGCTTCCAAACTGCCTGCATAGCCCCCGTGTGGCCGTCTCCTCTTCCCTGGTGGAAAGCCTCCCTGAGAACTTAGGAGGCTAGCTGAAAGACACAGGTGCTTTCCATTCCTTGCTAGGACTTCACCGACAGCCCTCGCTCTCTGACTGGTGAGTTGGCACCTTCACCAGAGGCCTCCCAGGGAGCTGCCCCATCCCCATCCAGAAAGGAAACCAGCCGTTGGCAAGCAAACTCAGGCAGAGAAGTCTTGCCAGGGGAGAGGTTTCCCGAAGGATCCCATGCTTCAGTTCACACCCTTTTCCATGGGGGAAGCCGGGGTGTCCCAAATCTCTCCCACGCTTCAGAACCTCCTCCAGCAGCAGGGAGGCTTGCAGTCACCGTTGGGTGCCAAGGGGTGTTCCAGGCAGGCAGCTCTCCATGGAGAGAAAGGCTTCCCAGCTAGCAAGCTGCCTCAGGAGCATTGCTGGAGTGCGGGTGTGAGTACCCGTGGGGTCGCCTTGAGGGTGGCTCCTGGAGCTGCATGGACGCAAACCCCGTGCTGAGCACACACCCAGGCAAGACTTAGCACACGTCTCAGCACCTCAAGCAGATCATGGCAGATGCCTCCTGCCTGCACTCAATAGACAGGTTGCCCTGTGCATTGCTGGGGAGGCCCTGGCACGTCAGAGTTTCCCATGGGCCCAGCTACAGCCTTCTCCCTCTTAGGCCATGCACAGATCCTCTCCAGAGCTACGCTGTGTGTGGAAGTTCGCAAGGTGTGGCATGTGCTTGTCTTTCACTGCTTGGAACCTGCACACACCCAGACTGTGTGTGTCAACATTCACAGTGGGGCCTGATGGCAAGCAATCCTTAGCCCACTGCAAAGCGGGAGAGAGGCGGCCTTTCTGCTCAGGGCCAAACACCCTGCTGCTAGTCTGCTTCCCTGCGGGCTAACCTCTGTGAGGGAAAGGCCGTCTGGGCCCTGAAACGCAAGCACCTGGCCACCCACTCCTAGGTGCTCCTTTGCAACGCTGTCTTTTGGAAAGGCATCCTTCTCCTGGAGCCACCGTGTGAGCTGCCTTTGGAAGCCCACAAGAGGCAGGAAGCAGCTTGCAGGAAACCTTGCTCATTGAGGGCCTTGCCCTTGAATATGCTTTGCAAGGAGGCAAGGAGGCCTCGGGTCCACTCGCTTTTCCAATGGGGAACAGCGAGTGCTGAAGAGCTCTGTTCTGGCTCCAAGGCAGCCTGCAGCTCAGGCGCCCGTGGAATGGGCTTGGTTGGTAGAGCACAGCCCTCAGCAGGGCTCTCCAGTGTGTCTAGCCAGAGAGCCCCGTGCTTTGAACCGGCCTCAGGAATGCAGCTCTAGGGAGCTTTCCCCCTCCCTGCTTGCCTGTCTGGGTGACCACCTTGGAGAGGCCTGCTCCAAACTCGGGCTTTGGCCTTCACGCTGAGATCTCCTCCCTGAGCTCTCTAGCTCTCCCAACAATTGGCAAGTGCACCCAGTGGCACCACACCAGACAGTCTCCCTGAGCATGGCTAGGCCAGGCCTAGTCCCCGTGTCCCCTTGGTCTCTCTCGGCCTTTGCCTCCCTTAGGCCCTCCACTGCATGTCGACCCCCTGGGGTGCAAGGGGTCTTCCTGGAATGGCCAGTGTGTGGCGTGTGTCTTTTGGTGGCTCCGAGACTGCCTCCACAGAGGCTGGCTGGCAAGGGGAACACTGGGGCTGAGAGGAAAATCAGCATTGTGCGTCCGGGGCAGCAGGCTAGCTGTGGCTTCCAAACTGCCTGCATAGCCCCCGTGTGGCCGTCTCCTCTTCCCTGGTGGAAAGCCTCCCTGAGAACTTAGGAGGCTAGCTGAAAGACACAGGTGCTTTCCATTCCTTGCTAGGACTTCACCGACAGCCCTCGCTCTCTGACTGGTGAGTTGGCACCTTCACCAGAGGCCTCCCAGGGAGCTGCCCCATCCCCATCCAGAAAGGAAACCAGCCGTTGGCAAGCAAACTCAGGCAGAGAAGTCTTGCCAGGGGAGAGGTTTCCCGAAGGATCCCATGCTTCAGTTCACACCCTTTTCCATGGGGGAAGCCGGGGTGTCCCAAATCTCTCCCACGCTTCAGAACCTCCTCCAGCAGCAGGGAGGCTTGCAGTCACCGTTGGGTGCCAAGGGGTGTTCCAGGCAGGCAGCTCTCCATGGAGAGAAAGGCTTCCCAGCTAGCAAGCTGCCTCAGGAGCATTGCTGGAGTGCGGGTGTGAGTACCCGTGGGGTCGCCTTGAGGGTGGCTCCTGGAGCTGCAT
This sequence comes from Hippopotamus amphibius kiboko, assembly GCF_030028045.1. Taxonomy (NCBI): domain Eukaryota; kingdom Metazoa; phylum Chordata; class Mammalia; order Artiodactyla; family Hippopotamidae; genus Hippopotamus; species Hippopotamus amphibius. Next base: position 32,333,290 of record NC_080202.1, on the reverse strand, counting down.
GGACGCAAACCCCGTGCTGAGCACACACCCAGGCAAGACTTAGCACACGTCTCAGCACCTCAAGCAGATCATGGCAGATGCCTCCTGCCTGCACTCAATAGACAGGTTGCCCTGTGCATTGCTGGGGAGGCCCTGGCACGTCAGAGTTTCCCATGGGCCCAGCTACAGCCTTCTCCCTCTTAGGCCATGCACAGATCCTCTCCAGAGCTACGCTGTGTGTGGAAGTTCGCAAGGTGTGGCATGTGCTTCTCTTTCACTGCTTGGAACCTGCACACACCCAGACTGTGTGTGTCAACATTCACAGTGGGGCCTGATGGCAAGCAATCCTTAGCCCACTGCAAAGCGGGAGAGAGGCGGCCTTTCTGCTCAGGGCCAAACACCCTGCTGCTAGTCTGCTTCCCTGCGGGCTAACCTCTGTGAGGGAAAGGCCGTCTGGGCCCTGAAACGCAAGCACCTGGCCACCCACTCCTAGGTGCTCCTTTGCAACGCTGTCTTTTGGAAAGGCATCCTTCTCCTGGAGCCACCGTGTGAGCTGCCTTTGGAAGCCCACAAGAGGCAGGAAGCAGCTTGCAGGAAACCTTGCTCATTGAGGGCCTTGCCCTTGAATATGCTTTGCAAGGAGGCAAGGAGGCCTCGGGTCCACTCGCTTTTCCAATGGGGAACAGCGAGTGCTGAAGAGCTCTGTTCTGGCTCCAAGGCAGCCTGCAGCTCAGGCGCCCGTGGAATGGGCTTGGTTGGTAGAGCACAGCCCTCAGCAGGGCTCTCCAGTGTGTCTAGCCAGAGAGCCCCGTGCTTTGAACCGGCCTCAGGAATGCAGCTCTAGGGAGCTTTCCCCCTCCCTGCTTGCCTGTCCGGGTGACCACCTTGGAGAGGCCTGCTCCAAACTCGGGCTTTGGCCTTCACGCTGAGATCTCCTCCCTGAGCTCTCTAGCTCTCCCAACAATTGGCAAGTGCACCCAGTGGCACCACACCAGACAGTCTCCCTGAGCATGGCTAGGCCAGGCCTAGTCCCCGTGTCCCCTTGGTCTCTCTCGGCCTTTGCCTCCCTTAGGCCCTCCACTGCATGTCGACCCCCTGGGGTGCAAGGGGTCTTCCTGGAATGGCCAGTGTGTGGCGTGTGTCTTTTGGTGGCTCCGAGACTGCCTCCACAGAGGCTGGCTGGCAAGGGGAACACTGGGGCTGAGAGGAAAATCAGCATTGTGCGTCCGGGGCAGCAGGCTAGCTGTGGCTTCCAAACTGCCTGCATAGCCCCCGTGTGGCCGTCTCCTCTTCCCTGGTGGAAAGCCTCCCTGAGAACTTAGGAGGCTAGCTGAAAGACACAGGTGCTTTCCATTCCTTGCTAGGACTTCACCGACAGCCCTCGCTCTCTGACTGGTGAGTTGGCACCTTCACCAGAGGCCTCCCAGGGAGCTGCCCCATCCCCATCCAGAAAGGAAACCAGCCGTTGGCAAGCAAACTCAGGCAGAGAAGTCTTGCCAGGGGAGAGGTTTCCCGAAGGATCCCATGCTTCAGTTCACACCCTTTTCCATGGGGGAAGCCGGGGTGTCCCAAATCTCTCCCACGCTTCAGAACCTCCTCCAGCAGCAGGGAGGCTTGCAGTCACCGTTGGGTGCCAAGGGGTGTTCCAGGCAGGCAGCTCTCCATGGAGAGAAAGGCTTCCCAGCTAGCAAGCTGCCTCAGGAGCATTGCTGGAGTGCGGGTGTGAGTACCCGTGGGGTCGCCTTGAGGGTGGCTCCTGGAGCTGCATGGACGCAAACCCCGTGCTGAGCACACACCCAGGCAAGACTTAGCACACGTCTCAGCACCTCAAGCAGATCATGGCAGATGCCTCCTGCCTGCACTCAATAGACAGGTTGCCCTGTGCATTGCTGGGGAGGCCCTGGCACGTCAGAGTTTCCCATGGGCCCAGCTACAGCCTTCTCCCTCTTAGGCCATGCACAGATCCTCTCCAGAGCTACGCTGTGTGTGGAAGTTCGCAAGGTGTAGCATGTGCTTGTCTTTCACTGCTTGGAACCTGCACACACCCAGACTGTGTGTGTCAACATTCACAGTGGGGCCTGATGGCAAGCAATCCTTAGCCCACTGCAAAGCGGGAGAGAGGCGGCCTTTCTGCTCAGGGCCAAACACCCTGCTGCTAGTCTGCTTCCCTGCGGGCTAACCTCTGTGAGGGAAAGGCCGTCTGGGCCCTGAAACGCAAGCACCTGGCCACCCACTCCTAGGTGCTCCTTTGCAACGCTGTCTTTTGGAAAGGCATCCTTCTCCTGGAGCCACCGTGTGAGCTGCCTTTGGAAGCCCACAAGAGGCAGGAAGCAGCTTGCAGGAAACCGTGCTCATTGAGGGCCTTGCCCTTGAATATGCTTTGCAAGGAGGCAAGGAGGCCTCGGGTCCACTCGCTTTTCCAATGGGGAACAGCGAGTGCTGAAGAGCTCTGTTCTGGCTCCAAGGCAGCCTGCAGCTCAGGCGCCCGTGGAATGGGCTTGGTTGGTAGAGCCCAGCCCTCAGCAGGGCTCTCCAGTGTGTCTAGCCAGAGAGCCCCGTGCTTTGAACCGGCCTCAGGAATGCAGCTCTAGGGAGCTTTCCCCCTCCCTGCTTGCCTGTCTGGGTGACCACCTTGGAGAGGCCTGCTCCAAACTCGGGCTTTGGCCTTCACGCTGAGATCTCCTCCCTGAGCTCTCTAGCTCTCCCAACAATTGGCAAGTGCACCCAGTGGCACCACACCAGACAGTCTCCCTGAGCATGGCTAGGCCAGGCCTAGTCCCCGTGTCCCCTTGGTCTCTCTCGGCCTTTGCCTCCCTTAGGCCCTCCACTGCATGTCGACCCCCTGGGGTGCAAGGGGTCTTCCTGGAATGGCCAGTGTGTGGCGTGTGTCTTTTGGTGGCTCCGAGACTGCCTCCACAGAGGCTGGCTGGCAAGGGGAACACTGGGGCTGAGAGGAAAATCAGCATTGTGCGTCCGGGGCAGCAGGCTAGCTGTGGCTTCCAAACTGCCTGCATAGCCCCCGTGTGGCCGTCTCCTCTTCCCTGGTGGAAAGCCTCCCTGAGAACTTAGGAGGCTAGCTGAAAGACACAGGTGCTTTCCATTCCTTGCTAGGACTTCACCGACAGCCCTCGCTCTCTGACTGGTGAGTTGGCACCTTCACCAGAGGCCTCCCAGGGAGCTGCCCCATCCCCATCCAGAAAGGAAACCAGCCGTTGGCAAGCAAACTCAGGCAGAGAAGTCTTGCCAGGGGAGAGGTTTCCCGAAGGATCCCATGCTTCAGTTCACACCCTTTTCCATGGGGGAAGCCGGGGTGTCCCAAATCTCTCCCACGCTTCAGAACCTCCTCCAGCAGCAGGGAGGCTTGCAGTCACTGTTGGGTGCCAAGGGGTGTTCCAGGCAGGCAGCTCTCCATGGAGAGAAAGGCTTCCCAGCTAGCAAGCTGCCTCAGGAGCATTGCTGGAGTGCGGGTGTGAGTACCCGTGGGGTCGCCTTGAGGGTGGCTCCTGGAGCTGCATGGACGCAAACCCCGTGCTGAGCACACACCCAGGCAAGACTTAGCACACGTCTCAGCACCTCAAGCAGATCATGGCAGATGCCTCCTGCCTGCACTCAATAGACAGGTTGCCCTGTGCATTGCTGGGGAGGCCCTGGCACGTCAGAGTTTCCCATGGGCCCAGCTACAGCCTTCTCCCTCTTAGGCCATGCACAGATCCTCTCCAGAGCTACGCTGTGTGTGGAAGTTCGCAAGGTGTGGCATGTGCTTGTCTTTCACTGCTTGGAACCTGCACACACCCAGACTGTGTGTGTCAACATTCACAGTGGGGCCTGATGGCAAGCAATCCTTAGCCCACTGCAAAGCGGGAGAGAGGCGGCCTTTCTGCTCAGGGCCAAACACCCTGCTGCTAGTCTGCTTCCCTGCGGGCTAACCTCTGTGAGGGAAAGGCCGTCTGGGCCCTGAAACGCAAGCACCTGGCCACCCACTCCTAGGTGCTCCTTTGCAACGCTGTCTTTTGGAAAGGCATCCTTCTCCTGGAGCCACCGTGTGAGCTGCCTTTGGAAGCCCACAAGAGGCAGGAAGCAGCTTGCAGGAAACCTTGCTCATTGAGGGCCTTGCCCTTGAATATGCTTTGCAAGGAGGCAAGGAGGCCTCGGGTCCACTCGCTTTTCCAATGGGGAACAGCGAGTGCTGAAGAGCTCTGTTCTGGCTCCAAGGCAGCCTGCAGCTCAGGCGCCCGTGGAATGGGCTTGGTTGGTAGAGCCCAGCCCTCAGCAGGGCTCTCCAGTGTGTCTAGCCAGAGAGCCCCGTGCTTTGAACCGGCCTCAGGAATGCAGCTCTAGGGAGCTTTCCCCCTCCCTGCTTGCCTGTCCGGGTGACCACCTTGGAGAGGCCTGCTCCAAACTCGGGCTTTGGCCTTCACGCTGAGATCTCCTCCCTGAGCTCTCTAGCTCTCCCAACAATTGGCAAGTGCACCCAGTGGCACCACACCAGACAGTCTCCCTGAGCATGGCTAGGCCAGGCCTAGTCCCCGTGTCCCCTTGGTCTCTCTCGGCCTTTGCCTCCCTTAGGCCCTCCACTGCATGTCGACCCCCTGGGGTGCAAGGGGTCTTCCTGGAATGGCCAGTGTGTGGCGTGTGTCTTTTGGTGGCTCCGAGACTGCCTCCACAGAGGCTGGCTGGCAAGGGGAACACTGGGGCTGAGAGGAAAATCAGCATTGTGCGTCCGGGGCAGCAGGCTAGCTGTGGCTTCCAAACTGCCTGCATAGCCCCCGTGTGGCCGTCTCCTCTTCCCTGGTGGAAAGCCTCCCTGAGAACTTAGGAGGCTAGCTGAAAGACACAGGTGCTTTCCATTCCTTGCTAGGACTTCACCGACAGCCCTCGCTCTCTGACTGGTGAGTTGGCACCTTCACCAGAGGCCTCCCAGGGAGCTGCCCCATCCCCATCCAGAAAGGAAACCAGCCGTTGGCAAGCAAACTCAGGCAGAGAAGTCTTGCCAGGGGAGAGGTTTCCCGAAGGATCCCATGCTTCAGTTCACACCCTTTTCCATGGGGGAAGCCGGGGTGTCCCAAATCTCTCCCACGCTTCAGAACCTCCTCCAGCAGCAGGGAGGCTTGCAGTCACCGTTGGGTGCCAAGGGGTGTTCCAGGCAGGCAGCTCTCCATGGAGAGAAAGGCTTCCCAGCTAGCAAGCTGCCTCAGGAGCATTGCTGGAGTGCGGGTGTGAGTACCCGTGGGGTCGCCTTGAGGGTGGCTCCTGGAGCTGCATGGACGCAAACCCCGTGCTGAGCACACACCCAGGCAAGACTTAGCACACGTCTCAGCACCTCAAGCAGATCATGGCAGATGCCTCCTGCCTGCACTCAATAGACAGGTTGCCCTGTGCATTGCTGGGGAGGCCCTGGCACGTCAGAGTTTCCCATGGGCCCAGCTACAGCCTTCTCCCTCTTAGGCCATGCACAGATCCTCTCCAGAGCTACGCTGTGTGTGGAAGTTCGCAAGGTGTGGCATGTGCTTCTCTTTCACTGCTTGGAACCTGCACACACCCAGACTGTGTGTGTCAACATTCACAGTGGGGCCTGATGGCAAGCAATCCTTAGCCCACTGCAAAGCGGGAGAGAGGCGGCCTTTCTGCTCAGGGCCAAACACCCTGCTGCTAGTCTGCTTCCCTGCGGGCTAACCTCTGTGAGGGAAAGGCCGTCTGGGCCCTGAAACGCAAGCACCTGGCCACCCACTCCTAGGTGCTCCTTTGCAACGCTGTCTTTTGGAAAGGCATCCTTCTCCTGGAGCCACCGTGTGAGCTGCCTTTGGAAGCCCACAAGAGGCAGGAAGCAGCTTGCAGGAAACCTTGCTCATTGAGGGCCTTGCCCTTGAATATGCTTTGCAAGGAGGCAAGGAGGCCTCGGGTCCACTCGCTTTTCCAATGGGGAACAGCGAGTGCTGAAGAGCTCTGTTCTGGCTCCAAGGCAGCCTGCAGCTCAGGCGCCCGTGGAATGGGCTTGGTTGGTAGAGCCCAGCCCTCAGCAGGGCTCTCCAGTGTGTCTAGCCAGAGAGCCCCCTGCTTTGAACCGGCCTCAGGAATGCAGCTCTATGGAGCTTTCCCCCTCCCTGCTTGCCTGTCCGGGTGACCACCTTGGAGAGGCCTGCTCCAAACTCGGGCTTTGGCCTTCACGCTGAGATCTCCTCCCTGAGCTCTCTAGCTCTCCCAACAATTGGCAAGTGCACCCAGTGGCACCACACCAGACAGTCTCCCTGAGCATGGCTAGGCCAGGCCTAGTCCCCGTGTCCCCTTGGTCTCTCTCGGCCTTTGCCTCCCTTAGGCCCTCCACTGCATGTCGACCCCCTGGGGTGCAAGGGGTCTTCCTGGAATGGCCAGTGTGTGGCGTGTGTCTTTTGGTGGCTCCGAGACTGCCTCCACAGAGGCTGGCTGGCAAGGGGAACACTGGGGCTGAGAGGAAAATCAGCATTGTGCGTCCGGGGCAGCAGGCTAGCTGTGGCTTCCAAACTGCCTGCATAGCCCCCGTGTGGCCGTCTCCTCTTCCCTGGTGGAAAGCCTCCCTGAGAACTTAGGAGGCTAGCTGAAAGACACAGGTGCTTTCCATTCCTTGCTAGGACTTCACCGACAGCCCTCGCTCTCTGACTGGTGAGTTGGCACCTTCACCAGAGGCCTCCCAGGGAGCTGCCCCATCCCCATCCAGAAAGGAAACCAGCCGTTGGCAAGCAAACTCAGGCAGAGAAGTCTTGCCAGGGGAGAGGTTTCCCGAAGGATCCCATGCTTCAGTTCACACCCTTTTCCATGGGGGAAGCCGGGGTGTCCCAAATCTCTCCCACGCTTCAGAACCTCCTCCAGCAGCAGGGAGGCTTGCAGTCACCGTTGGGTGCCAAGGGGTGTTCCAGGCAGGCAGCTCTCCATGGAGAGAAAGGCTTCCCAGCTAGCAAGCTGCCTCAGGAGCATTGCTGGAGTGCGGGTGTGAGTACCCGTGGGGTCGCCTTGAGGGTGGCTCCTGGAGCTGCATGGACGCAAACCCCGTGCTGAGCACACACCCAGGCAAGACTTAGCACACGTCTCAGCACCTCAAGCAGATCATGGCAGATGCCTCCTGCCTGCACTCAATAGACAGGTTGCCCTGTGCATTGCTGGGGAGGCCCTGGCACGTCAGAGTTTCCCATGGGCCCAGCTACAGCCTTCTCCCTCTTAGGCCATGCACAGATCCTCTCCAGAGCTACGCTGTGTGTGGAAGTTCGCAAGGTGTAGCATGTGCTTGTCTTTCACTGCTTGGAACCTGCACACACCCAGACTGTGTGTGTCAACATTCACAGTGGGGCCTGATGGCAAGCAATCCTTAGCCCACTGCAAAGCGGGAGAGAGGCGGCCTTTCTGCTCAGGGCCAAACACCCTGCTGCTAGTCTGCTTCCCTGCGGGCTAACCTCTGTGAGGGAAAGGCCGTCTGGGCCCTGAAACGCAAGCACCTGGCCACCCACTCCTAGGTGCTCCTTTGCAACGCTGTCTTTTGGAAAGGCATCCTTCTCCTGGAGCCACCGTGTGAGCTGCCTTTGGAAGCCCACAAGAGGCAGGAAGCAGCTTGCAGGAAACCGTGCTCATTGAGGGCCTTGCCCTTGAATATGCTTTGCAAGGAGGCAAGGAGGCCTCGGGTCCACTCGCTTTTCCAATGGGGAACAGCGAGTGCTGAAGAGCTCTGTTCTGGCTCCAAGGCAGCCTGCAGCTCAGGCGCCCGTGGAATGGGCTTGGTTGGTAGAGCCCAGCCCTCAGCAGGGCTCTCCAGTGTGTCTAGCCAGAGAGCCCCGTGCTTTGAACCGGCCTCAGGAATGCAGCTCTAGGGAGCTTTCCCCCTCCCTGCTTGCCTGTCTGGGTGACCACCTTGGAGAGGCCTGCTCCAAACTCGGGCTTTGGCCTTCACGCTGAGATCTCCTCCCTGAGCTCTCTAGCTCTCCCAACAATTGGCAAGTGCACCCAGTGGCACCACACCAGACAGTCTCCCTGAGCATGGCTAGGCCAGGCCTAGTCCCCGTGTCCCCTTGGTCTCTCTCGGCCTTTGCCTCCCTTAGGCCCTCCACTGCATGTCGACCCCCTGGGGTGCAAGGGGTCTTCCTGGAATGGCCAGTGTGTGGCGTGTGTCTTTTGGTGGCTCCGAGACTGCCTCCACAGAGGCTGGCTGGCAAGGGGAACACTGGGGCTGAGAGGAAAATCAGCATTGTGCGTCCGGGGCAGCAGGCTAGCTGTGGCTTCCAAACTGCCTGCATAGCCCCCGTGTGGCCGTCTCCTCTTCCCTGGTGGAAAGCCTCCCTGAGAACTTAGGAGGCTAGCTGAAAGACACAGGTGCTTTCCATTCCTTGCTAGGACTTCACCGACAGCCCTCGCTCTCTGACTGGTGAGTTGGCACCTTCACCAGAGGCCTCCCAGGGAGCTGCCCCATCCCCATCCAGAAAGGAAACCAGCCGTTGGCAAGCAAACTCAGGCAGAGAAGTCTTGCCAGGGGAGAGGTTTCCCGAAGGATCCCATGCTTCAGTTCACACCCTTTTCCATGGGGGAAGCCGGGGTGTCCCAAATCTCTCCCACGCTTCAGAACCTCCTCCAGCAGCAGGGAGGCTTGCAGTCACTGTTGGGTGCCAAGGGGTGTTCCAGGCAGGCAGCTCTCCATGGAGAGAAAGGCTTCCCAGCTAGCAAGCTGCCTCAGGAGCATTGCTGGAGTGCGGGTGTGAGTACCCGTGGGGTCGCCTTGAGGGTGGCTCCTGGAGCTGCATGGACGCAAACCCCGTGCTGAGCACACACCCAGGCAAGACTTAGCACACGTCTCAGCACCTCAAGCAGATCATGGCAGATGCCTCCTGCCTGCACTCAATAGACAGGTTGCCCTGTGCATTGCTGGGGAGGCCCTGGCACGTCAGAGTTTCCCATGGGCCCAGCTACAGCCTTCTCCCTCTTAGGCCATGCACAGATCCTCTCCAGAGCTACGCTGTGTGTGGAAGTTCGCAAGGTGTGGCATGTGCTTGTCTTTCACTGCTTGGAACCTGCACACACCCAGACTGTGTGTGTCAACATTCACAGTGGGGCCTGATGGCAAGCAATCCTTAGCCCACTGCAAAGCGGGAGAGAGGCGGCCTTTCTGCTCAGGGCCAACCACCCTGCTGCTAGTCTGCTTCCCTGCGGGCTAACCTCTGTGAGGGAAAGGCCGTCTGGGCCCTGAAACGCAAGCACCTGGCCACCCACTCCTAGGTGCTCCTTTGCAACGCTGTCTTTTGGAAAGGCATCCTTCTCCTGGAGCCACCGTGTGAGCTGCCTTTGGAAGCCCACAAGAGGCAGGAAGCAGCTTGCAGGAAACCTTGCTCATTGAGGGCCTTGCCCTTGAATATGCTTTGCAAGGAGGCAAGGAGGCCTCGGGTCCACTCGCTTTTCCAATGGGGAACAGCGAGTGCTGAAGAGCTCTGTTCTGGCTCCAAGGCAGCCTGCAGCTCAGGCGCCCGTGGAATGGGCTTGGTTGGTAGAGCACAGCCCTCAGCAGGGCTCTCCAGTGTGTCTAGCCAGAGAGCCCCGTGCTTTGAACCGGCCTCAGGAATGCAGCTCTAGGGAGCTTTCCCCCTCCCTGCTTGCCTGTCTGGGTGACCACCTTGGAGAGGCCTGCTCCAAACTCGGGCTTTGGCCTTCACGCTGAGATCTCCTCCCTGAGCTCTCTAGCTCTCCCAACAATTGGCAAGTGCACCCAGTGGCACCACACCAGACAGTCTCCCTGAGCATGGCTAGGCCAGGCCTAGTCCCCGTGTCCCCTTGGTCTCTCTCGGCCTTTGCCTCCCTTAGGCCCTCCACTGCATGTCGACCCCCTGGGGTGCAAGGGGTCTTCCTGGAATGGCCAGTGTGTGGCGTGTGTCTTTTGGTGGCTCCGAGACTGCCTCCACAGAGGCTGGCTGGCAAGGGGAACACTGGGGCTGAGAGGAAAATCAGCATTGTGCGTCCGGGGCAGCAGGCTAGCTGTGGCTTCCAAACTGCCTGCATAGCCCCCGTGTGGCCGTCTCCTCTTCCCTGGTGGAAAGCCTCCCTGAGAACTTAGGAGGCTAGCTGAAAGACACAGGTGCTTTCCATTCCTTGCTAGGACTTCACCGACAGCCCTCGCTCTCTGACTGGTGAGTTGGCACCTTCACCAGAGGCCTCCCAGGGAGCTGCCCCATCCCCATCCAGAAGGGAAACCAGCCGTTGGCAAGCAAACTCAGGCAGAGAAGTCTTGCCAGGGGAGAGGTTTCCCGAAGGATCCCATGCTTCAGTTCACACCCTTTTCCATGGGGGAAGCCGGGGTGTCCCAAATCTCTCCCACGCTTCAGAACCTCCTCCAGCAGCAGGGAGGCTTGCAGTCACCGTTGGGTGCCAAGGGGTGTTCCAGGCAGGCAGCTCTCCATGGAGAGAAAGGCTTCCCAGCTAGCAAGCTGCCTCAGGAGCATTGCTGGAGTGCGGGTGTGAGTACCCGTGGGGTCGCCTTGAGGGTGGCTCCTGGAGCTGCATGGACGCAAACCCCGTGCTGAGCACACACCCAGGCAAGACTTAGCACACGTCTCAGCACCTCAAGCAGATCATGGCAGATGCCTCCTGCCTGCACTCAATAGACAGGTTGCCCTGTGCATTGCTGGGGAGGCCCTGGCACGTCAGAGTTTCCCATGGGCCCAGCTACAGCCTTCTCCCTCTTAGGCCATGCACAGATCCTCTCCAGAGCTACGCTGTGTGTGGAAGTTCGCAAGGTGTGGCATGTGCTTCTCTTTCACTGCTTGGAACCTGCACACACCCAGACTGTGTGTGTCAACATTCACAGTGGGGCCTGATGGCAAGCAATCCTTAGCCCACTGCAAAGCGGGAGAGAGGCGGCCTTTCTGCTCAGGGCCAAACACCCTGCTGCTAGTCTGCTTCCCTGCGGGCTAACCTCTGTGAGGGAAAGGCCGTCTGGGCCCTGAAACGCAAGCACCTGGCCACCCACTCCTAGGTGCTCCTTTGCAACGCTGTCTTTTGGAAAGGCATCCTTCTCCTGGAGCCACCGTGTGAGCTGCCTTTGGAAGCCCACAAGAGGCAGGAAGCAGCTTGCAGGAAACCTTGCTCATTGAGGGCCTTGCCCTTGAATATGCTTTGCAAGGAGGCAAGGAGGCCTCGGGTCCACTCGCTTTTCCAATGGGGAACAGCGAGTGCTGAAGAGCTCTGTTCTGGCTCCAAGGCAGCCTGCAGCTCAGGCGCCCGTGGAATGGGCTTGGTTGGTAGAGCCCAGCCCTCAGCAGGGCTCTCCAGTGTGTCTAGCCAGAGAGCCCCGTGCTTTGAACCGGCCTCAGGAATGCAGCTCTAGGGAGCTTTCCCCCTCCCTGCTTGCCTGTCCGGGTGACCACCTTGGAGAGGCCTGCTCCAAACTCGGGCTTTGGCCTTCACGCTGAGATCTCCTCCCTGAGCTCTCTAGCTCTCCCAACAATTGGCAAGTGCACCCAGTGGCACCACACCAGACAGTCTCCCTGAGCATGGCTAGGCCAGGCCTAGTCCCCGTGTCCCCTTGGTCTCTCTCGGCCTTTGCCTCCCTTAGGCCCTCCACTGCATGTCGACCCCCTGGGGTGCAAGGGGTCTTCCTGGAATGGCCAGTGTGTGGCGTGTGTCTTTTGGTGGCTCCGAGACTGCCTCCACAGAGGCTGGCTGGCAAGGGGAACACTGGGGCTGAGAGGAAAATCAGCATTGTGCGTCCGGGGCAGCAGGCTAGCTGTGGCTTCCAAACTGCCTGCATAGCCCCCGTGTGGCCGTCTCCTCTTCCCTGGTGGAAAGCCTCCCTGAGAACTTAGGAGGCTAGCTGAAAGACACAGGTGCTTTCCATTCCTTGCTAGGACTTCACCGACAGCCCTCGCTCTCTGACTGGTGAGTTGGCACCTTCACCAGAGGCCTCCCAGGGAGCTGCCCCATCCCCATCCAGAAAGGAAACCAGCCGTTGGCAAGCAAACTCAGGCAGAGAAGTCTTGCCAGGGGAGAGGTTTCCCGAAGGATCCCATGCTTCAGTTCACACCCTTTTCCATGGGGGAAGCCGGGGTGTCCCAAATCTCTCCCACGCTTCAGAACCTCCTCCAGCAGCAGGGAGGCTTGCAGTCACCGTTGGGTGCCAAGGGGTGTTCCAGGCAGGCAGCTCTCCATGGAGAGAAAGGCTTCCCAGCTAGCAAGCTGCCTCAGGAGCATTGCTGGAGTGCGGGTGTGAGTACCCGTGGGGTCGCCTTGAGGGTGGCTCCTGGAGCTGCATGGACGCAAACCCCGTGCTGAGCACACACCCAGGCAAGACTTAGCACACGTCTCAGCACCTCAAGCAGATCATGGCAGATGCCTCCTGCCTGCACTCAATAGACAGGTTGCCCTGTGCATTGCTGGGGAGGCCCTGGCACGTCAGAGTTTCCCATGGGCCCAGCTACAGCCTTCTCCCTCTTAGGCCATGCACAGATCCTCTCCAGAGCTACGCTGTGTGTGGAAGTTCGCAAGGTGTGGCATGTGCTTCTCTTTCACTGCTTGGAACCTGCACACACCCAGACTGTGTGTGTCAACATTCACAGTGGGGCCTGATGGCAAGCAATCCTTAGCCCACTGCAAAGCGGGAGAGAGGCGGCCTTTCTGCTCAGGGCCAAACACCCTGCTGCTAGTCTGCTTCCCTGCGGGCTAACCTCTGTGAGGGAAAGGCCGTCTGGGCCCTGAAACGCAAGCACCTGGCCACCCACTCCTAGGTGCTCCTTTGCAATGCTGTCTTTTGGAAAGGCATCCTTCTCCTGGAGCCACCGTGTGAGCTGCCTTTGGAAGCCCACAAGAGGCAGGAAGCAGCTTGCAGGAAACCTTGCTCATTGAGGGCCTTGCCCTTGAATATGCTTTGCAAGGAGGCAAGGAGGCCTCGGGTCCACTCGCTTTTCCAATGGGGAACAGCGAGTGCTGAAGAGCTCTGTTCTGGCTCCAAGGCAGCCTGCAGCTCAGGCGCCCGTGGAATGGGCTTGGTTGGTAGAGCCCAGCCCTCAGCAGGGCTCTCCAGTGTGTCTAGCCAGAGAGCCCCCTGCTTTGAACCGGCCTCAGGAATGCAGCTCTATGGAGCTTTCCCCCTCCCTGCTTGCCTGTCCGGGTGACCACCTTGGAGAGGCCTGCTCCAAACTCGGGCTTTGGCCTTCACGCTGAGATCTCCTCCCTGAGCTCTCTAGCTCTCCCAACAATTGGCAAGTGCACCCAGTGGCACCACACCAGACAGTCTCCCTGAGCATGGCTAGGCCAGGCCTAGTCCCCGTGTCCCCTTGGTCTCTCTCGGCCTTTGCCTCCCTTAGGCCCTCCACTGCATGTCGACCCCCTGGGGTGCAAGGGGTCTTCCTGGAATGGCCAGTGTGTGGCGTGTGTCTTTTGGTGGCTCCGAGACTGCCTCCACAGAGGCTGGCTGGCAAGGGGAACACTGGGGCTGAGAGGAAAATCAGCATTGTGCGTCCGGGGCAGCAGGCTAGCTGTGGCTTCCAAACTGCCTGCATAGCCCCCGTGTGGCCGTCTCCTCTTCCCTGGTGGAAAGCCTCCCTGAGAACTTAGGAGGCTAGCTGAAAGACACAGGTGCTTTCCATTCCTTGCTAGGACTTCACCGACAGCCCTCGCTCTCTGACTGGTGAGTTGGCACCTTCACCAGAGGCCTCCCAGGGAGCTGCCCCATCCCCATCCAGAAAGGAAACCAGCCGTTGGCAAGCAAACTCAGGCAGAGAAGTCTTGCCAGGGGAGAGGTTTCCCGAAGGATCCCATGCTTCAGTTCACACCCTTTTCCATGGGGGAAGCCGGGGTGTCCCAAATCTCTCCCACGCTTCAGAACCTCCTCCAGCAGCAGGGAGGCTTGCAGTCACCGTTGGGTGCCAAGGGGTGTTCCAGGCAGGCAGCTCTCCATGGAGAGAAAGGCTTCCCAGCTAGCAAGCTGCCTCAGGAGCATTGCTGGAGTGCGGGTGTGAGTACCCGTGGGGTCGCCTTGAGGGTGGCTCCTGGAGCTGCATGGACGCAAACCCCGTGCTGAGCACACACCCAGGCAAGACTTAGCACACGTCTCAGCACCTCAAGCAGATCATGGCAGATGCCTCCTGCCTGCACTCAATAGACAGGTTGCCCTGTGCATTGCTGGGGAGGCCCTGGCACGTCAGAGTTTCCCATGGGCCCAGCTACAGCCTTCTCCCTCTTAGGCCATGCACAGATCCTCTCCAGAGCTACGCTGTGTGTGGAAGTTCGCAAGGTGTAGCATGTGCTTGTCTTTCACTGCTTGGAACCTGCACACACCCAGACTGTGTGTGTCAACATTCACAGTGGGGCCTGATGGCAAGCAATCCTTAGCCCACTGCAAAGCGGGAGAGAGGCGGCCTTTCTGCTCAGGGCCAAACACCCTGCTGCTAGTCTGCTTCCCTGCGGGCTAACCTCTGTGAGGGAAAGGCCGTCTGGGCCCTGAAACGCAAGCACCTGGCCACCCACTCCTAGGTGCTCCTTTGCAACGCTGTCTTTTGGAAAGGCATCCTTCTCCTGGAGCCACCGTGTGAGCTGCCTTTGGAAGCCCACAAGAGGCAGGAAGCAGCTTGCAGGAAACCGTGCTCATTGAGGGCCTTGCCCTTGAATATGCTTTGCAAGGAGGCAAGGAGGCCTCGGGTCCACTCGCTTTTCCAATGGGGAACAGCGAGTGCTGAAGAGCTCTGTTCTGGCTCCAAGGCAGCCTGCAGCTCAGGCGCCCGTGGAATGGGCTTGGTTGGTAGAGCCCAGCCCTCAGCAGGGCTCTCCAGTGTGTCTAGCCAGAGAGCCCCGTGCTTTGAACCGGCCTCAGGAATGCAGCTCTAGGGAGCTTTCCCCCTCCCTGCTTGCCTGTCTGGGTGACCACCTTGGAGAGGCCTGCTCCAAACTCGGGCTTTGGCCTTCACGCTGAGATCTCCTCCCTGAGCTCTCTAGCTCTCCCAACAATTGGCAAGTGCACCCAGTGGCACCACACCAGACAGTCTCCCTGAGCATGGCTAGGCCAGGCCTAGTCCCCGTGTCCCCTTGGTCTCTCTCGGCCTTTGCCTCCCTTAGGCCCTCCACTGCATGTCGACCCCCTGGGGTGCAAGGGGTCTTCCTGGAATGGCCAGTGTGTGGCGTGTGTCTTTTGGTGGCTCCGAGACTGCCTCCACAGAGGCTGGCTGGCAAGGGGAACACTGGGGCTGAGAGGAAAATCAGCATTGTGCGTCCGGGGCAGCAGGCTAGCTGTGGCTTCCAAACTGCCTGCATAGCCCCCGTGTGGCCGTCTCCTCTTCCCTGGTGGAAAGCCTCCCTGAGAACTTAGGAGGCTAGCTGAAAGACACAGGTGCTTTCCATTCCTTGCTAGGACTTCACCGACAGCCCTCGCTCTCTGACTGGTGAGTTGGCACCTTCACCAGAGGCCTCCCAGGGAGCTGCCCCATCCCCATCCAGAAAGGAAACCAGCCGTTGGCAAGCAAACTCAGGCAGAGAAGTCTTGCCAGGGGAGAGGTTTCCCGAAGGATCCCATGCTTCAGTTCACACCCTTTTCCATGGGGGAAGCCGGGGTGTCCCAAATCTCTCCCACGCTTCAGAACCTCCTCCAGCAGCAGGGAGGCTTGCAGTCACTGTTGGGTGCCAAGGGGTGTTCCAGGCAGGCAGCTCTCCATGGAGAGAAAGGCTTCCCAGCTAGCAAGCTGCCTCAGGAGCATTGCTGGAGTGCGGGTGTGAGTACCCGTGGGGTCGCCTTGAGGGTGGCTCCTGGAGCTGCATGGACGCAAACCCCGTGCTGAGCACACACCCAGGCAAGACTTAGCACACGTCTCAGCACCTCAAGCAGATCATGGCAGATGCCTCCTGCCTGCACTCAATAGACAGGTTGCCCTGTGCATTGCTGGGGAGGCCCTGGCACGTCAGAGTTTCCCATGGGCCCAGCTACAGCCTTCTCCCTCTTAGGCCATGCACAGATCCTCTCCAGAGCTACGCTGTGTGTGGAAGTTCGCAAGGTGTGGCATGTGCTTCTCTTTCACTGCTTGGAACCTGCACACACCCAGACTGTGTGTGTCAACATTCACAGTGGGGCCTGATGGCAAGCAATCCTTAGCCCACTGCAAAGCGGGAGAGAGGCGGCCTTTCTGCTCAGGGCCAACCACCCTGCTGCTAGTCTGCTTCCCTGCGGGCTAACCTCTGTGAGGGAAAGGCCGTCTGGGCCCTGAAACGCAAGCACCTGGCCACCCACTCCTAGGTGCTCCTTTGCAACGCTGTCTTTTGGAAAGGCATCCTTCTCCTGGAGCCACCGTGTGAGCTGCCTTTGGAAGCCCACAAGAGGCAGGAAGCAGCTTGCAGGAAACCTTGCTCATTGAGGGCCTTGCCCTTGAATATGCTTTGCAAGGAGGCAAGGAGGCCTCGGGTCCACTCGCTTTTCCAATGGGGAACAGCGAGTGCTGAAGAGCTCTGTTCTGGCTCCAAGGCAGCCTGCAGCTCAGGCGCCCGTGGAATGGGCTTGGTTGGTAGAGCACAGCCCTCAGCAGGGCTCTCCAGTGTGTCTAGCCAGAGAGCCCCGTGCTTTGAACCGGCCTCAGGAATGCAGCTCTAGGGAGCTTTCCCCCTCCCTGCTTGCCTGTCTGGGTGACCACCTTGGAGAGGCCTGCTCCAAACTCGGGCTTTGGCCTTCACGCTGAGATCTCCTCCCTGAGCTCTCTAGCTCTCCCAACAATTGGCAAGTGCACCCAGTGGCACCACACCAGACAGTCTCCCTGAGCATGGCTAGGCCAGGCCTAGTCCCCGTGTCCCCTTGGTCTCTCTCGGCCTTTGCCTCCCTTAGGCCCTCCACTGCATGTCGACCCCCTGGGGTGCAAGGGGTCTTCCTGGAATGGCCAGTGTGTGGCGTGTGTCTTTTGGTGGCTCCGAGACTGCCTCCACAGAGGCTGGCTGGCAAGGGGAACACTGGGGCTGAGAGGAAAATCAGCATTGTGCGTCCGGGGCAGCAGGCTAGCTGTGGCTTCCAAACTGCCTGCATAGCCCCCGTGTGGCCGTCTCCTCTTCCCTGGTGGAAAGCCTCCCTGAGAACTTAGGAGGCTAGCTGAAAGACACAGGTGCTTTCCATTCCTTGCTAGGACTTCACCGACAGCCCTCGCTCTCTGACTGGTGAGTTGGCACCTTCACCAGAGGCCTCCCAGGGAGCTGCCCCATCCCCATCCAGAAGGGAAACCAGCCGTTGGCAAGCAAACTCAGGCAGAGAAGTCTTGCCAGGGGAGAGGTTTCCCGAAGGATCCCATGCTTCAGTTCACACCCTTTTCCATGGGGGAAGCCGGGGTGTCCCAAATCTCTCCCACGCTTCAGAACCTCCTCCAGCAGCAGGGAGGCTTGCAGTCACCGTTGGGTGCCAAGGGGTGTTCCAGGCAGGCAGCTCTCCATGGAGAGAAAGGCTTCCCAGCTAGCAAGCTGCCTCAGGAGCATTGCTGGAGTGCGGGTGTGAGTACCCGTGGGGTCGCCTTGAGGGTGGCTCCTGGAGCTGCATGGACGCAAACCCCGTACTGAGCACACACCCAGGCAAGACTTAGCACACGTCTCAGCACCTCAAGCAGATCATGGCAGATGCCTCCTGCCTGCACTCAATAGACAGGTTGCCCTGTGCATTGCTGGGGAGGCCCTGGCACGTCAGAGTTTCCCATGGGCCCAGCTACAGCCTTCTCCCTCTTAGGCCATGCACAGATCCTCTCCAGAGCTACGCTGTGTGTGGAAGTTCGCAAGGTGTGGCATGTGCTTCTCTTTCACTGCTTGGAACCTGCACACACCCAGACTGTGTGTGTCAACATTCACAGTGGGGCCTGATGGCAAGCAATCCTTAGCCCACTGCAAAGCGGGAGAGAGGCGGCCTTTCTGCTCAGGGCCAAACACCCTGCTGCTAGTCTGCTTCCCTGCGGGCTAACCTCTGTGAGGGAAAGGCCGTCTGGGCCCTGAAACGCAAGCACCTGGCCACCCACTCCTAGGTGCTCCTTTGCAACGCTGTCTTTTGGAAAGGCATCCTTCTCCTGGAGCCACCGTGTGAGCTGCCTTTGGAAGCCCACAAGAGGCAGGAAGCAGCTTGCAGGAAACCTTGCTCATTGAGGGCCTTGCCCTTGAATATGCTTTGCAAGGAGGCAAGGAGGCCTCGGGTCCACTCGCTTTTCCAATGGGGAACAGCGAGTGCTGAAGAGCTCTGTTCTGGCTCCAAGGCAGCCTGCAGCTCAGGCGCCCGTGGAATGGGCTTGGTTGGTAGAGCCCAGCCCTCAGCAGGGCTCTCCAGTGTGTCTAGCCAGAGAGCCCCCTGCTTTGAACCGGCCTCAGGAATGCAGCTCTAGGGAGCTTTCCCCCTCCCTGCTTGCCTGTCCGGGTGACCACCTTGGAGAGGCCTGCTCCAAACTCGGGCTTTGGCCTTCACGCTGAGATCTCCTCCCTGAGCTCTCTAGCTCTCCCAACAATTGGCAAGTGCACCCAGTGGCACCACACCAGACAGTCTCCCTGAGCATGGCTAGGCCAGGCCTAGTCCCCGTGTCCCCTTGGTCTCTCTCGGCCTTTGCCTCCCTTAGGCCCTCCACTGCATGTCGACCCCCTGGGGTGCAAGGGGTCTTCCTGGAATGGCCAGTGTGTGGCGTGTGTCTTTTGGTGGCTCCGAGACTGCCTCCACAGAGGCTGGCTGGCAAGGGGAACACTGGGGCTGAGAGGAAAATCAGCATTGTGCGTCCGGGGCAGCAGGCTAGCTGTGGCTTCCAAACTGCCTGCATAGCCCCCGTGTGGCCGTCTCCTCTTCCCTGGTGGAAAGCCTCCCTGAGAACTTAGGAGGCTAGCTGAAAGACACAGGTGCTTTCCATTCCTTGCTAGGACTTCACCGACAGCCCTCGCTCTCTGACTGGTGAGTTGGCACCTTCACCAGAGGCCTCCCAGGGAGCTGCCCCATCCCCATCCAGAAAGGAAACCAGCCGTTGGCAAGCAAACTCAGGCAGAGAAGTCTTGCCAGGGGAGAGGTTTCCCGAAGGATCCCATGCTTCAGTTCACACCCTTTTCCATGGGGGAAGCCGGGGTGTCCCAAATCTCTCCCACGCTTCAGAACCTCCTCCAGCAGCAGGGAGGCTTGCAGTCACCGTTGGGTGCCAAGGGGTGTTCCAGGCAGGCAGCTCTCCATGGAGAGAAAGGCTTCCCAGCTAGCAAGCTGCCTCAGGAGCATTGCTGGAGTGCGGGTGTGAGTACCCGTGGGGTCGCCTTGAGGGTGGCTCCTGGAGCTGCATGGACGCAAACCCCGTGCTGAGCACACACCCAGGCAAGACTTAGCACACGTCTCAGCACCTCAAGCAGATCATGGCAGATGCCTCCTGCCTGCACTCAATAGACAGGTTGCCCTGTGCATTGCTGGGGAGGCCCTGGCACGTCAGAGTTTCCCATGGGCCCAGCTACAGCCTTCTCCCTCTTAGGCCATGCACAGATCCTCTCCAGAGCTACGCTGTGTGTGGAAGTTCGCAAGGTGTAGCATGTGCTTGTCTTTCACTGCTTGGAACCTGCACACACCCAGACTGTGTGTGTCAACATTCACAGTGGGGCCTGATGGCAAGCAATCCTTAGCCCACTGCAAAGCGGGAGAGAGGCGGCCTTTCTGCTCAGGGCCAAACACCCTGCTGCTAGTCTGCTTCCCTGCGGGCTAACCTCTGTGAGGGAAAGGCCGTCTGGGCCCTGAAACGCAAGCACCTGGCCACCCACTCCTAGGTGCTCCTTTGCAACGCTGTCTTTTGGAAAGGCATCCTTCTCCTGGAGCCACCGTGTGAGCTGCCTTTGGAAGCCCACAAGAGGCAGGAAGCAGCTTGCAGGAAACCGTGCTCATTGAGGGCCTTGCCCTTGAATATGCTTTGCAAGGAGGCAAGGAGGCCTCGGGTCCACTCGCTTTTCCAATGGGGAACAGCGAGTGCTGAAGAGCTCTGTTCTGGCTCCAAGGCAGCCTGCAGCTCAGGCGCCCGTGGAATGGGCTTGGTTGGTAGAGCCCAGCCCTCAGCAGGGCTCTCCAGTGTGTCTAGCCAGAGAGCCCCGTGCTTTGAACCGGCCTCAGGAATGCAGCTCTAGGGAGCTTTCCCCCTCCCTGCTTGCCTGTCTGGGTGACCACCTTGGAGAGGCCTGCTCCAAACTCGGGCTTTGGCCTTCACGCTGAGATCTCCTCCCTGAGCTCTCTAGCTCTCCCAACAATTGGCAAGTGCACCCAGTGGCACCACACCAGACAGTCTCCCTGAGCATGGCTAGGCCAGGCCTAGTCCCCGTGTCCCCTTGGTCTCTCTCGGCCTTTGCCTCCCTTAGGCCCTCCACTGCATGTCGACCCCCTGGGGTGCAAGGGGTCTTCCTGGAATGGCCAGTGTGTGGCGTGTGTCTTTTGGTGGCTCCGAGACTGCCTCCACAGAGGCTGGCTGGCAAGGGGAACACTGGGGCTGAGAGGAAAATCAGCATTGTGCGTCCGGGGCAGCAGGCTAGCTGTGGCTTCCAAACTGCCTGCATAGCCCCCGTGTGGCCGTCTCCTCTTCCCTGGTGGAAAGCCTCCCTGAGAACTTAGGAGGCTAGCTGAAAGACACAGGTGCTTTCCATTCCTTGCTAGGACTTCACCGACAGCCCTCGCTCTCTGACTGGTGAGTTGGCACCTTCACCAGAGGCCTCCCAGGGAGCTGCCCCATCCCCATCCAGAAAGGAAACCAGCCGTTGGCAAGCAAACTCAGGCAGAGAAGTCTTGCCAGGGGAGAGGTTTCCCGAAGGATCCCATGCTTCAGTTCACACCCTTTTCCATGGGGGAAGCCGGGGTGTCCCAAATCTCTCCCACGCTTCAGAACCTCCTCCAGCAGCAGGGAGGCTTGCAGTCACCGTTGGGTGCCAAGGGGTGTTCCAGGCAGGCAGCTCTCCATGGAGAGAAAGGCTTCCCAGCTAGCAAGCTGCCTCAGGAGCATTGCTGGAGTGCGGGTGTGAGTACCCGTGGGGTCGCCTTGAGGGTGGCTCCTGGAGCTGCATGGACGCAAACCCCGTGCTGAGCACACACCCAGGCAAGACTTAGCACACGTCTCAGCACCTCAAGCAGATCATGGCAGATGCCTCCTGCCTGCACTCAATAGACAGGTTGCCCTGTGCATTGCTGGGGAGGCCCTGGCACGTCAGAGTTTCCCATGGGCCCAGCTACAGCCTTCTCCCTCTTAGGCCATGCACAGATCCTCTCCAGAGCTACGCTGTGTGTGGAAGTTCGCAAGGTGTGGCATGTGCTTCTCTTTCACTGCTTGGAACCTGCACACACCCAGACTGTGTGTGTCAACATTCACAGTGGGGCCTGATGGCAAGCAATCCTTAGCCCACTGCAAAGCGGGAGAGAGGCGGCCTTTCTGCTCAGGGCCAAACACCCTGCTGCTAGTCTGCTTCCCTGCGGGCTAACCTCTGTGAGGGAAAGGCCGTCTGGGCCCTGAAACGCAAGCACCTGGCCACCCACTCCTAGGTGCTCCTTTGCAACGCTGTCTTTTGGAAAGGCATCCTTCTCCTGGAGCCACCGTGTGAGCTGCCTTTGGAAGCCCACAAGAGGCAGGAAGCAGCTTGCAGGAAACCTTGCTCATTGAGGGCCTTGCCCTTGAATATGCTTTGCAAGGAGGCAAGGAGGCCTCGGGTCCACTCGCTTTTCCAATGGGGAACAGCGAGTGCTGAAGAGCTCTGTTCTGGCTCCAAGGCAGCCTGCAGCTCAGGCGCCCGTGGAATGGGCTTGGTTGGTAGAGCACAGCCCTCAGCAGGGCTCTCCAGTGTGTCTAGCCAGAGAGCCCCGTGCTTTGAACCGGCCTCAGGAATGCAGCTCTAGGGAGCTTTCCCCCTCCCTGCTTGCCTGTCTGGGTGACCACCTTGGAGAGGCCTGCTCCAAACTCGGGCTTTGGCCTTCACGCTGAGATCTCCTCCCTGAGCTCTCTAGCTCTCCCAACAATTGGCAAGTGCACCCAGTGGCACCACACCAGACAGTCTCCCTGAGCATGGCTAGGCCAGGCCTAGTCCCCGTGTCCCCTTGGTCTCTCTCGGCCTTTGCCTCCCTTAGGCCCTCCACTGCATGTCGACCCCCTGGGGTGCAAGGGGTCTTCCTGGAATGGCCAGTGTGTGGCGTGTGTCTTTTGGTGGCTCCGAGACTGCCTCCACAGAGGCTGGCTGGCAAGGGGAACACTGGGGCTGAGAGGAAAATCAGCATTGTGCGTCCGGGGCAGCAGGCTAGCTGTGGCTTCCAAACTGCCTGCATAGCCCCCGTGTGGCCGTCTCCTCTTCCCTGGTGGAAAGCCTCCCTGAGAACTTAGGAGGCTAGCTGAAAGACACAGGTGCTTTCCATTCCTTGCTAGGACTTCACCGACAGCCCTCGCTCTCTGACTGGTGAGTTGGCACCTTCACCAGAGGCCTCCCAGGGAGCTGCCCCATCCCCATCCAGAAAGGAAACCAGCCGTTGGCAAGCAAACTCAGGCAGAGAAGTCTTGCCAGGGGAGAGGTTTCCCGAAGGATCCCATGCTTCAGTTCACACCCTTTTCCATGGGGGAAGCCGGGGTGTCCCAAATCTCTCCCACGCTTCAGAACCTCCTCCAGCAGCAGGGAGGCTTGCAGTCACTGTTGGGTGCCAAGGGGTGTTCCAGGCAGGCAGCTCTCCATGGAGAGAAAGGCTTCCCAGCTAGCAAGCTGCCTCAGGAGCATTGCTGGAGTGCGGGTGTGAGTACCCGTGGGGTCGCCTTGAGGGTGGCTCCTGGAGCTGCATGGACGCAAACCCCGTGCTGAGCACACACCCAGGCAAGACTTAGCACACGTCTCAGCACCTCAAGCAGATCATGGCAGATGCCTCCTGCCTGCACTCAATAGACAGGTTGCCCTGTGCATTGCTGGGGAGGCCCTGGCACGTCAGAGTTTCCCATGGGCCCAGCTACAGCCTTCTCCCTCTTAGGCCATGCACAGATCCTCTCCAGAGCTACGCTGTGTGTGGAAGTTCGCAAGGTGTGGCATGTGCTTGTCTTTCACTGCTTGGAACCTGCACACACCCAGACTGTGTGTGTCAACATTCACAGTGGGGCCTGATGGCAAGCAATCCTTAGCCCACTGCAAAGCGGGAGAGAGGCGGCCTTTCTGCTCAGGGCCAAACACCCTGCTGCTAGTCTGCTTCCCTGCGGGCTAACCTCTGTGAGGGAAAGGCCGTCTGGGCCCTGAAACGCAAGCACCTGGCCACCCACTCCTAGGTGCTCCTTTGCAACGCTGTCTTTTGGAAAGGCATCCTTCTCCTGGAGCCACCGTGTGAGCTGCCTTTGGAAGCCCACAAGAGGCAGGAAGCAGCTTGCAGGAAACCTTGCTCATTGAGGGCCTTGCCCTTGAATATGCTTTGCAAGGAGGCAAGGAGGCCTCGGGTCCACTCGCTTTTCCAATGGGGAACAGCGAGTGCTGAAGAGCTCTGTTCTGGCTCCAAGGCAGCCTGCAGCTCAGGCGCCCGTGGAATGGGCTTGGTTGGTAGAGCCCAGCCCTCAGCAGGGCTCTCCAGTGTGTCTAGCCAGAGAGCCCCGTGCTTTGAACCGGCCTCAGGAATGCAGCTCTAGGGAGCTTTCCCCCTCCCTGCTTGCCTGTCCGGGTGACCACCTTGGAGAGGCCTGCTCCAAACTCGGGCTTTGGCCTTCACGCTGAGATCTCCTCCCTGAGCTCTCTAGCTCTCCCAACAATTGGCAAGTGCACCCAGTGGCACCACACCAGACAGTCTCCCTGAGCATGGCTAGGCCAGGCCTAGTCCCCGTGTCCCCTTGGTCTCTCTCGGCCTTTGCCTCCCTTAGGCCCTCCACTGCATGTCGACCCCCTGGGGTGCAAGGGGTCTTCCTGGAATGGCCAGTGTGTGGCGTGTGTCTTTTGGTGGCTCCGAGACTGCCTCCACAGAGGCTGGCTGGCAAGGGGAACACTGGGGCTGAGAGGAAAATCAGCATTGTGCGTCCGGGGCAGCAGGCTAGCTGTGGCTTCCAAACTGCCTGCATAGCCCCCGTGTGGCCGTCTCCTCTTCCCTGGTGGAAAGCCTCCCTGAGAACTTAGGAGGCTAGCTGAAAGACACAGGTGCTTTCCATTCCTTGCTAGGACTTCACCGACAGCCCTCGCTCTCTGACTGGTGAGTTGGCACCTTCACCAGAGGCCTCCCAGGGAGCTGCCCCATCCCCATCCAGAAAGGAAACCAGCCGTTGGCAAGCAAACTCAGGCAGAGAAGTCTTGCCAGGGGAGAGGTTTCCCGAAGGATCCCATGCTTCAGTTCACACCCTTTTCCATGGGGGAAGCCGGGGTGTCCCAAATCTCTCCCACGCTTCAGAACCTCCTCCAGCAGCAGGGAGGCTTGCAGTCACCGTTGGGTGCCAAGGGGTGTTCCAGGCAGGCAGCTCTCCATGGAGAGAAAGGCTTCCCAGCTAGCAAGCTGCCTCAGGAGCATTGCTGGAGTGCGGGTGTGAGTACCCGTGGGGTCGCCTTGAGGGTGGCTCCTGGAGCTGCATGGACGCAAACCCCGTGCTGAGCACACACCCAGGCAAGACTTAGCACACGTCTCAGCACCTCAAGCAGATCATGGCAGATGCCTCCTGCCTGCACTCAATAGACAGGTTGCCCTGTGCATTGCTGGGGAGGCCCTGGCACGTCAGAGTTTCCCATGGGCCCAGCTACAGCCTTCTCCCTCTTAGGCCATGCACAGATCCTCTCCAGAGCTACGCTGTGTGTGGAAGTTCGCAAGGTGTGGCATGTGCTTCTCTTTCACTGCTTGGAACCTGCACACACCCAGACTGTGTGTGTCAACATTCACAGTGGGGCCTGATGGCAAGCAATCCTTAGCCCACTGCAAAGCGGGAGAGAGGCGGCCTTTCTGCTCAGGGCCAAACACCCTGCTGCTAGTCTGCTTCCCTGCGGGCTAACCTCTGTGAGGGAAAGGCCGTCTGGGCCCTGAAACGCAAGCACCTGGCCACCCACTCCTAGGTGCTCCTTTGCAACGCTGTCTTTTGGAAAGGCATCCTTCTCCTGGAGCCACCGTGTGAGCTGCCTTTGGAAGCCCACAAGAGGCAGGAAGCAGCTTGCAGGAAACCTTGCTCATTGAGGGCCTTGCCCTTGAATATGCTTTGCAAGGAGGCAAGGAGGCCTCGGGTCCACTCGCTTTTCCAATGGGGAACAGCGAGTGCTGAAGAGCTCTGTTCTGGCTCCAAGGCAGCCTGCAGCTCAGGCGCCCGTGGAATGGGCTTGGTTGGTAGAGCCCAGCCCTCAGCAGGGCTCTCCAGTGTGTCTAGCCAGAGAGCCCCCTGCTTTGAACCGGCCTCAGGAATGCAGCTCTATGGAGCTTTCCCCCTCCCTGCTTGCCTGTCCGGGTGACCACCTTGGAGAGGCCTGCTCCAAACTCGGGCTTTGGCCTTCACGCTGAGATCTCCTCCCTGAGCTCTCTAGCTCTCCCAACAATTGGCAAGTGCACCCAGTGGCACCACACCAGACAGTCTCCCTGAGCATGGCTAGGCCAGGCCTAGTCCCCGTGTCCCCTTGGTCTCTCTCGGCCTTTGCCTCCCTTAGGCCCTCCACTGCATGTCGACCCCCTGGGGTGCAAGGGGTCTTCCTGGAATGGCCAGTGTGTGGCGTGTGTCTTTTGGTGGCTCCGAGACTGCCTCCACAGAGGCTGGCTGGCAAGGGGAACACTGGGGCTGAGAGGAAAATCAGCATTGTGCGTCCGGGGCAGCAGGCTAGCTGTGGCTTCCAAACTGCCTGCATAGCCCCCGTGTGGCCGTCTCCTCTTCCCTGGTGGAAAGCCTCCCTGAGAACTTAGGAGGCTAGCTGAAAGACACAGGTGCTTTCCATTCCTTGCTAGGACTTCACCGACAGCCCTCGCTCTCTGACTGGTGAGTTGGCACCTTCACCAGAGGCCTCCCAGGGAGCTGCCCCATCCCCATCCAGAAAGGAAACCAGCCGTTGGCAAGCAAACTCAGGCAGAGAAGTCTTGCCAGGGGAGAGGTTTCCCGAAGGATCCCATGCTTCAGTTCACACCCTTTTCCATGGGGGAAGCCGGGGTGTCCCAAATCTCTCCCACGCTTCAGAACCTCCTCCAGCAGCAGGGAGGCTTGCAGTCACCGTTGGGTGCCAAGGGGTGTTCCAGGCAGGCAGCTCTCCATGGAGAGAAAGGCTTCCCAGCTAGCAAGCTGCCTCAGGAGCATTGCTGGAGTGCGGGTGTGAGTACCCGTGGGGTCGCCTTGAGGGTGGCTCCTGGAGCTGCATGGACGCAAACCCCGTGCTGAGCACACACCCAGGCAAGACTTAGCACACGTCTCAGCACCTCAAGCAGATCATGGCAGATGCCTCCTGCCTGCACTCAATAGACAGGTTGCCCTGTGCATTGCTGGGGAGGCCCTGGCACGTCAGAGTTTCCCATGGGCCCAGCTACAGCCTTCTCCCTCTTAGGCCATGCACAGATCCTCTCCAGAGCTACGCTGTGTGTGGAAGTTCGCAAGGTGTAGCATGTGCTTGTCTTTCACTGCTTGGAACCTGCACACACCCAGACTGTGTGTGTCAACATTCACAGTGGGGCCTGATGGCAAGCAATCCTTAGCCCACTGCAAAGCGGGAGAGAGGCGGCCTTTCTGCTCAGGGCCAAACACCCTGCTGCTAGTCTGCTTCCCTGCGGGCTAACCTCTGTGAGGGAAAGGCCGTCTGGGCCCTGAAACGCAAGCACCTGGCCACCCACTCCTAGGTGCTCCTTTGCAACGCTGTCTTTTGGAAAGGCATCCTTCTCCTGGAGCCACCGTGTGAGCTGCCTTTGGAAGCCCACAAGAGGCAGGAAGCAGCTTGCAGGAAACCGTGCTCATTGAGGGCCTTGCCCTTGAATATGCTTTGCAAGGAGGCAAGGAGGCCTCGGGTCCACTCGCTTTTCCAATGGGGAACAGCGAGTGCTGAAGAGCTCTGTTCTGGCTCCAAGGCAGCCTGCAGCTCAGGCGCCCGTGGAATGGGCTTGGTTGGTAGAGCCCAGCCCTCAGCAGGGCTCTCCAGTGTGTCTAGCCAGAGAGCCCCGTGCTTTGAACCGGCCTCAGGAATGCAGCTCTAGGGAGCTTTCCCCCTCCCTGCTTGCCTGTCTGGGTGACCACCTTGGAGAGGCCTGCTCCAAACTCGGGCTTTGGCCTTCACGCTGAGATCTCCTCCCTGAGCTCTCTAGCTCTCCCAACAATTGGCAAGTGCACCCAGTGGCACCACACCAGACAGTCTCCCTGAGCATGGCTAGGCCAGGCCTAGTCCCCGTGTCCCCTTGGTCTCTCTCGGCCTTTGCCTCCCTTAGGCCCTCCACTGCATGTCGACCCCCTGGGGTGCAAGGGGTCTTCCTGGAATGGCCAGTGTGTGGCGTGTGTCTTTTGGTGGCTCCGAGACTGCCTCCACAGAGGCTGGCTGGCAAGGGGAACACTGGGGCTGAGAGGAAAATCAGCATTGTGCGTCCGGGGCAGCAGGCTAGCTGTGGCTTCCAAACTGCCTGCATAGCCCCCGTGTGGCCGTCTCCTCTTCCCTGGTGGAAAGCCTCCCTGAGAACTTAGGAGGCTAGCTGAAAGACACAGGTGCTTTCCATTCCTTGCTAGGACTTCACCGACAGCCCTCGCTCTCTGACTGGTGAGTTGGCACCTTCACCAGAGGCCTCCCAGGGAGCTGCCCCATCCCCATCCAGAAAGGAAACCAGCCGTTGGCAAGCAAACTCAGGCAGAGAAGTCTTGCCAGGGGAGAGGTTTCCCGAAGGATCCCATGCTTCAGTTCACACCCTTTTCCATGGGGGAAGCCGGGGTGTCCCAAATCTCTCCCACGCTTCAGAACCTCCTCCAGCAGCAGGGAGGCTTGCAGTCACTGTTGGGTGCCAAGGGGTGTTCCAGGCAGGCAGCTCTCCATGGAGAGAAAGGCTTCCCAGCTAGCAAGCTGCCTCAGGAGCATTGCTGGAGTGCGGGTGTGAGTACCCGTGGGGTCGCCTTGAGGGTGGCTCCTGGAGCTGCATGGACGCAAACCCCGTGCTGAGCACACACCCAGGCAAGACTTAGCACACGTCTCAGCACCTCAAGCAGATCATGGCAGATGCCTCCTGCCTGCACTCAATAGACAGGTTGCCCTGTGCATTGCTGGGGAGGCCCTGGCACGTCAGAGTTTCCCATGGGCCCAGCTACAGCCTTCTCCCTCTTAGGCCATGCACAGATCCTCTCCAGAGCTACGCTGTGTGTGGAAGTTCGCAAGGTGTGGCATGTGCTTGTCTTTCACTGCTTGGAACCTGCACACACCCAGACTGTGTGTGTCAACATTCACAGTGGGGCCTGATGGCAAGCAATCCTTAGCCCACTGCAAAGCGGGAGAGAGGCGGCCTTTCTGCTCAGGGCCAACCACCCTGCTGCTAGTCTGCTTCCCTGCGGGCTAACCTCTGTGAGGGAAAGGCCGTCTGGGCCCTGAAACGCAAGCACCTGGCCACCCACTCCTAGGTGCTCCTTTGCAACGCTGTCTTTTGGAAAGGCATCCTTCTCCTGGAGCCACCGTGTGAGCTGCCTTTGGAAGCCCACAAGAGGCAGGAAGCAGCTTGCAGGAAACCTTGCTCATTGAGGGCCTTGCCCTTGAATATGCTTTGCAAGGAGGCAAGGAGGCCTCGGGTCCACTCGCTTTTCCAATGGGGAACAGCGAGTGCTGAAGAGCTCTGTTCTGGCTCCAAGGCAGCCTGCAGCTCAGGCGCCCGTGGAATGGGCTTGGTTGGTAGAGCACAGCCCTCAGCAGGGCTCTCCAGTGTGTCTAGCCAGAGAGCCCCGTGCTTTGAACCGGCCTCAGGAATGCAGCTCTAGGGAGCTTTCCCCCTCCCTGCTTGCCTGTCTGGGTGACCACCTTGGAGAGGCCTGCTCCAAACTCGGGCTTTGGCCTTCACGCTGAGATCTCCTCCCTGAGCTCTCTAGCTCTCCCAACAATTGGCAAGTGCACCCAGTGGCACCACACCAGACAGTCTCCCTGAGCATGGCTAGGCCAGGCCTAGTCCCCGTGTCCCCTTGGTCTCTCTCGGCCTTTGCCTCCCTTAGGCCCTCCACTGCATGTCGACCCCCTGGGGTGCAAGGGGTCTTCCTGGAATGGCCAGTGTGTGGCGTGTGTCTTTTGGTGGCTCCGAGACTGCCTCCACAGAGGCTGGCTGGCAAGGGGAACACTGGGGCTGAGAGGAAAATCAGCATTGTGCGTCCGGGGCAGCAGGCTAGCTGTGGCTTCCAAACTGCCTGCATAGCCCCCGTGTGGCCGTCTCCTCTTCCCTGGTGGAAAGCCTCCCTGAGAACTTAGGAGGCTAGCTGAAAGACACAGGTGCTTTCCATTCCTTGCTAGGACTTCACCGACAGCCCTCGCTCTCTGACTGGTGAGTTGGCACCTTCACCAGAGGCCTCCCAGGGAGCTGCCCCATCCCCATCCAGAAGGGAAACCAGCCGTTGGCAAGCAAACTCAGGCAGAGAAGTCTTGCCAGGGGAGAGGTTTCCCGAAGGATCCCATGCTTCAGTTCACACCCTTTTCCATGGGGGAAGCCGGGGTGTCCCAAATCTCTCCCACGCTTCAGAACCTCCTCCAGCAGCAGGGAGGCTTGCAGTCACCGTTGGGTGCCAAGGGGTGTTCCAGGCAGGCAGCTCTCCATGGAGAGAAAGGCTTCCCAGCTAGCAAGCTGCCTCAGGAGCATTGCTGGAGTGCGGGTGTGAGTACCCGTGGGGTCGCCTTGAGGGTGGCTCCTGGAGCTGCATGGACGCAAACCCCGTGCTGAGCACACACCCAGGCAAGACTTAGCACACGTCTCAGCACCTCAAGCAGATCATGGCAGATGCCTCCTGCCTGCACTCAATAGACAGGTTGCCCTGTGCATTGCTGGGGAGGCCCTGGCACGTCAGAGTTTCCCATGGGCCCAGCTACAGCCTTCTCCCTCTTAGGCCATGCACAGATCCTCTCCAGAGCTACGCTGTGTGTGGAAGTTCGCAAGGTGTGGCATGTGCTTCTCTTTCACTGCTTGGAACCTGCACACACCCAGACTGTGTGTGTCAACATTCACAGTGGGGCCTGATGGCAAGCAATCCTTAGCCCACTGCAAAGCGGGAGAGAGGCGGCCTTTCTGCTCAGGGCCAAACACCCTGCTGCTAGTCTGCTTCCCTGCGGGCTAACCTCTGTGAGGGAAAGGCCGTCTGGGCCCTGAAACGCAAGCACCTGGCCACCCACTCCTAGGTGCTCCTTTGCAACGCTGTCTTTTGGAAAGGCATCCTTCTCCTGGAGCCACCGTGTGAGCTGCCTTTGGAAGCCCACAAGAGGCAGGAAGCAGCTTGCAGGAAACCTTGCTCATTGAGGGCCTTGCCCTTGAATATGCTTTGCAAGGAGGCAAGGAGGCCTCGGGTCCACTCGCTTTTCCAATGGGGAACAGCGAGTGCTGAAGAGCTCTGTTCTGGCTCCAAGGCAGCCTGCAGCTCAGGCGCCCGTGGAATGGGCTTGGTTGGTAGAGCCCAGCCCTCAGCAGGGCTCTCCAGTGTGTCTAGCCAGAGAGCCCCGTGCTTTGAACCGGCCTCAGGAATGCAGCTCTAGGGAGCTTTCCCCCTCCCTGCTTGCCTGTCCGGGTGACCACCTTGGAGAGGCCTGCTCCAAACTCGGGCTTTGGCCTTCACGCTGAGATCTCCTCCCTGAGCTCTCTAGCTCTCCCAACAATTGGCAAGTGCACCCAGTGGCACCACACCAGACAGTCTCCCTGAGCATGGCTAGGCCAGGCCTAGTCCCCGTGTCCCCTTGGTCTCTCTCGGCCTTTGCCTCCCTTAGGCCCTCCACTGCATGTCGACCCCCTGGGGTGCAAGGGGTCTTCCTGGAATGGCCAGTGTGTGGCGTGTGTCTTTTGGTGGCTCCGAGACTGCCTCCACAGAGGCTGGCTGGCAAGGGGAACACTGGGGCTGAGAGGAAAATCAGCATTGTGCGTCCGGGGCAGCAGGCTAGCTGTGGCTTCCAAACTGCCTGCATAGCCCCCGTGTGGCCGTCTCCTCTTCCCTGGTGGAAAGCCTCCCTGAGAACTTAGGAGGCTAGCTGAAAGACACAGGTGCTTTCCATTCCTTGCTAGGACTTCACCGACAGCCCTCGCTCTCTGACTGGTGAGTTGGCACCTTCACCAGAGGCCTCCCAGGGAGCTGCCCCATCCCCATCCAGAAAGGAAACCAGCCGTTGGCAAGCAAACTCAGGCAGAGAAGTCTTGCCAGGGGAGAGGTTTCCCGAAGGATCCCATGCTTCAGTTCACACCCTTTTCCATGGGGGAAGCCGGGGTGTCCCAAATCTCTCCCACGCTTCAGAACCTCCTCCAGCAGCAGGGAGGCTTGCAGTCACCGTTGGGTGCCAAGGGGTGTTCCAGGCAGGCAGCTCTCCATGGAGAGAAAGGCTTCCCAGCTAGCAAGCTGCCTCAGGAGCATTGCTGGAGTGCGGGTGTGAGTACCCGTGGGGTCGCCTTGAGGGTGGCTCCTGGAGCTGCATGGACGCAAACCCCGTGCTGAGCACACACCCAGGCAAGACTTAGCACACGTCTCAGCACCTCAAGCAGATCATGGCAGATGCCTCCTGCCTGCACTCAATAGACAGGTTGCCCTGTGCATTGCTGGGGAGGCCCTGGCACGTCAGAGTTTCCCATGGGCCCAGCTACAGCCTTCTCCCTCTTAGGCCATGCACAGATCCTCTCCAGAGCTACGCTGTGTGTGGAAGTTCGCAAGGTGTGGCATGTGCTTCTCTTTCACTGCTTGGAACCTGCACACACCCAGACTGTGTGTGTCAACATTCACAGTGGGGCCTGATGGCAAGCAATCCTTAGCCCACTGCAAAGCGGGAGAGAGGCGGCCTTTCTGCTCAGGGCCAAACACCCTGCTGCTAGTCTGCTTCCCTGCGGGCTAACCTCTGTGAGGGAAAGGCCGTCTGGGCCCTGAAACGCAAGCACCTGGCCACCCACTCCTAGGTGCTCCTTTGCAACGCTGTCTTTTGGAAAGGCATCCTTCTCCTGGAGCCACCGTGTGAGCTGCCTTTGGAAGCCCACAAGAGGCAGGAAGCAGCTTGCAGGAAACCTTGCTCATTGAGGGCCTTGCCCTTGAATATGCTTTGCAAGGAGGCAAGGAGGCCTCGGGTCCACTCGCTTTTCCAATGGGGAACAGCGAGTGCTGAAGAGCTCTGTTCTGGCTCCAAGGCAGCCTGCAGCTCAGGCGCCCGTGGAATGGGCTTGGTTGGTAGAGCCCAGCCCTCAGCAGGGCTCTCCAGTGTGTCTAGCCAGAGAGCCCCCTGCTTTGAACCGGCCTCAGGAATGCAGCTCTATGGAGCTTTCCCCCTCCCTGCTTGCCTGTCCGGGTGACCACCTTGGAGAGGCCTGCTCCAAACTCGGGCTTTGGCCTTCACGCTGAGATCTCCTCCCTGAGCTCTCTAGCTCTCCCAACAATTGGCAAGTGCACCCAGTGGCACCACACCAGACAGTCTCCCTGAGCATGGCTAGGCCAGGCCTAGTCCCCGTGTCCCCTTGGTCTCTCTCGGCCTTTGCCTCCCTTAGGCCCTCCACTGCATGTCGACCCCCTGGGGTGCAAGGGGTCTTCCTGGAATGGCCAGTGTGTGGCGTGTGTCTTTTGGTGGCTCCGAGACTGCCTCCACAGAGGCTGGCTGGCAAGGGGAACACTGGGGCTGAGAGGAAAATCAGCATTGTGCGTCCGGGGCAGCAGGCTAGCTGTGGCTTCCAAACTGCCTGCATAGCCCCCGTGTGGCCGTCTCCTCTTCCCTGGTGGAAAGCCTCCCTGAGAACTTAGGAGGCTAGCTGAAAGACACAGGTGCTTTCCATTCCTTGCTAGGACTTCACCGACAGCCCTCGCTCTCTGACTGGTGAGTTGGCACCTTCACCAGAGGCCTCCCAGGGAGCTGCCCCATCCCCATCCAGAAAGGAAACCAGCCGTTGGCAAGCAAACTCAGGCAGAGAAGTCTTGCCAGGGGAGAGGTTTCCCGAAGGATCCCATGCTTCAGTTCACACCCTTTTCCATGGGGGAAGCCGGGGTGTCCCAAATCTCTCCCACGCTTCAGAACCTCCTCCAGCAGCAGGGAGGCTTGCAGTCACCGTTGGGTGCCAAGGGGTGTTCCAGGCAGGCAGCTCTCCATGGAGAGAAAGGCTTCCCAGCTAGCAAGCTGCCTCAGGAGCATTGCTGGAGTGCGGGTGTGAGTACCCGTGGGGTCGCCTTGAGGGTGGCTCCTGGAGCTGCATGGACGCAAACCCCGTGCTGAGCACACACCCAGGCAAGACTTAGCACACGTCTCAGCACCTCAAGCAGATCATGGCAGATGCCTCCTGCCTGCACTCAATAGACAGGTTGCCCTGTGCATTGCTGGGGAGGCCCTGGCACGTCAGAGTTTCCCATGGGCCCAGCTACAGCCTTCTCCCTCTTAGGCCATGCACAGATCCTCTCCAGAGCTACGCTGTGTGTGGAAGTTCGCAAGGTGTAGCATGTGCTTGTCTTTCACTGCTTGGAACCTGCACACACCCAGACTGTGTGTGTCAACATTCACAGTGGGGCCTGATGGCAAGCAATCCTTAGCCCACTGCAAAGCGGGAGAGAGGCGGCCTTTCTGCTCAGGGCCAAACACCCTGCTGCTAGTCTGCTTCCCTGCGGGCTAACCTCTGTGAGGGAAAGGCCGTCTGGGCCCTGAAACGCAAGCACCTGGCCACCCACTCCTAGGTGCTCCTTTGCAACGCTGTCTTTTGGAAAGGCATCCTTCTCCTGGAGCCACCGTGTGAGCTGCCTTTGGAAGCCCACAAGAGGCAGGAAGCAGCTTGCAGGAAACCGTGCTCATTGAGGGCCTTGCCCTTGAATATGCTTTGCAAGGAGGCAAGGAGGCCTCGGGTCCACTCGCTTTTCCAATGGGGAACAGCGAGTGCTGAAGAGCTCTGTTCTGGCTCCAAGGCAGCCTGCAGCTCAGGCGCCCGTGGAATGGGCTTGGTTGGTAGAGCCCAGCCCTCAGCAGGGCTCTCCAGTGTGTCTAGCCAGAGAGCCCCGTGCTTTGAACCGGCCTCAGGAATGCAGCTCTAGGGAGCTTTCCCCCTCCCTGCTTGCCTGTCTGGGTGACCACCTTGGAGAGGCCTGCTCCAAACTCGGGCTTTGGCCTTCACGCTGAGATCTCCTCCCTGAGCTCTCTAGCTCTCCCAACAATTGGCAAGTGCACCCAGTGGCACCACACCAGACAGTCTCCCTGAGCATGGCTAGGCCAGGCCTAGTCCCCGTGTCCCCTTGGTCTCTCTCGGCCTTTGCCTCCCTTAGGCCCTCCACTGCATGTCGACCCCCTGGGGTGCAAGGGGTCTTCCTGGAATGGCCAGTGTGTGGCGTGTGTCTTTTGGTGGCTCCGAGACTGCCTCCACAGAGGCTGGCTGGCAAGGGGAACACTGGGGCTGAGAGGAAAATCAGCATTGTGCGTCCGGGGCAGCAGGCTAGCTGTGGCTTCCAAACTGCCTGCATAGCCCCCGTGTGGCCGTCTCCTCTTCCCTGGTGGAAAGCCTCCCTGAGAACTTAGGAGGCTAGCTGAAAGACACAGGTGCTTTCCATTCCTTGCTAGGACTTCACCGACAGCCCTCGCTCTCTGACTGGTGAGTTGGCACCTTCACCAGAGGCCTCCCAGGGAGCTGCCCCATCCCCATCCAGAAGGGAAACCAGCCGTTGGCAAGCAAACTCAGGCAGAGAAGTCTTGCCAGGGGAGAGGTTTCCCGAAGGATCCCATGCTTCAGTTCACACCCTTTTCCATGGGGGAAGCCGGGGTGTCCCAAATCTCTCCCACGCTTCAGAACCTCCTCCAGCAGCAGGGAGGCTTGCAGTCACCGTTGGGTGCCAAGGGGTGTTCCAGGCAGGCAGCTCTCCATGGAGAGAAAGGCTTCCCAGCTAGCAAGCTGCCTCAGGAGCATTGCTGGAGTGCGGGTGTGAGTACCCGTGGGGTCGCCTTGAGGGTGGCTCCTGGAGCTGCATGGACGCAAACCCCGTACTGAGCACACACCCAGGCAAGACTTAGCACACGTCTCAGCACCTCAAGCAGATCATGGCAGATGCCTCCTGCCTGCACTCAATAGACAGGTTGCCCTGTGCATTGCTGGGGAGGCCCTGGCACGTCAGAGTTTCCCATGGGCCCAGCTACAGCCTTCTCCCTCTTAGGCCATGCACAGATCCTCTCCAGAGCTACGCTGTGTGTGGAAGTTCGCAAGGTGTGGCATGTGCTTCTCTTTCACTGCTTGGAACCTGCACACACCCAGACTGTGTGTGTCAACATTCACAGTGGGGCCTGATGGCAAGCAATCCTTAGCCCACTGCAAAGCGGGAGAGAGGCGGCCTTTCTGCTCAGGGCCAAACACCCTGCTGCTAGTCTGCTTCCCTGCGGGCTAACCTCTGTGAGGGAAAGGCCGTCTGGGCCCTGAAACGCAAGCACCTGGCCACCCACTCCTAGGTGCTCCTTTGCAACGCTGTCTTTTGGAAAGGCATCCTTCTCCTGGAGCCACCGTGTGAGCTGCCTTTGGAAGCCCACAAGAGGCAGGAAGCAGCTTGCAGGAAACCTTGCTCATTGAGGGCCTTGCCCTTGAATATGCTTTGCAAGGAGGCAAGGAGGCCTCGGGTCCACTCGCTTTTCCAATGGGGAACAGCGAGTGCTGAAGAGCTCTGTTCTGGCTCCAAGGCAGCCTGCAGCTCAGGCGCCCGTGGAATGGGCTTGGTTGGTAGAGCCCAGCCCTCAGCAGGGCTCTCCAGTGTGTCTAGCCAGAGAGCCCCCTGCTTTGAACCGGCCTCAGGAATGCAGCTCTAGGGAGCTTTCCCCCTCCCTGCTTGCCTGTCCGGGTGACCACCTTGGAGAGGCCTGCTCCAAACTCGGGCTTTGGCCTTCACGCTGAGATCTCCTCCCTGAGCTCTCTAGCTCTCCCAACAATTGGCAAGTGCACCCAGTGGCACCACACCAGACAGTCTCCCTGAGCATGGCTAGGCCAGGCCTAGTCCCCGTGTCCCCTTGGTCTCTCTCGGCCTTTGCCTCCCTTAGGCCCTCCACTGCATGTCGACCCCCTGGGGTGCAAGGGGTCTTCCTGGAATGGCCAGTGTGTGGCGTGTGTCTTTTGGTGGCTCCGAGACTGCCTCCACAGAGGCTGGCTGGCAAGGGGAACACTGGGGCTGAGAGGAAAATCAGCATTGTGCGTCCGGGGCAGCAGGCTAGCTGTGGCTTCCAAACTGCCTGCATAGCCCCCGTGTGGCCGTCTCCTCTTCCCTGGTGGAAAGCCTCCCTGAGAACTTAGGAGGCTAGCTGAAAGACACAGGTGCTTTCCATTCCTTGCTAGGACTTCACCGACAGCCCTCGCTCTCTGACTGGTGAGTTGGCACCTTCACCAGAGGCCTCCCAGGGAGCTGCCCCATCCCCATCCAGAAAGGAAACCAGCCGTTGGCAAGCAAACTCAGGCAGAGAAGTCTTGCCAGGGGAGAGGTTTCCCGAAGGATCCCATGCTTCAGTTCACACCCTTTTCCATGGGGGAAGCCGGGGTGTCCCAAATCTCTCCCACGCTTCAGAACCTCCTCCAGCAGCAGGGAGGCTTGCAGTCACCGTTGGGTGCCAAGGGGTGTTCCAGGCAGGCAGCTCTCCATGGAGAGAAAGGCTTCCCAGCTAGCAAGCTGCCTCAGGAGCATTGCTGGAGTGCGGGTGTGAGTACCCGTGGGGTCGCCTTGAGGGTGGCTCCTGGAGCTGCATGGACGCAAACCCCGTGCTGAGCACACACCCAGGCAAGACTTAGCACACGTCTCAGCACCTCAAGCAGATCATGGCAGATGCCTCCTGCCTGCACTCAATAGACAGGTTGCCCTGTGCATTGCTGGGGAGGCCCTGGCACGTCAGAGTTTCCCATGGGCCCAGCTACAGCCTTCTCCCTCTTAGGCCATGCACAGATCCTCTCCAGAGCTACGCTGTGTGTGGAAGTTCGCAAGGTGTAGCATGTGCTTGTCTTTCACTGCTTGGAACCTGCACACACCCAGACTGTGTGTGTCAACATTCACAGTGGGGCCTGATGGCAAGCAATCCTTAGCCCACTGCAAAGCGGGAGAGAGGCGGCCTTTCTGCTCAGGGCCAAACACCCTGCTGCTAGTCTGCTTCCCTGCGGGCTAACCTCTGTGAGGGAAAGGCCGTCTGGGCCCTGAAACGCAAGCACCTGGCCACCCACTCCTAGGTGCTCCTTTGCAACGCTGTCTTTTGGAAAGGCATCCTTCTCCTGGAGCCACCGTGTGAGCTGCCTTTGGAAGCCCACAAGAGGCAGGAAGCAGCTTGCAGGAAACCGTGCTCATTGAGGGCCTTGCCCTTGAATATGCTTTGCAAGGAGGCAAGGAGGCCTCGGGTCCACTCGCTTTTCCAATGGGGAACAGCGAGTGCTGAAGAGCTCTGTTCTGGCTCCAAGGCAGCCTGCAGCTCAGGCGCCCGTGGAATGGGCTTGGTTGGTAGAGCCCAGCCCTCAGCAGGGCTCTCCAGTGTGTCTAGCCAGAGAGCCCCGTGCTTTGAACCGGCCTCAGGAATGCAGCTCTAGGGAGCTTTCCCCCTCCCTGCTTGCCTGTCTGGGTGACCACCTTGGAGAGGCCTGCTCCAAACTCGGGCTTTGGCCTTCACGCTGAGATCTCCTCCCTGAGCTCTCTAGCTCTCCCAACAATTGGCAAGTGCACCCAGTGGCACCACACCAGACAGTCTCCCTGAGCATGGCTAGGCCAGGCCTAGTCCCCGTGTCCCCTTGGTCTCTCTCGGCCTTTGCCTCCCTTAGGCCCTCCACTGCATGTCGACCCCCTGGGGTGCAAGGGGTCTTCCTGGAATGGCCAGTGTGTGGCGTGTGTCTTTTGGTGGCTCCGAGACTGCCTCCACAGAGGCTGGCTGGCAAGGGGAACACTGGGGCTGAGAGGAAAATCAGCATTGTGCGTCCGGGGCAGCAGGCTAGCTGTGGCTTCCAAACTGCCTGCATAGCCCCCGTGTGGCCGTCTCCTCTTCCCTGGTGGAAAGCCTCCCTGAGAACTTAGGAGGCTAGCTGAAAGACACAGGTGCTTTCCATTCCTTGCTAGGACTTCACCGACAGCCCTCGCTCTCTGACTGGTGAGTTGGCACCTTCACCAGAGGCCTCCCAGGGAGCTGCCCCATCCCCATCCAGAAAGGAAACCAGCCGTTGGCAAGCAAACTCAGGCAGAGAAGTCTTGCCAGGGGAGAGGTTTCCCGAAGGATCCCATGCTTCAGTTCACACCCTTTTCCATGGGGGAAGCCGGGGTGTCCCAAATCTCTCCCACGCTTCAGAACCTCCTCCAGCAGCAGGGAGGCTTGCAGTCACCGTTGGGTGCCAAGGGGTGTTCCAGGCAGGCAGCTCTCCATGGAGAGAAAGGCTTCCCAGCTAGCAAGCTGCCTCAGGAGCATTGCTGGAGTGCGGGTGTGAGTACCCGTGGGGTCGCCTTGAGGGTGGCTCCTGGAGCTGCATGGACGCAAACCCCGTGCTGAGCACACACCCAGGCAAGACTTAGCACACGTCTCAGCACCTCAAGCAGATCATGGCAGATGCCTCCTGCCTGCACTCAATAGACAGGTTGCCCTGTGCATTGCTGGGGAGGCCCTGGCACGTCAGAGTTTCCCATGGGCCCAGCTACAGCCTTCTCCCTCTTAGGCCATGCACAGATCCTCTCCAGAGCTACGCTGTGTGTGGAAGTTCGCAAGGTGTGGCATGTGCTTCTCTTTCACTGCTTGGAACCTGCACACACCCAGACTGTGTGTGTCAACATTCACAGTGGGGCCTGATGGCAAGCAATCCTTAGCCCACTGCAAAGCGGGAGAGAGGCGGCCTTTCTGCTCAGGGCCAACCACCCTGCTGCTAGTCTGCTTCCCTGCGGGCTAACCTCTGTGAGGGAAAGGCCGTCTGGGCCCTGAAACGCAAGCACCTGGCCACCCACTCCTAGGTGCTCCTTTGCAACGCTGTCTTTTGGAAAGGCATCCTTCTCCTGGAGCCACCGTGTGAGCTGCCTTTGGAAGCCCACAAGAGGCAGGAAGCAGCTTGCAGGAAACCTTGCTCATTGAGGGCCTTGCCCTTGAATATGCTTTGCAAGGAGGCAAGGAGGCCTCGGGTCCACTCGCTTTTCCAATGGGGAACAGCGAGTGCTGAAGAGCTCTGTTCTGGCTCCAAGGCAGCCTGCAGCTCAGGCGCCCGTGGAATGGGCTTGGTTGGTAGAGCACAGCCCTCAGCAGGGCTCTCCAGTGTGTCTAGCCAGAGAGCCCCGTGCTTTGAACCGGCCTCAGGAATGCAGCTCTAGGGAGCTTTCCCCCTCCCTGCTTGCCTGTCTGGGTGACCACCTTGGAGAGGCCTGCTCCAAACTCGGGCTTTGGCCTTCACGCTGAGATCTCCTCCCTGAGCTCTCTAGCTCTCCCAACAATTGGCAAGTGCACCCAGTGGCACCACACCAGACAGTCTCCCTGAGCATGGCTAGGCCAGGCCTAGTCCCCGTGTCCCCTTGGTCTCTCTCGGCCTTTGCCTCCCTTAGGCCCTCCACTGCATGTCGACCCCCTGGGGTGCAAGGGGTCTTCCTGGAATGGCCAGTGTGTGGCGTGTGTCTTTTGGTGGCTCCGAGACTGCCTCCACAGAGGCTGGCTGGCAAGGGGAACACTGGGGCTGAGAGGAAAATCAGCATTGTGCGTCCGGGGCAGCAGGCTAGCTGTGGCTTCCAAACTGCCTGCATAGCCCCCGTGTGGCCGTCTCCTCTTCCCTGGTGGAAAGCCTCCCTGAGAACTTAGGAGGCTAGCTGAAAGACACAGGTGCTTTCCATTCCTTGCTAGGACTTCACCGACAGCCCTCGCTCTCTGACTGGTGAGTTGGCACCTTCACCAGAGGCCTCCCAGGGAGCTGCCCCATCCCCATCCAGAAGGGAAACCAGCCGTTGGCAAGCAAACTCAGGCAGAGAAGTCTTGCCAGGGGAGAGGTTTCCCGAAGGATCCCATGCTTCAGTTCACACCCTTTTCCATGGGGGAAGCCGGGGTGTCCCAAATCTCTCCCACGCTTCAGAACCTCCTCCAGCAGCAGGGAGGCTTGCAGTCACCGTCGGGTGCCAAGGGGTGTTCCAGGCAGGCAGCTCTCCATGGAGAGAAAGGCTTCCCAGCTAGCAAGCTGCCTCAGGAGCATTGCTGGAGTGCGGGTGTGAGTACCCGTGGGGTCGCCTTGAGGGTGGCTCCTGGAGCTGCATGGACGCAAACCCCGTACTGAGCACACACCCAGGCAAGACTTAGCACACGTCTCAGCACCTCAAGCAGATCATGGCAGATGCCTCCTGCCTGCACTCAATAGACAGGTTGCCCTGTGCATTGCTGGGGAGGCCCTGGCACGTCAGAGTTTCCCATGGGCCCAGCTACAGCCTTCTCCCTCTTAGGCCATGCACAGATCCTCTCCAGAGCTACGCTGTGTGTGGAAGTTCGCAAGGTGTGGCATGTGCTTCTCTTTCACTGCTTGGAACCTGCACACACCCAGACTGTGTGTGTCAACATTCACAGTGGGGCCTGATGGCAAGCAATCCTTAGCCCACTGCAAAGCGGGAGAGAGGCGGCCTTTCTGCTCAGGGCCAAACACCCTGCTGCTAGTCTGCTTCCCTGCGGGCTAACCTCTGTGAGGGAAAGGCCGTCTGGGCCCTGAAACGCAAGCACCTGGCCACCCACTCCTAGGTGCTCCTTTGCAACGCTGTCTTTTGGAAAGGCATCCTTCTCCTGGAGCCACCGTGTGAGCTGCCTTTGGAAGCCCACAAGAGGCAGGAAGCAGTTTGCAGGAAACCTTGCTCATTGAGGGCCTTGCCCTTGAATATGCTTTGCAAGGAGGCAAGGAGGCCTCGGGTCCACTCGCTTTTCCAATGGGGAACAGCGAGTGCTGAAGAGCTCTGTTCTGGCTCCAAGGCAGCCTGCAGCTCAGGCGCCCGTGGAATGGGCTTGGTTGGTAGAGCACAGCCCTCAGCAGGGCTCTCCAGTGTGTCTAGCCAGAGAGCCCCGTGCTTTGAACCGGCCTCAGGAATGCAGCTCTAGGGAGCTTTCCCCCTCCCTGCTTGCCTGTCTGGGTGACCACCTTGGAGAGGCCTGCTCCAAACTCGGGCTTTGGCCTTCACGCTGAGATCTCCTCCCTGAGCTCTCTAGCTCTCCCAACAATTGGCAAGTGCACCCAGTGGCACGACACCAGACAGTCTCCCTGAGCATGGCTAGGCCAGGCCTAGTCCCCGTGTCCCCTTGGTCTCTCTCGGCCTTTGCCTCCCTTAGGCCCTCCACTGCATGTCGACCCCCTGGGGTGCAAGGGGTCTTCCTGGAATGGCCAGTGTGTGGCGTGTGTCTTTTGGTGGCTCCGAGACTGCCTCCACAGAGGCTGGCTGGCAAGGGGAACACTGGGGCTGAGAGGAAAATCAGCATTGTGCGTCCGGGGCAGCAGGCTAGCTGTGGCTTCCAAACTGCCTGCATAGCCCCCGTGTGGCCGTCTCCTCTTCCCTGGTGGAAAGCCTCCCTGAGAACTTAGGAGGCTAGCTGAAAGACACAGGTGCTTTCCATTCCTTGCTAGGACTTCACCGACAGCCCTCGCTCTCTGACTGGTGAGTTGGCACCTTCACCAGAGGCCTCCCAGGGAGCTGCCCCATCCCCATCCAGAAAGGAAACCAGCCGTTGGCAAGCAAACTCAGGCAGAGAAGTCTTGCCAGGGGAGAGGTTTCCCGAAGGATCCCATGCTTCAGTTCACACCCTTTTCCATGGGGGAAGCCGGGGTGTCCCAAATCTCTCCCACGCTTCAGAACCTCCTCCAGCAGCAGGGAGGCTTGCAGTCACTGTCGGGTGCCAAGGGGTGTTCCAGGCAGGCAGCTCTCCATGGAGAGAAAGGCTTCCCAGCTAGCAAGCTGCCTCAGGAGCATTGCTGGAGTGCGGGTGTGAGTACCCGTGGGGTCGCCTTGAGGGTGGCTCCTGGAGCTGCATGGACGCAAACCCCGTGCTGAGCACACACCCAGGCAAGACTTAGCACACGTCTCAGCACCTCAAGCAGATCATGGCAGATGCCTCCTGCCTGCACTCAATAGACAGGTTGCCCTGTGCATTGCTGGGGAGGCCCTGGCACGTCAGAGTTTCCCATGGGCCCAGCTACAGCCTTCTCCCTCTTAGGCCATGCACAGATCCTCTCCAGAGCTACGCTGTGTGTGGAAGTTCGCAAGGTGTGGCATGTGCTTCTCTTTCACTGCTTGGAACCTGCACACACCCAGACTGTGTGTGTCAACATTCACAGTGGGGCCTGATGGCAAGCAATCCTTAGCCCACTGCAAAGCGGGAGAGAGGCGGCCTTTCTGCTCAGGGCCAACCACCCTGCTGCTAGTCTGCTTCCCTGCGGGCTAACCTCTGTGAGGGAAAGGCCGTCTGGGCCCTGAAACGCAAGCACCTGGCCACCCACTCCTAGGTGCTCCTTTGCAACGCTGTCTTTTGGAAAGGCATCCTTCTCCTGGAGCCACCGTGTGAGCTGCCTTTGGAAGCCCACAAGAGGCAGGAAGCAGCTTGCAGGAAACCTTGCTCATTGAGGGCCTTGCCCTTGAATATGCTTTGCAAGGAGGCAAGGAGGCCTCGGGTCCACTCGCTTTTCCAATGGGGAACAGCGAGTGCTGAAGAGCTCTGTTCTGGCTCCAAGGCAGCCTGCAGCTCAGGCGCCCGTGGAATGGGCTTGGTTGGTAGAGCACAGCCCTCAGCAGGGCTCTCCAGTGTGTCTAGCCAGAGAGCCCCGTGCTTTGAACCGGCCTCAGGAATGCAGCTCTAGGGAGCTTTCCCCCTCCCTGCTTGCCTGTCTGGGTGACCACCTTGGAGAGGCCTGCTCCAAACTCGGGCTTTGGCCTTCACGCTGAGATCTCCTCCCTGAGCTCTCTAGCTCTCCCAACAATTGGCAAGTGCACCCAGTGGCACCACACCAGACAGTCTCCCTGAGCATGGCTAGGCCAGGCCTAGTCCCCGTGTCCCCTTGGTCTCTCTCGGCCTTTGCCTCCCTTAGGCCCTCCACTGCATGTCGACCCCCTGGGGTGCAAGGGGTCTTCCTGGAATGGCCAGTGTGTGGCGTGTGTCTTTTGGTGGCTCCGAGACTGCCTCCACAGAGGCTGGCTGGCAAGGGGAACACTGGGGCTGAGAGGAAAATCAGCATTGTGCGTCCGGGGCAGCAGGCTAGCTGTGGCTTCCAAACTGCCTGCATAGCCCCCGTGTGGCCGTCTCCTCTTCCCTGGTGGAAAGCCTCCCTGAGAACTTAGGAGGCTAGCTGAAAGACACAGGTGCTTTCCATTCCTTGCTAGGACTTCACCGACAGCCCTCGCTCTCTGACTGGTGAGTTGGCACCTTCACCAGAGGCCTCCCAGGGAGCTGCCCCATCCCCATCCAGAAGGGAAACCAGCCGTTGGCAAGCAAACTCAGGCAGAGAAGTCTTGCCAGGGGAGAGGTTTCCCGAAGGATCCCATGCTTCAGTTCACACCCTTTTCCATGGGGGAAGCCGGGGTGTCCCAAATCTCTCCCACGCTTCAGAACCTCCTCCAGCAGCAGGGAGGCTTGCAGTCACCGTTGGGTGCCAAGGGGTGTTCCAGGCAGGCAGCTCTCCATGGAGAGAAAGGCTTCCCAGCTAGCAAGCTGCCTCAGGAGCATTGCTGGAGTGCGGGTGTGAGTACCCGTGGGGTCGCCTTGAGGGTGGCTCCTGGAGCTGCATGGACGCAAACCCCGTGCTGAGCACACACCCAGGCAAGACTTAGCACACGTCTCAGCACCTCAAGCAGATCATGGCAGATGCCTCCTGCCTGCACTCAATAGACAGGTTGCCCTGTGCATTGCTGGGGAGGCCCTGGCACGTCAGAGTTTCCCATGGGCCCAGCTACAGCCTTCTCCCTCTTAGGCCATGCACAGATCCTCTCCAGAGCTACGCTGTGTGTGGAAGTTCGCAAGGTGTAGCATGTGCTTGTCTTTCACTGCTTGGAACCTGCACACACCCAGACTGTGTGTGTCAACATTCACAGTGGGGCCTGATGGCAAGCAATCCTTAGCCCACTGCAAAGCGGGAGAGAGGCGGCCTTTCTGCTCAGGGCCAAACACCCTGCTGCTAGTCTGCTTCCCTGCGGGCTAACCTCTGTGAGGGAAAGGCCGTCTGGGCCCTGAAACGCAAGCACCTGGCCACCCACTCCTAGGTGCTCCTTTG
Organism: Hippopotamus amphibius kiboko; assembly: GCF_030028045.1. Lineage (NCBI taxonomy): Eukaryota > Metazoa > Chordata > Mammalia > Artiodactyla > Hippopotamidae > Hippopotamus > Hippopotamus amphibius. Next base: position 32,289,132 of record NC_080202.1, on the reverse strand, counting down.
CAACGCTGTCTTTTGGAAAGGCATCCTTCTCCTGGAGCCACCGTGTGAGCTGCCTTTGGAAGCCCACAAGAGGCAGGAAGCAGCTTGCAGGAAACCGTGCTCATTGAGGGCCTTGCCCTTGAATATGCTTTGCAAGGAGGCAAGGAGGCCTCGGGTCCACTCGCTTTTCCAATGGGGAACAGCGAGTGCTGAAGAGCTCTGTTCTGGCTCCAAGGCAGCCTGCAGCTCAGGCGCCCGTGGAATGGGCTTGGTTGGTAGAGCCCAGCCCTCAGCAGGGCTCTCCAGTGTGTCTAGCCAGAGAGCCCCGTGCTTTGAACCGGCCTCAGGAATGCAGCTCTAGGGAGCTTTCCCCCTCCCTGCTTGCCTGTCTGGGTGACCACCTTGGAGAGGCCTGCTCCAAACTCGGGCTTTGGCCTTCACGCTGAGATCTCCTCCCTGAGCTCTCTAGCTCTCCCAACAATTGGCAAGTGCACCCAGTGGCACCACACCAGACAGTCTCCCTGAGCATGGCTAGGCCAGGCCTAGTCCCCGTGTCCCCTTGGTCTCTCTCGGCCTTTGCCTCCCTTAGGCCCTCCACTGCATGTCGACCCCCTGGGGTGCAAGGGGTCTTCCTGGAATGGCCAGTGTGTGGCGTGTGTCTTTTGGTGGCTCCGAGACTGCCTCCACAGAGGCTGGCTGGCAAGGGGAACACTGGGGCTGAGAGGAAAATCAGCATTGTGCGTCCGGGGCAGCAGGCTAGCTGTGGCTTCCAAACTGCCTGCATAGCCCCCGTGTGGCCGTCTCCTCTTCCCTGGTGGAAAGCCTCCCTGAGAACTTAGGAGGCTAGCTGAAAGACACAGGTGCTTTCCATTCCTTGCTAGGACTTCACCGACAGCCCTCGCTCTCTGACTGGTGAGTTGGCACCTTCACCAGAGGCCTCCCAGGGAGCTGCCCCATCCCCATCCAGAAAGGAAACCAGCCGTTGGCAAGCAAACTCAGGCAGAGAAGTCTTGCCAGGGGAGAGGTTTCCCGAAGGATCCCATGCTTCAGTTCACACCCTTTTCCATGGGGGAAGCCGGGGTGTCCCAAATCTCTCCCACGCTTCAGAACCTCCTCCAGCAGCAGGGAGGCTTGCAGTCACCGTTGGGTGCCAAGGGGTGTTCCAGGCAGGCAGCTCTCCATGGAGAGAAAGGCTTCCCAGCTAGCAAGCTGCCTCAGGAGCATTGCTGGAGTGCGGGTGTGAGTACCCGTGGGGTCGCCTTGAGGGTGGCTCCTGGAGCTGCATGGACGCAAACCCCGTGCTGAGCACACACCCAGGCAAGACTTAGCACACGTCTCAGCACCTCAAGCAGATCATGGCAGATGCCTCCTGCCTGCACTCAATAGACAGGTTGCCCTGTGCATTGCTGGGGAGGCCCTGGCACGTCAGAGTTTCCCATGGGCCCAGCTACAGCCTTCTCCCTCTTAGGCCATGCACAGATCCTCTCCAGAGCTACGCTGTGTGTGGAAGTTCGCAAGGTGTGGCATGTGCTTCTCTTTCACTGCTTGGAACCTGCACACACCCAGACTGTGTGTGTCAACATTCACAGTGGGGCCTGATGGCAAGCAATCCTTAGCCCACTGCAAAGCGGGAGAGAGGCGGCCTTTCTGCTCAGGGCCAACCACCCTGCTGCTAGTCTGCTTCCCTGCGGGCTAACCTCTGTGAGGGAAAGGCCGTCTGGGCCCTGAAACGCAAGCACCTGGCCACCCACTCCTAGGTGCTCCTTTGCAACGCTGTCTTTTGGAAAGGCATCCTTCTCCTGGAGCCACCGTGTGAGCTGCCTTTGGAAGCCCACAAGAGGCAGGAAGCAGCTTGCAGGAAACCTTGCTCATTGAGGGCCTTGCCCTTGAATATGCTTTGCAAGGAGGCAAGGAGGCCTCGGGTCCACTCGCTTTTCCAATGGGGAACAGCGAGTGCTGAAGAGCTCTGTTCTGGCTCCAAGGCAGCCTGCAGCTCAGGCGCCCGTGGAATGGGCTTGGTTGGTAGAGCACAGCCCTCAGCAGGGCTCTCCAGTGTGTCTAGCCAGAGAGCCCCGTGCTTTGAACCGGCCTCAGGAATGCAGCTCTAGGGAGCTTTCCCCCTCCCTGCTTGCCTGTCTGGGTGACCACCTTGGAGAGGCCTGCTCCAAACTCGGGCTTTGGCCTTCACGCTGAGATCTCCTCCCTGAGCTCTCTAGCTCTCCCAACAATTGGCAAGTGCACCCAGTGGCACCACACCAGACAGTCTCCCTGAGCATGGCTAGGCCAGGCCTAGTCCCCGTGTCCCCTTGGTCTCTCTCGGCCTTTGCCTCCCTTAGGCCCTCCACTGCATGTCGACCCCCTGGGGTGCAAGGGGTCTTCCTGGAATGGCCAGTGTGTGGCGTGTGTCTTTTGGTGGCTCCGAGACTGCCTCCACAGAGGCTGGCTGGCAAGGGGAACACTGGGGCTGAGAGGAAAATCAGCATTGTGCGTCCGGGGCAGCAGGCTAGCTGTGGCTTCCAAACTGCCTGCATAGCCCCCGTGTGGCCGTCTCCTCTTCCCTGGTGGAAAGCCTCCCTGAGAACTTAGGAGGCTAGCTGAAAGACACAGGTGCTTTCCATTCCTTGCTAGGACTTCACCGACAGCCCTCGCTCTCTGACTGGTGAGTTGGCACCTTCACCAGAGGCCTCCCAGGGAGCTGCCCCATCCCCATCCAGAAGGGAAACCAGCCGTTGGCAAGCAAACTCAGGCAGAGAAGTCTTGCCAGGGGAGAGGTTTCCCGAAGGATCCCATGCTTCAGTTCACACCCTTTTCCATGGGGGAAGCCGGGGTGTCCCAAATCTCTCCCACGCTTCAGAACCTCCTCCAGCAGCAGGGAGGCTTGCAGTCACCGTCGGGTGCCAAGGGGTGTTCCAGGCAGGCAGCTCTCCATGGAGAGAAAGGCTTCCCAGCTAGCAAGCTGCCTCAGGAGCATTGCTGGAGTGCGGGTGTGAGTACCCGTGGGGTCGCCTTGAGGGTGGCTCCTGGAGCTGCATGGACGCAAACCCCGTACTGAGCACACACCCAGGCAAGACTTAGCACACGTCTCAGCACCTCAAGCAGATCATGGCAGATGCCTCCTGCCTGCACTCAATAGACAGGTTGCCCTGTGCATTGCTGGGGAGGCCCTGGCACGTCAGAGTTTCCCATGGGCCCAGCTACAGCCTTCTCCCTCTTAGGCCATGCACAGATCCTCTCCAGAGCTACGCTGTGTGTGGAAGTTCGCAAGGTGTGGCATGTGCTTCTCTTTCACTGCTTGGAACCTGCACACACCCAGACTGTGTGTGTCAACATTCACAGTGGGGCCTGATGGCAAGCAATCCTTAGCCCACTGCAAAGCGGGAGAGAGGCGGCCTTTCTGCTCAGGGCCAAACACCCTGCTGCTAGTCTGCTTCCCTGCGGGCTAACCTCTGTGAGGGAAAGGCCGTCTGGGCCCTGAAACGCAAGCACCTGGCCACCCACTCCTAGGTGCTCCTTTGCAACGCTGTCTTTTGGAAAGGCATCCTTCTCCTGGAGCCACCGTGTGAGCTGCCTTTGGAAGCCCACAAGAGGCAGGAAGCAGTTTGCAGGAAACCTTGCTCATTGAGGGCCTTGCCCTTGAATATGCTTTGCAAGGAGGCAAGGAGGCCTCGGGTCCACTCGCTTTTCCAATGGGGAACAGCGAGTGCTGAAGAGCTCTGTTCTGGCTCCAAGGCAGCCTGCAGCTCAGGCGCCCGTGGAATGGGCTTGGTTGGTAGAGCACAGCCCTCAGCAGGGCTCTCCAGTGTGTCTAGCCAGAGAGCCCCGTGCTTTGAACCGGCCTCAGGAATGCAGCTCTAGGGAGCTTTCCCCCTCCCTGCTTGCCTGTCTGGGTGACCACCTTGGAGAGGCCTGCTCCAAACTCGGGCTTTGGCCTTCACGCTGAGATCTCCTCCCTGAGCTCTCTAGCTCTCCCAACAATTGGCAAGTGCACCCAGTGGCACCACACCAGACAGTCTCCCTGAGCATGGCTAGGCCAGGCCTAGTCCCCGTGTCCCCTTGGTCTCTCTCGGCCTTTGCCTCCCTTAGGCCCTCCACTGCATGTCGACCCCCTGGGGTGCAAGGGGTCTTCCTGGAATGGCCAGTGTGTGGCGTGTGTCTTTTGGTGGCTCCGAGACTGCCTCCACAGAGGCTGGCTGGCAAGGGGAACACTGGGGCTGAGAGGAAAATCAGCATTGTGCGTCCGGGGCAGCAGGCTAGCTGTGGCTTCCAAACTGCCTGCATAGCCCCCGTGTGGCCGTCTCCTCTTCCCTGGTGGAAAGCCTCCCTGAGAACTTAGGAGGCTAGCTGAAAGACACAGGTGCTTTCCATTCCTTGCTAGGACTTCACCGACAGCCCTCGCTCTCTGACTGGTGAGTTGGCACCTTCACCAGAGGCCTCCCAGGGAGCTGCCCCATCCCCATCCAGAAAGGAAACCAGCCGTTGGCAAGCAAACTCAGGCAGAGAAGTCTTGCCAGGGGAGAGGTTTCCCGAAGGATCCCATGCTTCAGTTCACACCCTTTTCCATGGGGGAAGCCGGGGTGTCCCAAATCTCTCCCACGCTTCAGAACCTCCTCCAGCAGCAGGGAGGCTTGCAGTCACTGTCGGGTGCCAAGGGGTGTTCCAGGCAGGCAGCTCTCCATGGAGAGAAAGGCTTCCCAGCTAGCAAGCTGCCTCAGGAGCATTGCTGGAGTGCGGGTGTGAGTACCCGTGGGGTCGCCTTGAGGGTGGCTCCTGGAGCTGCATGGACGCAAACCCCGTGCTGAGCACACACCCAGGCAAGACTTAGCACACGTCTCAGCACCTCAAGCAGATCATGGCAGATGCCTCCTGCCTGCACTCAATAGACAGGTTGCCCTGTGCATTGCTGGGGAGGCCCTGGCACGTCAGAGTTTCCCATGGGCCCAGCTACAGCCTTCTCCCTCTTAGGCCATGCACAGATCCTCTCCAGAGCTACGCTGTGTGTGGAAGTTCGCAAGGTGTGGCATGTGCTTCTCTTTCACTGCTTGGAACCTGCACACACCCAGACTGTGTGTGTCAACATTCACAGTGGGGCCTGATGGCAAGCAATCCTTAGCCCACTGCAAAGCGGGAGAGAGGCGGCCTTTCTGCTCAGGGCCAACCACCCTGCTGCTAGTCTGCTTCCCTGCGGGCTAACCTCTGTGAGGGAAAGGCCGTCTGGGCCCTGAAACGCAAGCACCTGGCCACCCACTCCTAGGTGCTCCTTTGCAACGCTGTCTTTTGGAAAGGCATCCTTCTCCTGGAGCCACCGTGTGAGCTGCCTTTGGAAGCCCACAAGAGGCAGGAAGCAGCTTGCAGGAAACCTTGCTCATTGAGGGCCTTGCCCTTGAATATGCTTTGCAAGGAGGCAAGGAGGCCTCGGGTCCACTCGCTTTTCCAATGGGGAACAGCGAGTGCTGAAGAGCTCTGTTCTGGCTCCAAGGCAGCCTGCAGCTCAGGCGCCCGTGGAATGGGCTTGGTTGGTAGAGCACAGCCCTCAGCAGGGCTCTCCAGTGTGTCTAGCCAGAGAGCCCCGTGCTTTGAACCGGCCTCAGGAATGCAGCTCTAGGGAGCTTTCCCCCTCCCTGCTTGCCTGTCTGGGTGACCACCTTGGAGAGGCCTGCTCCAAACTCGGGCTTTGGCCTTCACGCTGAGATCTCCTCCCTGAGCTCTCTAGCTCTCCCAACAATTGGCAAGTGCACCCAGTGGCACCACACCAGACAGTCTCCCTGAGCATGGCTAGGCCAGGCCTAGTCCCCGTGTCCCCTTGGTCTCTCTCGGCCTTTGCCTCCCTTAGGCCCTCCACTGCATGTCGACCCCCTGGGGTGCAAGGGGTCTTCCTGGAATGGCCAGTGTGTGGCGTGTGTCTTTTGGTGGCTCCGAGACTGCCTCCACAGAGGCTGGCTGGCAAGGGGAACACTGGGGCTGAGAGGAAAATCAGCATTGTGCGTCCGGGGCAGCAGGCTAGCTGTGGCTTCCAAACTGCCTGCATAGCCCCCGTGTGGCCGTCTCCTCTTCCCTGGTGGAAAGCCTCCCTGAGAACTTAGGAGGCTAGCTGAAAGACACAGGTGCTTTCCATTCCTTGCTAGGACTTCACCGACAGCCCTCGCTCTCTGACTGGTGAGTTGGCACCTTCACCAGAGGCCTCCCAGGGAGCTGCCCCATCCCCATCCAGAAGGGAAACCAGCCGTTGGCAAGCAAACTCAGGCAGAGAAGTCTTGCCAGGGGAGAGGTTTCCCGAAGGATCCCATGCTTCAGTTCACACCCTTTTCCATGGGGGAAGCCGGGGTGTCCCAAATCTCTCCCACGCTTCAGAACCTCCTCCAGCAGCAGGGAGGCTTGCAGTCACCGTTGGGTGCCAAGGGGTGTTCCAGGCAGGCAGCTCTCCATGGAGAGAAAGGCTTCCCAGCTAGCAAGCTGCCTCAGGAGCATTGCTGGAGTGCGGGTGTGAGTACCCGTGGGGTCGCCTTGAGGGTGGCTCCTGGAGCTGCATGGACGCAAACCCCGTGCTGAGCACACACCCAGGCAAGACTTAGCACACGTCTCAGCACCTCAAGCAGATCATGGCAGATGCCTCCTGCCTGCACTCAATAGACAGGTTGCCCTGTGCATTGCTGGGGAGGCCCTGGCACGTCAGAGTTTCCCATGGGCCCAGCTACAGCCTTCTCCCTCTTAGGCCATGCACAGATCCTCTCCAGAGCTACGCTGTGTGTGGAAGTTCGCAAGGTGTGGCATGTGCTTCTCTTTCACTGCTTGGAACCTGCACACACCCAGACTGTGTGTGTCAACATTCACAGTGGGGCCTGATGGCAAGCAATCCTTAGCCCACTGCAAAGCGGGAGAGAGGCGGCCTTTCTGCTCAGGGCCAACCACCCTGCTGCTAGTCTGCTTCCCTGCGGGCTAACCTCTGTGAGGGAAAGGCCGTCTGGGCCCTGAAACGCAAGCACCTGGCCACCCACTCCTAGGTGCTCCTTTGCAACGCTGTCTTTTGGAAAGGCATCCTTCTCCTGGAGCCACCGTGTGAGCTGCCTTTGGAAGCCCACAAGAGGCAGGAAGCAGCTTGCAGGAAACCTTGCTCATTGAGGGCCTTGCCCTTGAATATGCTTTGCAAGGAGGCAAGGAGGCCTCGGGTCCACTCGCTTTTCCAATGGGGAACAGCGAGTGCTGAAGAGCTCTGTTCTGGCTCCAAGGCAGCCTGCAGCTCAGGCGCCCGTGGAATGGGCTTGGTTGGTAGAGCACAGCCCTCAGCAGGGCTCTCCAGTGTGTCTAGCCAGAGAGCCCCGTGCTTTGAACCGGCCTCAGGAATGCAGCTCTAGGGAGCTTTCCCCCTCCCTGCTTGCCTGTCTGGGTGACCACCTTGGAGAGGCCTGCTCCAAACTCGGGCTTTGGCCTTCACGCTGAGATCTCCTCCCTGAGCTCTCTAGCTCTCCCAACAATTGGCAAGTGCACCCAGTGGCACCACACCAGACAGTCTCCCTGAGCATGGCTAGGCCAGGCCTAGTCCCCGTGTCCCCTTGGTCTCTCTCGGCCTTTGCCTCCCTTAGGCCCTCCACTGCATGTCGACCCCCTGGGGTGCAAGGGGTCTTCCTGGAATGGCCAGTGTGTGGCGTGTGTCTTTTGGTGGCTCCGAGACTGCCTCCACAGAGGCTGGCTGGCAAGGGGAACACTGGGGCTGAGAGGAAAATCAGCATTGTGCGTCCGGGGCAGCAGGCTAGCTGTGGCTTCCAAACTGCCTGCATAGCCCCCGTGTGGCCGTCTCCTCTTCCCTGGTGGAAAGCCTCCCTGAGAACTTAGGAGGCTAGCTGAAAGACACAGGTGCTTTCCATTCCTTGCTAGGACTTCACCGACAGCCCTCGCTCTCTGACTGGTGAGTTGGCACCTTCACCAGAGGCCTCCCAGGGAGCTGCCCCATCCCCATCCAGAAGGGAAACCAGCCGTTGGCAAGCAAACTCAGGCAGAGAAGTCTTGCCAGGGGAGAGGTTTCCCGAAGGATCCCATGCTTCAGTTCACACCCTTTTCCATGGGGGAAGCCGGGGTGTCCCAAATCTCTCCCACGCTTCAGAACCTCCTCCAGCAGCAGGGAGGCTTGCAGTCACCGTTGGGTGCCAAGGGGTGTTCCAGGCAGGCAGCTCTCCATGGAGAGAAAGGCTTCCCAGCTAGCAAGCTGCCTCAGGAGCATTGCTGGAGTGCGGGTGTGAGTACCCGTGGGGTCGCCTTGAGGGTGGCTCCTGGAGCTGCATGGACGCAAACCCCGTGCTGAGCACACACCCAGGCAAGACTTAGCACACGTCTCAGCACCTCAAGCAGATCATGGCAGATGCCTCCTGCCTGCACTCAATAGACAGGTTGCCCTGTGCATTGCTGGGGAGGCCCTGGCACGTCAGAGTTTCCCATGGGCCCAGCTACAGCCTTCTCCCTCTTAGGCCATGCACAGATCCTCTCCAGAGCTACGCTGTGTGTGGAAGTTCGCAAGGTGTGGCATGTGCTTGTCTTTCACTGCTTGGAACCTGCACACACCCAGACTGTGTGTGTCAACATTCACAGTGGGGCCTGATGGCAAGCAATCCTTAGCCCACTGCAAAGCGGGAGAGAGGCGGCCTTTCTGCTCAGGGCCAAACACCCTGCTGCTAGTCTGCTTCCCTGCGGGCTAACCTCTGTGAGGGAAAGGCCGTCTGGGCCCTGAAACGCAAGCACCTGGCCACCCACTCCTAGGTGCTCCTTTGCAACGCTGTCTTTTGGAAAGGCATCCTTCTCCTGGAGCCACCGTGTGAGCTGCCTTTGGAAGCCCACAAGAGGCAGGAAGCAGCTTGCAGGAAACCGTGCTCATTGAGGGCCTTGCCCTTGAATATGCTTTGCAAGGAGGCAAGGAGGCCTCGGGTCCACTCGCTTTTCCAATGGGGAACAGCGAGTGCTGAAGAGCTCTGTTCTGGCTCCAAGGCAGCCTGCAGCTCAGGCGCCCGTGGAATGGGCTTGGTTGGTAGAGCACAGCCCTCAGCAGGGCTCTCCAGTGTGTCTAGCCAGAGAGCCCCGTGCTTTGAACCGGCCTCAGGAATGCAGCTCTAGGGAGCTTTCCCCCTCCCTGCTTGCCTGTCTGGGTGACCACCTTGGAGAGGCCTGCTCCAAACTCGGGCTTTGGCCTTCACGCTGAGATCTCCTCCCTGAGCTCTCTAGCTCTCCCAACAATTGGCAAGTGCACCCAGTGGCACCACACCAGACAGTCTCCCTGAGCATGGCTAGGCCAGGCCTAGTCCCCGTGTCCCCTTGGTCTCTCTCGGCCTTTGCCTCCCTTAGGCCCTCCACTGCATGTCGACCCCCTGGGGTGCAAGGGGTCTTCCTGGAATGGCCAGTGTGTGGCGTGTGTCTTTTGGTGGCTCCGAGACTGCCTCCACAGAGGCTGGCTGGCAAGGGGAACACTGGGGCTGAGAGGAAAATCAGCATTGTGCGTCCGGGGCAGCAGGCTAGCTGTGGCTTCCAAACTGCCTGCATAGCCCCCGTGTGGCCGTCTCCTCTTCCCTGGTGGAAAGCCTCCCTGAGAACTTAGGAGGCTAGCTGAAAGACACAGGTGCTTTCCATTCCTTGCTAGGACTTCACCGACAGCCCTCGCTCTCTGACTGGTGAGTTGGCACCTTCACCAGAGGCCTCCCAGGGAGCTGCCCCATCCCCATCCAGAAAGGAAACCAGCCGTTGGCAAGCAAACTCAGGCAGAGAAGTCTTGCCAGGAGAGAGGTTTCCCGAAGGATCCCATGCTTCAGTCCACACCCTTTTCCATGGGGGAAGCCGGGGTGTCCCAAATCTTTCCCACGCTTCAGAACCCCCTCCAGCAGCAGGGAGGCTTGCAGTCACCGTTGGGTGCCAAGGGGTGTTCCAGGCAGGCAGCTCTCCATGGAGAGAAAGGCTTCCCAGCTAGCAAGCTGCCTCAGGAGCATTGCTGGAGTGCGGGTGTGAGTACCCGTGGGGTCGCCTTGAGGGTGGCTCCTGGAGCTGCATGGACGCAAACCCCGTACTGAGCACACACCCAGGCAAGACTTAGCACACGTCTCAGCACCTCAAGCAGATCATGGCAGATGCCTCCTGCCTGCACTCAATAGACAGGTTGCCCTGTGCATTGCTGGGGAGGCCCTGGCACGTCAGAGTTTCCCATGGGCCCAGCTACAGCCTTCTCCCTCTTAGGCCATGCACAGATCCTCTCCAGAGCTACGCTGTGTGTGGAAGTTCGCAAGGAGTAGCATGTGCTTCTCTTTCACTGCTTGGAACCTGCACACACCCAGACTGTGTGTGTCAACATTCACAGTGGGGCCTGATGGCAAGCAATCCTTAGCCCACTGCAAAGCGGGAGAGAGGCGGCCTTTCTGCTCAGGGCCAAACACCCTGCTGCTAGTCTGCTTCCCTGCGGGCTAACCTCTGTGAGGGAAAGGCCGTCTGGGCCCTGAAACGCAAGCACCTGGCCACCCACTCCTAGGTGCTCCTTTGCAACGCTGTCTTTTGGAAAGGCATCCTTCTCCTGGAGCCAGCGTGTGAGCTGCCTTTGGAAGCCCACAAGAGGCAGGAAGCAGCTTGCAGGAAACCTTGCTCATTGAGGGCCTTGCCCTTGAATATGCTTTGCAAGGAGGCAAGGAGGCCTCGGGTCCGCTCGCTTTTCCAATGGGGAACAGCGAGTGCTGAAGAGCTCTGTTCTGGCTCCAAGGCAGCCTGCAGCTCAGGCGCCCGTGGAATGGGCTTGGTTGGTAGAGCACAGCCCTCAGCAGGGCTCTCCAGTGTGTCTAGCCAGAGAGCCCCGTGCTTTGAACCGGCCTCAGGAATGCAGCTCTAGGGAGCTTTCCCCCTCCCTGCTTGCCTGTCCGGGTGACCACCTTGGAGAGGCCTGCTCCAAACTCGGGCTTTGGCCTTCACGCTGAGATCTCCTCCCTGAGCTCTCTAGCTCTCCCAACAATTGGCAAGTGCACCCAGTGGCACCACACCAGACAGTCTCCCTGAGCATGGCTAGGCCAGGCCTAGTCCCCGTGTCCCCTTGGTCTCTCTCGGCCTTTGCCTCCCTTAGGCCCTCCACTGCATGTCGACCCCCTGGGGTGCAAGGGGTCTTCCTGGAATGGCCAGTGTGTGGCGTGTGTCTTTTGGTGGCTCCGAGACTGCCTCCACAGAGGCTGGCTGGCAAGGGGAACACTGGGGCTGAGAGGAAAATCAGCATTGTGCGTCCGGGGCAGCAGGCTAGCTGTGGCTTCCAAACTGCCTGCATAGCCCCCGTGTGGCCGTCTCCTCTTCCCTGGTGGAAAGCCTCCCTGAGAACTTAGGAGGCTAGCTGAAAGACACAGGTGCTTTCCATTCCTTGCTAGGACTTCACCGACAGCACACGCTCTCTGACTGGTGAGTTGGCACCTTCACCAGAGGCCTCCCAGGGAGCTGCCCCATCCCCATCCAGAAAGGAAACCAGCCGTTGGCAAGCAAACTCAGGCAGAGAAGTCTTGCCAGGAGAGAGGTTTCCCGAAGGATCCCATGCTTCAGTCCACACCCTTTTCCATGGGGGAAGCCGGGGTGTCCCAAATCTTTCCCACGCTTCAGAACCCCCTCCAGCAGCAGGGAGGCTTGCAGTCACCGTTGGGTGCCAAGGGGTGTTCCAGGCAGGCAGCTCTCCATGGAGAGAAAGGCTTCCCAGCTAGCAAGCTGCCTCAGGAGCATTGCTGGAGTGCGGGTGTGAGTACCCGTGGGGTCGCCTTGAGGGTGGCTCCTGGAGCTGCATGGACGCAAACCCCGTACTGAGCACACACCCAGGCAAGACTTAGCACACGTCTCAGCACCTCAAGCAGATCATGGCAGATGCCTCCTGCCTGCACTCAATAGACAGGTTGCCCTGTGCATTGCTGGGGAGGCCCTGGCACGTCAGAGTTTCCCATGGGCCCAGCTACAGCCTTCTCCCTCTTAGGCCATGCACAGATCCTCTCCAGAGCTACGCTGTGTGTGGAAGTTCGCAAGGTGTGGCATGTGCTTGTCTTTCACTCCTTGGAACCTGCACACACCCAGACTGTGTGTGTCAACATTCACAGTGGGGCCTGATGGCAAGCAATCCTTAGCCCACTGCAAAGCGGGAGAGAGGCGGCCTTTCTGCTCAGGGCCAAACACCCTGCTGCTAGTCTGCTTCCCTGCGGGCTAACCTCTGTGAGGGAAAGGCCGTCTGGGCCCTGAAACGCAAGCACCTGGCCACCCACTCCTAGGTGCTCCTTTGCAACGCTGTCTTTTGAAAAGGCATCCTTCTCCTGGAGCCACCGTGTGAGCTGCCTTTGGAAGCCCACAAGAGGCAGGAAGCAGCTTGCAGGAAACCGTGCTCATTGAGGGCCTTGCCCTTGAATATGCTTTGCAAGGAGGCAAGGAGGCCTCGGGTCCACTCGCTTTTCCAATGGGGAACAGCGAGTGCTGAAGAGCTCTGTTCTGGCTCCAAGGCAGCCTGCAGCTCAGGCGCCCGTGGAATGGGCTTGGTTGGTAGAGCACAGCCCTCAGCAGGGCTCTCCAGTGTGTCTAGCCAGAGAGCCCCGTGCTTTGAACCGGCCTCAGGAATGCAGCTCTAGGGAGCTTTCCCCCTCCCTGCTTGCCTGTCTGGGTGACCACCTTGGAGAGGCCTGCTCCAAACTCGGGCTTTGGCCTTCACGCTGAGATCTCCTCCCTGAGCTCTCTAGCTCTCCCAACAATTGGCAAGTGCACCCAGTGGCACCACACCAGACAGTCTCCCTGAGCATGGCTAGGCCAGGCCTAGTCCCCGTGTCCCCTTGGTCTCTCTCGGCCTTTGCCTCCCTTAGGCCCTCCACTGCATGTCGACCCCCTGGGGTGCAAGGGGTCTTCCTGGAATGGCCAGTGTGTGGCGTGTGTCTTTTGGTGGCTCCGAGACTGCCTCCACAGAGGCTGGCTGGCAAGGGGAACACTGGGGCTGAGAGGAAAATCAGCATTGTGCGTCCGGGGCAGCAGGCTAGCTGTGGCTTCCAAACTGCCTGCATAGCCCCCGTGTGGCCGTCTCCTCTTCCCTGGTGGAAAGCCTCCCTGAGAACTTAGGAGGCTAGCTGAAAGACACAGGTGCTTTCCATTCCTTGCTAGGACTTCACCGACAGCCCTCGCTCTCTGACTGGTGAGTTGGCACCTTCACCAGAGGCCTCCCAGGGAGCTGCCCCATCCCCATCCAGAAAGGAAACCAGCCGTTGGCAAGCAAACTCAGGCAGAGAAGTCTTGCCAGGAGAGAGGTTTCCCGAAGGATCCCATGCTTCAGTCCACACCCTTTTCCATGGGGGAAGCCGGGGTGTCCCAAATCTTTCCCACGCTTCAGAACCCCCTCCAGCAGCAGGGAGGCTTGCAGTCACCGTTGGGTGCCAAGGGGTGTTCCAGGCAGGCAGCTCTCCATGGAGAGAAAGGCTTCCCAGCTAGCAAGCTGCCTCAGGAGCATTGCTGGAGTGCGGGTGTGAGTACCCGTGGGGTCGCCTTGAGGGTGGCTCCTGGAGCTGCATGGACGCAAACCCCGTACTGAGCACACACCCAGGCAAGACTTAGCACACGTCTCAGCACCTCAAGCAGATCATGGCAGATGCCTCCTGCCTGCACTCAATAGACAGGTTGCCCTGTGCATTGCTGGGGAGGCCCTGGCACGTCAGAGTTTCCCATGGGCCCAGCTACAGCCTTCTCCCTCTTAGGCCATGCACAGATCCTCTCCAGAGCTACGCTGTGTGTGGAAGTTCGCAAGGTGTGGCATGTGCTTCTCTTTCACTGCTTGGAACCTGCACACACCCAGACTGTGTGTGTCAACATTCACAGTGGGGCCTGATGGCAAGCAATCCTTAGCCCACTGCAAAGCGGGAGAGAGGCGGCCTTTCTGCTCAGGGCCAAACACCCTGCTGCTAGTCTGCTTCCCTGCGGGCTAACCTCTGTGAGGGAAAGGCCGTCTGGGCCCTGAAACGCAAGCACCTGGCCACCCACTCCTAGGTGCTCCTTTGCAACGCTGTCTTTTGGAAAGGCATCCTTCTCCTGGAGCCAGCGTGTGAGCTGCCTTTGGAAGCCCACAAGAGGCAGGAAGCAGCTTGCAGGAAACCTTGCTCATTGAGGGCCTTGCCCTTGAATATGCTTTGCAAGGAGGCAAGGAGGCCTCGGGTCCGCTCGCTTTTCCAATGGGGAACAGCGAGTGCTGAAGAGCTCTGTTCTGGCTCCAAGGCAGCCTGCAGCTCAGGCGCCCGTGGAATGGGCTTGGTTGGTAGAGCACAGCCCTCAGCAGGGCTCTCCAGTGTGTCTAGCCAGAGAGCCCCGTGCTTTGAACCGGCCTCAGGAATGCAGCTCTAGGGAGCTTTCCCCCTCCCTGCTTGCCTGTCCGGGTGACCACCTTGGAGAGGCCTGCTCCAAACTCGGGCTTTGGCCTTCACGCTGAGATCTCCTCCCTGAGCTCTCTAGCTCTCCCAACAATTGGCAAGTGCACCCAGTGGCACCACACCAGACAGTCTCCCTGAGCATGGCTAGGCCAGGCCTAGTCCCCGTGTCCCCTTGGTCTCTCTCGGCCTTTGCCTCCCTTAGGCCCTCCACTGCATGTCGACCCCCTGGGGTGCAAGGGGTCTTCCTGGAATGGCCAGTGTGTGGCGTGTGTCTTTTGGTGGCTCCGAGACTGCCTCCACAGAGGCTGGCTGGCAAGGGGAACACTGGGGCTGAGAGGAAAATCAGCATTGTGCGTCCGGGGCAGCAGGCTAGCTGTGGCTTCCAAACTGCCTGCATAGCCCCCGTGTGGCCGTCTCCTCTTCCCTGGTGGAAAGCCTCCCTGAGAACTTAGGAGGCTAGCTGAAAGACACAGGTGCTTTCCATTCCTTGCTAGGACTTCACCGACAGCCCTCGCTCTCTGACTGGTGAGTTGGCACCTTCACCAGAGGCCTCCCAGGGAGCTGCCCCATCCCCATCCAGAAGGGAAACCAGCCGTTGGCAAGCAAACTCAGGCAGAGAAGTCTTGCCAGGGGAGAGGTTTCCCGAAGGATCCCATGCTTCAGTTCACACCCTTTTCCATGGGGGAAGCCGGGGTGTCCCAAATCTCTCCCACGCTTCAGAACCTCCTCCAGCAGCAGGGAGGCTTGCAGTCACCGTTGGGTGCCAAGGGGTGTTCCAGGCAGGCAGCTCTCCATGGAGAGAAAGGCTTCCCAGCTAGCAAGCTGCCTCAGGAGCATTGCTGGAGTGCGGGTGTGAGTACCCGTGGGGTCGCCTTGAGGGTGGCTCCTGGAGCTGCATGGACGCAAACCCCGTGCTGAGCACACACCCAGGCAAGACTTAGCACACGTCTCAGCACCTCAAGCAGATCATGGCAGATGCCTCCTGCCTGCACTCAATAGACAGGTTGCCCTGTGCATTGCTGGGGAGGCCCTGGCACGTCAGAGTTTCCCATGGGCCCAGCTACAGCCTTCTCCCTCTTAGGCCATGCACAGATCCTCTCCAGAGCTACGCTGTGTGTGGAAGTTCGCAAGGTGTGGCATGTGCTTGTCTTTCACTGCTTGGAACCTGCACACACCCAGACTGTGTGTGTCAACATTCACAGTGGGGCCTGATGGCAAGCAATCCTTAGCCCACTGCAAAGCGGGAGAGAGGCGGCCTTTCTGCTCAGGGCCAAACACCCTGCTGCTAGTCTGCTTCCCTGCGGGCTAACCTCTGTGAGGGAAAGGCCGTCTGGGCCCTGAAACGCAAGCACCTGGCCACCCACTCCTAGGTGCTCCTTTGCAACGCTGTCTTTTGGAAAGGCATCCTTCTCCTGGAGCCAGCGTGTGAGCTGCCTTTGGAAGCCCACAAGAGGCAGGAAGCAGCTTGCAGGAAACCTTGCTCATTGAGGGCCTTGCCCTTGAATATGCTTTGCAAGGAGGCAAGGAGGCCTCGGGTCCACTCGCTTTTCCAATGGGGAACAGCGAGTGCTGAAGAGCTCTGTTCTGGCTCCAAGGCAGCCTGCAGCTCAGGCGCCCGTGGAATGGGCTTGGTTGGTAGAGCACAGCCCTCAGCAGGGCTCTCCAGTGTGTCTAGCCAGAGAGCCCCGTGCTTTGAACCGGCCTCAGGAATGCAGCTCTAGGGAGCTTTCCCCCTCCCTGCTTGCCTGTCTGGGTGACCACCTTGGAGAGGCCTGCTCCAAACTCGGGCTTTGGCCTTCACGCTGAGATCTCCTCCCTGAGCTCTCTAGCTCTCCCAACAATTGGCAAGTGCACCCAGTGGCACCACACCAGACAGTCTCCCTGAGCATGGCTAGGCCAGGCCTAGTCCCCGTGTCCCCTTGGTCTCTCTCGGCCTTTGCCTCCCTTAGGCCCTCCACTGCATGTCGACCCCCTGGGGTGCAAGGGGTCTTCCTGGAATGGCCAGTGTGTGGCGTGTGTCTTTTGGTGGCTCCGAGACTGCCTCCACAGAGGCTGGCTGGCAAGGGGAACACTGGGGCTGAGAGGAAAATCAGCATTGTGCGTCCGGGGCAGCAGGCTAGCTGTGGCTTCCAAACTGCCTGCATAGCCCCCGTGTGGCCGTCTCCTCTTCCCTGGTGGAAAGCCTCCCTGAGAACTTAGGAGGCTAGCTGAAAGACACAGGTGCTTTCCATTCCTTGCTAGGACTTCACCGACAGCACACGCTCTCTGACTGGTGAGTTGGCACCTTCACCAGAGGCCTCCCAGGGAGCTGCCCCATCCCCATCCAGAAAGGAAACCAGCCGTTGGCAAGCAAACTCAGGCAGAGAAGTCTTGCCAGGAGAGAGGTTTCCCGAAGGAGCCCATGCTTCAGTTCACACCCTTTTCCATGGGGGAAGCCGGGGTGTCCCAAATCTCTCCCACGCTTCAGAACCTCCTCCAGCAGCAGGGAGGCTTGCAGTCACCGTTGGGTGCCAAGGGGTGTTCCAGGCAGGCAGCTCTCCATGGAGAGAAAGGCTTCCCAGCTAGCAAGCTGCCTCAGGAGCATTGCTGGAGTGCGGGTGTGAGTACCCGTGGGGTCGCCTTGAGGGTGGCTCCTGGAGCTGCATGGACGCAAACCCCGTGCTGAGCACACACCCAGGCAAGACTTAGCACACGTCTCAGCACCTCAAGCAGATCATGGCAGATGCCTCCTGCCTGCACTCAATAGACAGGTTGCCCTGTGCATTGCAGGGGAGGCCCTGGCACGTCAGAGTTTCCCATGGGTCCAGCTACAGCCTTCTCCCTCTTAGGCCATGCACAGATCCTCTCCAGAGCTACGCTGTGTGTGGAAGTTCGCAAGGTGTGGCATGTGCTTCTCTTTCACTGCTTGGAACCTGCACACACCCAGACTGTGTGTGTCAACATTCACAGTGGGGCCTGATGGCAAGCAATCCTTAGCCCACTGCAAAGCGGGAGAGAGGCGGCCTTTCTGCTCAGGGCCAAACACCCTGCTGCTAGTCTGCTTCCCTGCGGGCTAACCTCTGTGAGGGAAAGGCCGTCTGGGCCCTGAAACGCAAGCACCTGGCCACCCACTCCTAGGTGCTCCTTTGCAACGCTGTCTTTTGGAAAGGCATCCTTCTCCTGGAGCCACCGTGTGAGCTGCCTTTGGAAGCCCACAAGAGGCAGGAAGCAGCTTGCAGGAAACCGTGCTCATTGAGGGCCTTGCCCTTGAATATGCTTTGCAAGGAGGCAAGGAGGCCTCGGGTCCACTCGCTTTTCCAATGGGGAACAGCGAGTGCTGAAGAGCTCTGTTCTGGCTCCAAGGCAGCCTGCAGCTCAGGCGCCCGTGGAATGGGCTTGGTTGGTAGAGCACAGCCCTCAGCAGGGCTCTCCAGTGTGTCTAGCCAGAGAGCCCCGTGCTTTGAACCGGCCTCAGGAATGCAGCTCTAGGGAGCTTTCCCCCTCCCTGCTTGCCTGTCTGGGTGACCACCTTGGAGAGGCCTGCTCCAAACTCGGGCTTTGGCCTTCACGCTGAGATCTCCTCCCTGAGCTCTCTAGCTCTCCCAACAATTGGCAAGTGCACCCAGTGGCACCACACCAGACAGTCTCCCTGAGCATGGCTAGGCCAGGCCTAGTCCCCGTGTCCCCTTGGTCTCTCTCGGCCTTTGCCTCCCTTAGGCCCTCCACTGCATGTCGACCCCCTGGGGTGCAAGGGGTCTTCCTGGAATGGCCAGTGTGTGGCGTGTGTCTTTTGGTGGCTCCGAGACTGCCTCCACAGAGGCTGGCTGGCAAGGGGAACACTGGGGCTGAGAGGAAAATCAGCATTGTGCGTCCGGGGCAGCAGGCTAGCTGTGGCTTCCAAACTGCCTGCATAGCCCCCGTGTGGCCGTCTCCTCTTCCCTGGTGGAAAGCCTCCCTGAGAACTTAGGAGGCTAGCTGAAAGACACAGGTGCTTTCCATTCCTTGCTAGGACTTCACCGACAGCCCTCGCTCTCTGACTGGTGAGTTGGCACCTTCACCAGAGGCCTCCCAGGGAGCTGCCCCATCCCCATCCAGAAAGGAAACCAGCCGTTGGCAAGCAAACTCAGGCAGAGAAGTCTTGCCAGGGGAGAGGTTTCCCGAAGGATCCCATGCTTCAGTTCACACCCTTTTCCATGGGGGAAGCCGGGGTGTCCCAAATCTCTCCCACGCTTCAGAACCTCCTCCAGCAGCAGGGAGGCTTGCAGTCACCGTTGGGTGCCAAGGGGTGTTCCAGGCAGGCAGCTCTCCATGGAGAGAAAGGCTTCCCAGCTAGCAAGCTGCCTCAGGAGCATTGCTGGAGTGCGGGTGTGAGTACCCGTGGGGTCGCCTTGAGGGTGGCTCCTGGAGCTGCATGGACGCAAACCCCGTGCTGAGCACACACCCAGGCAAGACTTAGCACACGTCTCAGCACCTCAAGCAGATCATGGCAGATGCCTCCTGCCTGCACTCAATAGACAGGTTGCCCTGTGCATTGCTGGGGAGGCCCTGGCACGTCAGAGTTTCCCATGGGCCCAGCTACAGCCTTCTCCCTCTTAGGCCATGCACAGATCCTCTCCAGAGCTACGCTGTGTGTGGAAGTTCGCAAGGTGTAGCATGTGCTTCTCTTTCACTGCTTGGAACCTGCACACACCCAGACTGTGTGTGTCAACATTCACAGTGGGGCCTGATGGCAAGCAATCCTTAGCCCACTGCAAAGCGGGAGAGAGGCGGCCTTTCTGCTCAGGGCCAAACACCCTGCTGCTAGTCTGCTTCCCTGCGGGCTAACCTCTGTGAGGGAAAGGCCGTCTGGGCCCTGAAACGCAAGCACCTGGCCACCCACTCCTAGGTGCTCCTTTGCAACGCTGTCTTTTGGAAAGGCATCCTTCTCCTGGAGCCACCGTGTGAGCTGCCTTTGGAAGCCCACAAGAGGCAGGAAGCAGCTTGCAGGAAACCGTGCTCATTGAGGGCCTAGCCCTTGAATATGCTTTGCAAGGAGGCAAGGAGGCCTCGGGTCCACTCGCTTTTCCAATGGGGAACAGCGAGTGCTGAAGAGCTCTGTTCTGGCTCCAAGGCAGCCTGCAGCTCAGGCGCCCGTGGAATGGGCTTGGTTGGTAGAGCCCAGCCCTCAGCAGGGCTCTCCAGTGTGTCTAGCCAGAGAGCCCCGTGCTTTGAACCGGCCTCAGGAATGCAGCTCTAGGGAGCTTTCCCCCTCCCTGCTTGCCTGTCTGGGTGACCACCTTGGAGAGGCCTGCTCCAAACTCGGGCTTTGGCCTTCACGCTGAGATCTCCTCCCTGAGCTCTCTAGCTCTCCCAACAATTGGCAAGTGCACCCAGTGGCACCACACCAGACAGTCTCCCTGAGCATGGCTAGGCCAGGCCTAGTCCCCGTGTCCCCTTGGTCTCTCTCGGCCTTTGCCTCCCTTAGGCCCTCCACTGCATGTCGACCCCCTGGGGTGCAAGGGGTCTTCCTGGAATGGCCAGTGTGTGGCGTGTGTCTTTTGGTGGCTCCGAGACTGCCTCCACAGAGGCTGGCTGGCAAGGGGAACACTGGGGCTGAGAGGAAAATCAGCATTGTGCGTCCGGGGCAGCAGGCTAGCTGTGGCTTCCAAACTGCCTGCATAGCCCCCGTGTGGCCGTCTCCTCTTCCCTGGTGGAAAGCCTCCCTGAGAACTTAGGAGGCTAGCTGAAAGACACAGGTGCTTTGCATTCCTTGCTAGGACTTCACCGACAGCCCTCGCTCTCTGACTGGTGAGTTGGCACCTTCACCAGAGGCCTCCCAGGGAGCTGCCCCATCCCCATCCAGAAAGGAAACCAGCCGTTGGCAAGAAAACTCAGGCAGAGAAGTCTTGCCAGGGGAGAGGTTTCCCGAAGGATCCCATGCTTCAGTTCACACCCTTTTCCATGGGGGAAGCCGGGGTGTCCCAAATCTCTCCCACGCTTCAGAACCTCCTCCAGCAGCAGGGAGGCTTGCAGTCACCGTTGGGTGCCAAGGGGTGTTCCAGGCAGGCAGCTCTCCATGGAGAGAAAGGCTTCCCAGCTAGCAAGCTGCCTCAGGAGCATTGCTGGAGTGCGGGTGTGAGTACCCGTGGGGTCGCCTTGAGGGTGGCTCCTGGAGCTGCATGGACGCAAACCCCGTGCTGAGCACACACCCAGGCAAGACTTAGCACACGTCTCAGCACCTCAAGCAGATCATGGCAGATGCCTCCTGCCTGCACTCAATAGACAGGTTGCCCTGTGCATTGCTGGGGAGGCCCTGGCACGTCAGAGTTTCCCATGGGCCCAGCTACAGCCTTCTCCCTCTTAGGCCATGCACAGATCCTCTCCAGAGCTACGCTGTGTGTGGAAGTTCGCAAGGTGTAGCATGTGCTTGTCTTTCACTGCTTGGAACCTGCACACACCCAGACTGTGTGTGTCAACATTCACAGTGGGGCCTGATGGCAAGCAATCCTTAGCCCACTGCAAAGCGGGAGAGAGGCGGCCTTTCTGCTCAGGGCCAAACACCCTGCTGCTAGTCTGCTTCCCTGCGGGCTAACCTCTGTGAGGGAAAAGCCGTCTGGGCCCTGAAACGCAAGCACCTGGCCACCCACTCCTAGGTGCTCCTTTGCAACGCTGTCTTTTGGAAAGGCATCCTTCTCCTGGAGCCACCGTGTGAGCTGCCTTTGGAAGCCCACAAGAGGCAGGAAGCAGCTTGCAGGAAACCGTGCTCATTGAGGGCCTAGCCCTTGAATATGCTTTGCAAGGAGGCAAGGAGGCCTCGGGTCCACTCGCTTTTCCAATGGGGAACAGCGAGTGCTGAAGAGCTCTGTTCTGGCTCCAAGGCAGCCTGCAGCTCAGGCGCCCGTGGAATGGGCTTGGTTGGTAGAGCCCAGCCCTCAGCAGGGCTCTCCAGTGTGTCTAGCCAGAGAGCCCCGTGCTTTGAACCGGCCTCAGGAATGCAGCTCTAGGGAGCTTTCCCCCTCCCTGCTTGCCTGTCTGGGTGACCACCTTGGAGAGGCCTGCTCCAAACTCGGGCTTTGGCCTTCACGCTGAGATCTCCTCCCTGAGCTCTCTAGCTCTCCCAACAATTGGCAAGTGCACCCAGTGGCACCACACCAGACAGTCTCCCTGAGCATGGCTAGGCCAGGCCTAGTCCCCGTGTCCCCTTGGTCTCTCTCGGCCTTTGCCTCCCTTAGGCCCTCCACTGCATGTCGACCCCCTGGGGTGCAAGGGGTCTTCCTGGAATGGCCAGTGTGTGGCGTGTGTCTTTTGGTGGCTCCGAGACTGCCTCCACAGAGGCTGGCTGGCAAGGGGAACACTGGGGCTGAGAGGAAAATCAGCATTGTGCGTCCGGGGCAGCAGGCTAGCTGTGGCTTCCAAACTGCCTGCATAGCCCCCGTGTGGCCGTCTCCTCTTCCCTGGTGGAAAGCCTCCCTGAGAACTTAGGAGGCTAGCTGAAAGACACAGGTGCTTTCCATTCCTTGCTAGGACTTCACCGACAGCCCTCGCTCTCTGACTGGTGAGTTGGCACCTTCACCAGAGGCCTCCCAGGGAGCTGCCCCATCCCCATCCAGAAAGGAAACCAGCCGTTGGCAAGCAAACTCAGGCAGAGAAGTCTTGCCAGGAGAGAGGTTTCCCGAAGGATCCCATGCTTCAGTCCACACCCTTTTCCATGGGGGAAGCCGGGGTGTCCCAAATCTTTCCCACGCTTCAGAACCCCCTCCAGCAGCAGGGAGGCTTGCAGTCACCGTTGGGTGCCAAGGGGTGTTCCAGGCAGGCAGCTCTCCATGGAGAGAAAGGCTTCCCAGCTAGCAAGCTGCCTCAGGAGCATTGCTGGAGTGCGGGTGTGAGTACCCGTGGGGTCGCCTTGAGGGTGGCTCCTGGAGCTGCATGGACGCAAACCCCGTACTGAGCACACACCCAGGCAAGACTTAGCACACGTCTCAGCACCTCAAGCAGATCATGGCAGATGCCTCCTGCCTGCACTCAATAGACAGGTTGCCCTGTGCATTGCTGGGGAGGCCCTGGCACGTCAGAGTTTCCCATGGGCCCAGCTACAGCCTTCTCCCTCTTAGGCCATGCACAGATCCTCTCCAGAGCTACGCTGTGTGTGGAAGTTCGCAAGGTGTAGCATGTGCTTCTCTTTCACTGCTTGGAACCTGCACACACCCAGACTGTGTGTGTCAACATTCACAGTGGGGCCTGATGGCAAGCAATCCTTAGCCCACTGCAAAGCGGGAGAGAGGCGGCCTTTCTGCTCAGGGCCAAACACCCTGCTGCTAGTCTGCTTCCCTGCGGGCTAACCTCTGTGAGGGAAAGGCCGTCTGGGCCCTGAAACGCAAGCACCTGGCCACCCACTCCTAGGTGCTCCTTTGCAACGCTGTCTTTTGGAAAGGCATCCTTCTCCTGGAGCCACCGTGTGAGCTGCCTTTGGAAGCCCACAAGAGGCAGGAAGCAGCTTGCAGGAAACCGTGCTCATTGAGGGCCTTGCCCTTGAATATGCTTTGCAAGGAGGCAAGGAGGCCTCGGGTCCACTCGCTTTTCCAATGGGGAACAGCGAGTGCTGAAGAGCTCTGTTCTGGCTCCAAGGCAGCCTGCAGCTCAGGCGCCCGTGGAATGGGCTTGGTTGGTAGAGCACAGCCCTCAGCAGGGCTCTCCAGTGTGTCTAGCCAGAGAGCCCCGTGCTTTGAACCGGCCTCAGGAATGCAGCTCTAGGGAGCTTTCCCCCTCCCTGCTTGCCTGTCTGGGTGACCACCTTGGAGAGGCCTGCTCCAAACTCGGGCTTTGGCCTTCACGCTGAGATCTCCTCCCTGAGCTCTCTAGCTCTCCCAACAATTGGCAAGTGCACCCAGTGGCACCACACCAGACAGTCTCCCTGAGCATGGCTAGGCCAGGCCTAGTCCCCGTGTCCCCTTGGTCTCTCTCGGCCTTTGCCTCCCTTAGGCCCTCCACTGCATGTCGACCCCCTGGGGTGCAAGGGGTCTTCCTGGAATGGCCAGTGTGTGGCGTGTGTCTTTTGGTGGCTCCGAGACTGCCTCCACAGAGGCTGGCTGGCAAGGGGAACACTGGGGCTGAGAGGAAAATCAGCATTGTGCGTCCGGGGCAGCAGGCTAGCTGTGGCTTCCAAACTGCCTGCATAGCCCCCGTGTGGCCGTCTCCTCTTCCCTGGTGGAAAGCCTCCCTGAGAACTTAGGAGGCTAGCTGAAAGACACAGGTGCTTTCCATTCCTTGCTAGGACTTCACCGACAGCCCTCGCTCTCTGACTGGTGAGTTGGCACCTTCACCAGAGGCCTCCCAGGGAGCTGCCCCATCCCCATCCAGAAAGGAAACCAGCCGTTGGCAAGCAAACTCAGGCAGAGAAGTCTTGCCAGGGGAGAGGTTTCCCGAAGGATCCCATGCTTCAGTTCACACCCTTTTCCATGGGGGAAGCCGGGGTGTCCCAAATCTCTCCCACGCTTCAGAACCTCCTCCAGCAGCAGGGAGGCTTGCAGTCACCGTTGGGTGCCAAGGGGTGTTCCAGGCAGGCAGCTCTCCATGGAGAGAAAGGCTTCCCAGCTAGCAAGCTGCCTCAGGAGCATTGCTGGAGTGCGGGTGTGAGTACCCGTGGGGTCGCCTTGAGGGTGGCTCCTGGAGCTGCATGGACGCAAACCCCGTGCTGAGCACACACCCAGGCAAGACTTAGCACACGTCTCAGCACCTCAAGCAGATCATGGCAGATGCCTCCTGCCTGCACTCAATAGACAGGTTGCCCTGTGCATTGCTGGGGAGGCCCTGGCACGTCAGAGTTTCCCATGGGCCCAGCTACAGCCTTCTCCCTCTTAGGCCATGCACAGATCCTCTCCAGAGCTACGCTGTGTGTGGAAGTTCGCAAGGTGTGGCATGTGCTTGTCTTTCACTGCTTGGAACCTGCACACACCCAGACTGTGTGTGTCAACATTCACAGTGGGGCCTGATGGCAAGCAATCCTTAGCCCACTGCAAAGCGGGAGAGAGGCGGCCTTTCTGCTCAGGGCCAAACACCCTGCTGCTAGTCTGCTTCCCTGCGGGCTAACCTCTGTGAGGGAAAGGCCGTCTGGGCCCTGAAACGCAAGCACCTGGCCACCCACTCCTAGGTGCTCCTTTGCAACGCTGTCTTTTGGAAAGGCATCCTTCTCCTGGAGCCACCGTGTGAGCTGCCTTTGGAAGCCCACAAGAGGCAGGAAGCAGCTTGCAGGAAACCTTGCTCATTGAGGGCCTTGCCCTTGAATATGCTTTGCAAGGAGGCAAGGAGGCCTCGGGTCCACTCGCTTTTCCAATGGGGAACAGCGAGTGCTGAAGAGCTCTGTTCTGGCTCCAAGGCAGCCTGCAGCTCAGGCGCCCGTGGAATGGGCTTGGTTGGTAGAGCACAGCCCTCAGCAGGGCTCTCCAGTGTGTCTAGCCAGAGAGCCCCGTGCTTTGAACCGGCCTCAGGAATGCAGCTCTAGGGAGCTTTCCCCCTCCCTGCTTGCCTGTCTGGGTGACCACCTTGGAGAGGCCTGCTCCAAACTCGGGCTTTGGCCTTCACGCTGAGATCTCCTCCCTGAGCTCTCTAGCTCTCCCAACAATTGGCAAGTGCACCCAGTGGCACCACACCAGACAGTCTCCCTGAGCATGGCTAGGCCAGGCCTAGTCCCCGTGTCCCCTTGGTCTCTCTCGGCCTTTGCCTCCCTTAGGCCCTCCACTGCATGTCGACCCCCTGGGGTGCAAGGGGTCTTCCTGGAATGGCCAGTGTGTGGCGTGTGTCTTTTGGTGGCTCCGAGACTGCCTCCACAGAGGCTGGCTGGCAAGGGGAACACTGGGGCTGAGAGGAAAATCAGCATTGTGCGTCCGGGGCAGCAGGCTAGCTGTGGCTTCCAAACTGCCTGCATAGCACGCGTGTGGCCGTCTCCTCTTCCCTGGTGGAAAGCCTCCCTGAGAACTTAGGAGGCTAGCTGAAAGACACAGGTGCTTTCCATTCCTTGCTAGGACTTCACCGACAGCCCTCGCTCTCTGACTGGTGAGTTGGCACCTTCACCAGAGGCCTCCCAGGGAGCTGCCCCATCCCCATCCAGAAGGGAAACCAGCCGTTGGCAAGCAAACTCAGGCAGAGAAGTCTTGCCAGGGGAGAGGTTTCCCGAAGGATCCCATGCTTCAGTTCACACCCTTTTCCATGGGGGAAGCCGGGGTGTCCCAAATCTCTCCCACGCTTCAGAACCTCCTCCAGCAGCAGGGAGGCTTGCAGTCACCGTTGGGTGCCAAGGGGTGTTCCAGGCAGGCAGCTCTCCATGGAGAGAAAGGCTTCCCAGCTAGCAAGCTGCCTCAGGAGCATTGCTGGAGTGCGGGTGTGAGTACCCGTGGGGTCGCCTTGAGGGTGGCTCCTGGAGCTGCATGGACGCAAACCCCGTACTGAGCACACACCCAGGCAAGACTTAGCACACATCTCAGCACCTCAAGCAGATCATGGCAGATGCCTCCTGCCTGCACTCAATAGACAGGTTGCCCTGTGCATTGCTGGGGAGGCCCTGGCACGTCAGAGTTTCCCATGGGCCCAGCTACAGCCTTCTCCCTCTTAGGCCATGCACAGATCCTCTCCAGAGCTACGCTGTGTGTGGAAGTTCGCAAGGTGTGGCATGTGCTTGTCTTTCACTGCTTGGAACCTGCACACACCCAGACTGTGTGTGTCAACATTCATAGTGGGGCCTGATGGCAAGCAATCCTTAGCCCACTGCAAAGCGGGAGAGAGGCGGCCTTTCTGCTCAGGGCCAAACACCCTGCTGCTAGTCTGCTTCCCTGCGGGCTAACCTCTGTGAGGGAAAGGCCGTCTGGGCCCTGAAACGCAAGCACCTGGCCACCCACTCCTAGGTGCTCCTTTGCAACGCTGTCTTTTGGAAAGGCATCCTTCTCCTGGAGCCACCGTGTGAGCTGCCTTTGGAAGCCCACAAGAGGCAGGAAGCAGCTTGCAGGAAACCTTGCTCATTGAGGGCCTTGCCCTTGAATATGCTTTGCAAGGAGGCAAGGAGGCCTCGGGTCCACTCGCTTTTCCAATGGGGAACAGCGAGTGCTGAAGAGCTCTGTTCTGGCTCCAAGGCAGCCTGCAGCTCAGGCGCCCGTGGAATGGGCTTGGTTGGTAGAGCACAGCCCTCAGCAGGGCTCTCCAGTGTGTCTAGCCAGAGAGCCCCGTGCTTTGAACCGGCCTCAGGAATGCAGCTCTAGGGAGCTTTCCCCCTCCCTGCTTGCCTGTCTGGGTGACCACCTTGGAGAGGCCTGCTCCAAACTCGGGCTTTGGCCTTCACGCTGAGATCTCCTCCCTGAGCTCTCTAGCTCTCCCAACAATTGGCAAGTGCACCCAGTGGCACCACACCAGACAGTCTCCCTGAGCATGGCTAGGCCAGGCCTAGTCCCCGTGTCCCCTTGGTCTCTCTCGGCCTTTGCCTCCCTTAGGCCCTCCACTGCATGTCGACCCCCTGGGGTGCAAGGGGTCTTCCTGGAATGGCCAGTGTGTGGCGTGTGTCTTTTGGTGGCTCCGAGACTGCCTCCACAGAGGCTGGCTGGCAAGGGGAACACTGGGGCTGAGAGGAAAATCAGCATTGTGCGTCCGGGGCAGCAGGCTAGCTGTGGCTTCCAAACTGCCTGCATAGCACGCGTGTGGCCGTCTCCTCTTCCCTGGTGGAAAGCCTCCCTGAGAACTTAGGAGGCTAGCTGAAAGACACAGGTGCTTTCCATTCCTTGCTAGGACTTCACCGACAGCCCTCGCTCTCTGACTGGTGAGTTGGCACCTTCACCAGAGGCCTCCCAGGGAGCTGCCCCATCCCCATCCAGAAGGGAAACCAGCCGTTGGCAAGCAAACTCAGGCAGAGAAGTCTTGCCAGGGGAGAGGTTTCCCGAAGGATCCCATGCTTCAGTTCACACCCTTTTCCATGGGGGAAGCCGGGGTGTCCCAAATCTCTCCCACGCTTCAGAACCTCCTCCAGCAGCAGGGAGGCTTGCAGTCACCGTTGGGTGCCAAGGGGTGTTCCAGGCAGGCAGCTCTCCATGGAGAGAAAGGCTTCCCAGCTAGCAAGCTGCCTCAGGAGCATTGCTGGAGTGCGGGTGTGAGTACCCGTGGGGTCGCCTTGAGGGTGGCTCCTGGAGCTGCATGGACGCAAACCCCGTACTGAGCACACACCCAGGCAAGACTTAGCACACATCTCAGCACCTCAAGCAGATCATGGCAGATGCCTCCTGCCTGCACTCAATAGACAGGTTGCCCTGTGCATTGCTGGGGAGGCCCTGGCACGTCAGAGTTTCCCATGGGCCCAGCTACAGCCTTCTCCCTCTTAGGCCATGCACAGATCCTCTCCAGAGCTACGCTGTGTGTGGAAGTTCGCAAGGTGTGGCATGTGCTTGTCTTTCACTGCTTGGAACCTGCACACACCCAGACTGTGTGTGTCAACATTCATAGTGGGGCCTGATGGCAAGCAATCCTTAGCCCACTGCAAAGCGGGAGAGAGGCGGCCTTTCTGCTCAGGGCCAAACACCCTGCTGCTAGTCTGCTTCCCTGCGGGCTAACCTCTGTGAGGGAAAGGCCGTCTGGGCCCTGAAACGCAAGCACCTGGCCACCCACTCCTAGGTGCTCCTTTGCAACGCTGTCTTTTGGAAAGGCATCCTTCTCCTGGAGCCACCGTGTGAGCTGCCTTTGGAAGCCCACAAGAGGCAGGAAGCAGCTTGCAGGAAACCTTGCTCATTGAGGGCCTTGCCCTTGAATATGCTTTGCAAGGAGGCAAGGAGGCCTCGGGTCCACTCGCTTTTCCAATGGGGAACAGCGAGTGCTGAAGAGCTCTGTTCTGGCTCCAAGGCAGCCTGCAGCTCAGGCGCCCGTGGAATGGGCTTGGTTGGTAGAGCACAGCCCTCAGCAGGGCTCTCCAGTGTGTCTAGCCAGAGAGCCCCGTGCTTTGAACCGGCCTCAGGAATGCAGCTCTAGGGAGCTTTCCCCCTCCCTGCTTGCCTGTCTGGGTGACCACCTTGGAGAGGCCTGCTCCAAACTCGGGCTTTGGCCTTCACGCTGAGATCTCCTCCCTGAGCTCTCTAGCTCTCCCAACAATTGGCAAGTGCACCCAGTGGCACCACACCAGACAGTCTCCCTGAGCATGGCTAGGCCAGGCCTAGTCCCCGTGTCCCCTTGGTCTCTCTCGGCCTTTGCCTCCCTTAGGCCCTCCACTGCATGTCGACCCCCTGGGGTGCAAGGGGTCTTCCTGGAATGGCCAGTGTGTGGCGTGTGTCTTTTGGTGGCTCCGAGACTGCCTCCACAGAGGCTGGCTGGCAAGGGGAACACTGGGGCTGAGAGGAAAATCAGCATTGTGCGTCCGGGGCAGCAGGCTAGCTGTGGCTTCCAAACTGCCTGCATAGCCCCCGTGTGGCCGTCTCCTCTTCCCTGGTGGAAAGCCTCCCTGAGAACTTAGGAGGCTAGCTGAAAGACACAGGTGCTTTCCATTCCTTGCTAGGACTTCACCGACAGCCCTCGCTCTCTGACTGGTGAGTTGGCACCTTCACCAGAGGCCTCCCAGGGAGCTGCCCCATCCCCATCCAGAAAGGAAACCAGCCGTTGGCAAGCAAACTCAGGCAGAGAAGTCTTGCCAGGGGAGAGGTTTCCCGAAGGATCCCATGCTTCAGTTCACACCCTTTTCCATGGGGGAAGCCGGGGTGTCCCAAATCTCTCCCACGCTTCAGAACCTCCTCCAGCAGCAGGGAGGCTTGCAGTCACCGTTGGGTGCCAAGGGGTGTTCCAGGCAGGCAGCTCTCCATGGAGAGAAAGGCTTCCCAGCTAGCAAGCTGCCTCAGGAGCATTGCTGGAGTGCGGGTGTGTGTACCCGTGGGGTCGCCTTGAGGGTGGCTCCTGGAGCTGCATGGACGCAAACCCCGTGCTGAGCACACACCCAGGCAAGACTTAGCACACGTCTCAGCACCTCAAGCAGATCATGGCAGATGCCTCCTGCCTGCACTCAATAGACAGGTTGCCCTGTGCATTGCTGGGGAGGCCCTGGCACGTCAGAGTTTCCCATGGGCCCAGCTACAGCCTTCTCCCTCTTAGGCCATGCACAGATCCTCTCCAGAGCTACGCTGTGTGTGGAAGTTCGCAAGGTGTGGCATGTGCTTCTCTTTCACTGCTTGGAACCTGCACACACCCAGACTGTGTGTGTCAACATTCACAGTGGGGCCTGATGGCAAGCAATCCTTAGCCCACTGCAAAGCGGGAGAGAGGCGGCCTTTCTGCTCAGGGCCAAACACCCTGCTGCTAGTCTGCTTCCCTGCGGGCTAACCTCTGTGAGGGAAAGGCCGTCTGGGCCCTGAAACGCAAGCACCTGGCCACCCACTCCTAGGTGCTCCTTTGCAACGCTGTCTTTTGGAAAGGCATCCTTCTCCTGGAGCCACCGTGTGAGCTGCCTTTGGAAGCCCACAAGAGGCAGGAACCAGTTTGCAGGAAACCTTGCTCATTGAGGGCCTTGCCCTTGAATATGCTTTGCAAGGAGGCAAGGAGGCCTCGGGTCCACTCGCTTTTCCAATGGGGAACAGCGAGTGCTGAAGAGCTCTGTTCTGGCTCCAAGGCAGCCTGCAGCTCAGGCGCCCGTGGAATGGGCTTGGTTGGTAGAGCACAGCCCTCAGCAGGGCTCTCCAGTGTGTCTAGCCAGAGAGCCCCGTGCTTTGAACCGGCCTCAGGAATGCAGCTCTAGGGAGCTTTCCCCCTCCCTGCTTGCCTGTCTGGGTGACCACCTTGGAGAGGCCTGCTCCAAACTCGGGCTTTGGCCTTCACGCTGAGATCTCCTCCCTGAGCTCTCTAGCTCTCCCAACAATTGGCAAGTGCACCCAGTGGCACCACACCAGACAGTCTCCCTGAGCATGGCTAGGCCAGGCCTAGTCCCCGTGTCCCCTTGGTCTCTCTCGGCCTTTGCCTCCCTTAGGCCCTCCACTGCATGTCGACCCCCTGGGGTGCAAGGGGTCTTCCTGGAATGGCCAGTGTGTGGCGTGTGTCTTTTGGTGGCTCCGAGACTGCCTCCACAGAGGCTGGCTGGCAAGGGGAACACTGGGGCTGAGAGGAAAATCAGCATTGTGCGTCCGGGGCAGCAG
The DNA here is from genome assembly GCF_030028045.1 of Hippopotamus amphibius kiboko. NCBI lineage: Eukaryota > Metazoa > Chordata > Mammalia > Artiodactyla > Hippopotamidae > Hippopotamus > Hippopotamus amphibius. The sequence goes on along the minus strand of NC_080202.1, from coordinate 32,258,699 downwards.
GCTAGCTGTGGCTTCCAAACTGCCTGCATAGCCCCCGTGTGGCCGTCTCCTCTTCCCTGGTGGAAAGCCTCCCTGAGAACTTAGGAGGCTAGCTGAAAGACACAGGTGCTTTCCATTCCTTGCTAGGACTTCACCGACAGCCCTCGCTCTCTGACTGGTGAGTTGGCACCTTCACCAGAGGCCTCCCAGGGAGCTGCCCCATCCCCATCCAGAAAGGAAACCAGCCGTTGGCAAGCAAACTCAGGCAGAGAAGTCTTGCCAGGGGAGAGGTTTCCCGAAGGATCCCATGCTTCAGTTCACACCCTTTTCCATGGGGGAAGCCGGGGTGTCCCAAATCTCTCCCACGCTTCAGAACCTCCTCCAGCAGCAGGGAGGCTTGCAGTCACCGTTGGGTGCCAAGGGGTGTTCCAGGCAGGCACCTCTCCATGGAGAGAAAGGCTTCCCAGCTAGCAAGCTGCCTCAGGAGCATTGCTGGAGTGCGGGTGTGTGTACCCGTGGGGTCGCCTTGAGGGTGGCTCCTGGAGCTGCATGGACGCAAACCCCGTGCTGAGCACACACCCAGGCAAGACTTAGCACACGTCTCAGCACCTCAAGCAGATCATGGCAGATGCCTCCTGCCTGCACTCAATAGACAGGTTGCCCTGTGCATTGCTGGGGAGGCCCTGGCACGTCAGAGTTTCCCATGGGCCCAGCTACAGCCTTCTCCCTCTTAGGCCATGCACAGATCCTCTCCAGAGCTACGCTGTGTGTGGAAGTTCGCAAGGTGTAGCATGTGCTTCTCTTTCACTGCTTGGAACCTGCACACACCCAGACTGTGTGTGTCAACATTCACAGTGGGGCCTGATGGCAAGCAATCCTTAGCCCACTGCAAAGCGGGAGAGAGGCGGCCTTTCTGCTCAGGGCCAAACACCCTGCTGCTAGTCTGCTTCCCTGCGGGCTAACCTCTGTGAGGGAAAGGCCGTCTGGGCCCTGAAACGCAAGCACCTGGCCACCCACTCCTAGGTGCTCCTTTGCAACGCTGTCTTTTGGAAAGGCATCCTTCTCCTGGAGCCACCGTGTGAGCTGCCTTTGGAAGCCCACAAGAGGCAGGAAGCAGCTTGCAGGAAACCTTGCTCATTGAGGGCCTTGCCCTTGAATATGCTTTGCAAGGAGGCAAGGAGGCCTCGGGTCCACTCGCTTTTCCAATGGGGAACAGCGAGTGCTGAAGAGCTCTGTTCTGGCTCCAAGGCAGCCTGCAGCTCAGGCGCCCGTGGAATGGGCTTGGTTGGTAGAGCACAGCCCTCAGCAGGGCTCTCCAGTGTGTCTAGCCAGAGAGCCCCGTGCTTTGAACCGGCCTCAGGAATGCAGCTCTAGGGAGCTTTCCCCCTCCCTGCTTGCCTGTCTGGGTGACCACCTTGGAGAGGCCTGCTCCAAACTCGGGCTTTGGCCTTCACGCTGAGATCTCCTCCCTGAGCTCTCTAGCTCTCCCAACAATTGGCAAGTGCACCCAGTGGCACCACACCAGACAGTCTCCCTGAGCATGGCTAGGCCAGGCCTAGTCCCCGTGTCCCCTTGGTCTCTCTCGGCCTTTGCCTCCCTTAGGCCCTCCACTGCATGTCGACCCCCTGGGGTGCAAGGGGTCTTCCTGGAATGGCCAGTGTGTGGCGTGTGTCTTTTGGTGGCTCCGAGACTGCCTCCACAGAGGCTGGCTGGCAAGGGGAACACTGGGGCTGAGAGGAAAATCAGCATTGTGCGTCCGGGGCAGCAGGCTAGCTGTGGCTTCCAAACTGCCTGCATAGCCCCCGTGTGGCCGTCTCCTCTTCCCTGGTGGAAAGCCTCCCTGAGAACTTAGGAGGCTAGCTGAAAGACACAGGTGCTTTCCATTCCTTGCTAGGACTTCACCGACAGCCCTCACTCTCTGACTGGTGAGTTGGCACCTTCACCAGAGGCCTCCCAGGGAGCTGCCCCATCCCCATCCAGAAAGGAAACCAGCCGTTGGCAAGCAAACTCAGGCAGAGAAGTCTTGCCAGGGGAGAGGTTTCCCGAAGGATCCCATGCTTCAGTTCACACCCTTTTCCATGGGGGAAGCCGGGGTGTCCCAAATCTCTCCCACGCTTCAGAACCTCCTCCAGCAGCAGGGAGGCTTGCAGTCACCGTTGGGTGCCAAGGGGTGTTCCAGGCAGGCAGCTCTCCATGGAGAGAAAGGCTTCCCAGCTAGCAAGCTGCCTCAGGAGCATTGCTGGAGTGCGGGTGTGTGTACCCGTGGGGTCGCCTTGAGGGTGGCTCCTGGAGCTGCATGGACGCAAACCCCGTGCTGAGCACACACCCAGGCAAGACTTAGCACACGTCTCAGCACCTCAAGCAGATCATGGCAGATGCCTCCTGCCTGCACTCAATAGACAGGTTGCCCTGTGCATTGCTGGGGAGGCCCTGGCACGTCAGAGTTTCCCATGGGCCCAGCTACAGCCTTCTCCCTCTTAGGCCATGCACAGATCCTCTCCAGAGCTACGCTGTGTGTGGAAGTTCGCAAGGTGTGGCATGTGCTTCTCTTTCACTGCTTGGAACCTGCACACACCCAGACTGTGTGTGTCAACATTCACAGTGGGGCCTGATGGCAAGCAATCCTTAGCCCACTGCAAAGCGGGAGAGAGGCGGCCTTTCTGCTCAGGGCCAAACACCCTGCTGCTAGTCTGCTTCCCTGCGGGCTAACCTCTGTGAGGGAAAGGCCGTCTGGGCCCTGAAACGCAAGCACCTGGCCACCCACTCCTAGGTGCTCCTTTGCAACGCTGTCTTTTGGAAAGGCATCCTTCTCCTGGAGCCACCGTGTGAGCTGCCTTTGGAAGCCCACAAGAGGCAGGAACCAGTTTGCAGGAAACCTTGCTCATTGAGGGCCTTGCCCTTGAATATGCTTTGCAAGGAGGCAAGGAGGCCTCGGGTCCACTCGCTTTTCCAATGGGGAACAGCGAGTGCTGAAGAGCTCTGTTCTGGCTCCAAGGCAGCCTGCAGCTCAGGCGCCCGTGGAATGGGCTTGGTTGGTAGAGCACAGCCCTCAGCAGGGCTCTCCAGTGTGTCTAGCCAGAGAGCCCCGTGCTTTGAACCGGCCTCAGGAATGCAGCTCTAGGGAGCTTTCCCCCTCCCTGCTTGCCTGTCTGGGTGACCACCTTGGAGAGGCCTGCTCCAAACTCGGGCTTTGGCCTTCACGCTGAGATCTCCTCCCTGAGCTCTCTAGCTCTCCCAACAATTGGCAAGTGCACCCAGTGGCACCACACCAGACAGTCTCCCTGAGCATGGCTAGGCCAGGCCTAGTCCCCGTGTCCCCTTGGTCTCTCTCGGCCTTTGCCTCCCTTAGGCCCTCCACTGCATGTCGACCCCCTGGGGTGCAAGGGGTCTTCCTGGAATGGCCAGTGTGTGGCGTGTGTCTTTTGGTGGCTCCGAGACTGCCTCCACAGAGGCTGGCTGGCAAGGGGAACACTGGGGCTGAGAGGAAAATCAGCATTGTGCGTCCGGGGCAGCAGGCTAGCTGTGGCTTCCAAACTGCCTGCATAGCCCCCGTGTGGCCGTCTCCTCTTCCCTGGTGGAAAGCCTCCCTGAGAACTTAGGAGGCTAGCTGAAAGACACAGGTGCTTTCCATTCCTTGCTAGGACTTCACCGACAGCCCTCGCTCTCTGACTGGTGAGTTGGCACCTTCACCAGAGGCCTCCCAGGGAGCTGCCCCATCCCCATCCAGAAAGGAAACCAGCCGTTGGCAAGCAAACTCAGGCAGAGAAGTCTTGCCAGGGGAGAGGTTTCCCGAAGGATCCCATGCTTCAGTTCACACCCTTTTCCATGGGGGAAGCCGGGGTGTCCCAAATCTCTCCCACGCTTCAGAACCTCCTCCAGCAGCAGGGAGGCTTGCAGTCACCGTTGGGTGCCAAGGGGTGTTCCAGGCAGGCAGCTCTCCATGGAGAGAAAGGCTTCCCAGCTAGCAAGCTGCCTCAGGAGCATTGCTGGAGTGCGGGTGTGTGTACCCGTGGGGTCGCCTTGAGGGTGGCTCCTGGAGCTGCATGGACGCAAACCCCGTGCTGAGCACACACCCAGGCAAGACTTAGCACACGTCTCAGCACCTCAAGCAGATCATGGCAGATGCCTCCTGCCTGCACTCAATAGACAGGTTGCCCTGTGCATTGCTGGGGAGGCCCTGGCACGTCAGAGTTTCCCATGGGCCCAGCTACAGCCTTCTCCCTCTTAGGCCATGCACAGATCCTCTCCAGAGCTACGCTGTGTGTGGAAGTTCGCAAGGTGTAGCATGTGCTTCTCTTTCACTGCTTGGAACCTGCACACACCCAGACTGTGTGTGTCAACATTCACAGTGGGGCCTGATGGCAAGCAATCCTTAGCCCACTGCAAAGCGGGAGAGAGGCGGCCTTTCTGCTCAGGGCCAAACACCCTGCTGCTAGTCTGCTTCCCTGCGGGCTAACCTCTGTGAGGGAAAGGCCGTCTGGGCCCTGAAACGCAAGCACCTGGCCACCCACTCCTAGGTGCTCCTTTGCAACGCTGTCTTTTGGAAAGGCATCCTTCTCCTGGAGCCACCGTGTGAGCTGCCTTTGGAAGCCCACAAGAGGCAGGAAGCAGCTTGCAGGAAACCTTGCTCATTGAGGGCCTTGCCCTTGAATATGCTTTGCAAGGAGGCAAGGAGGCCTCGGGTCCACTCGCTTTTCCAATGGGGAACAGCGAGTGCTGAAGAGCTCTGTTCTGGCTCCAAGGCAGCCTGCAGCTCAGGCGCCCGTGGAATGGGCTTGGTTGGTAGAGCACAGCCCTCAGCAGGGCTCTCCAGTGTGTCTAGCCAGAGAGCCCCGTGCTTTGAACCGGCCTCAGGAATGCAGCTCTAGGGAGCTTTCCCCCTCCCTGCTTGCCTGTCTGGGTGACCACCTTGGAGAGGCCTGCTCCAAACTCGGGCTTTGGCCTTCACGCTGAGATCTCCTCCCTGAGCTCTCTAGCTCTCCCAACAATTGGCAAGTGCACCCAGTGGCACCACACCAGACAGTCTCCCTGAGCATGGCTAGGCCAGGCCTAGTCCCCGTGTCCCCTTGGTCTCTCTCGGCCTTTGCCTCCCTTAGGCCCTCCACTGCATGTCGACCCCCTGGGGTGCAAGGGGTCTTCCTGGAATGGCCAGTGTGTGGCGTGTGTCTTTTGGTGGCTCCGAGACTGCCTCCACAGAGGCTGGCTGGCAAGGGGAACACTGGGGCTGAGAGGAAAATCAGCATTGTGCGTCCGGGGCAGCAGGCTAGCTGTGGCTTCCAAACTGCCTGCATAGCCCCTGTGTGGCCGTCTCCTCTTCCCTGGTGGAAAGCCTCCCTGAGAACTTAGGAGGCTAGCTGACAGACACAGGTGCTTTCCATTCCTTGCTAGGACTTCACCGACAGCACACGCTCTCTGACTGGTGAGTTGGCACCTTCACCAGAGGCCTCCCAGGGAGCTGCCCCATCCCCATCCAGAAAGGAAACCAGCCGTTGGCAAGCAAACTCAGGCAGAGAAGTCTTGCCAGGGGAGAGGTTTCCCGAAGGATCCCATGCTTCAGTCCACACCCTTTTCCATGGGGGAAGCCGGGGTGTCCCAAATCTTTCCCACGCTTCAGAACCCCCTCCAGCAGCAGGGAGGCTTGCAGTCACCGTTGGGTGCCAAGGGGTGTTCCAGGCAGGCAGCTCTCCATGGAGAGAAAGGCTTCCCAGCTAGCAAGCTGCCTCAGGAGCATTGCTGGAGTGCGGGTGTGAGTACCCGTGGGGTCGCCTTGAGGGTGGCTCCTGGAGCTGCATGGACGCAAACCCCGTACTGAGCACACACCCAAGCAAGACTTAGCACACGTCTCAGCACCTCAAGCAGATCATGGCAGATGCCTCCTGCCTGCACTCAATAGACAGGTTGCCCTGTGCATTGCTGGGGAGGCCCTGGCACGTCAGAGTTTCCCATGGGCCCAGCTACAGCCTTCTCCCTCTTAGGCCATGCACAGATCCTCTCCAGAGCTACGCTGTGTGTGGAAGTTCGCAAGGTGTAGCATGTGCTTCTCTTTCACTGCTTGGAACCTGCACACACCCAGACTGTGTGTGTCAACATTCACAGTGGGGCCTGATGGCAAGCAATCCTTAGCCCACTGCAAAGCGGGAGAGAGGCGGCCTTTCTGCTCAGGGCCAAACACCCTGCTGCTAGTCTGCTTCCCTGCGGGCTAACCTCTGTGAGGGAAAGGCCGTCTGGGCCCTGAAACGCAAGCACCTGGCCACCCACTCCTAGGTGCTCCTTTGCAACGCTGTCTTTTGGAAAGGCATCCTTCTCCTGGAGCCACCGTGTGAGCTGCCTTTGGAAGCCCACAAGAGGCAGGAAGCAGCTTGCAGGAAACCTTGCTCATTGAGGGCCTTGCCCTTGAATATGCTTTGCAAGGAGGCAAGGAGGCCTCGGGTCCACTCGCTTTTCCAATGGGGAACAGCGAGTGCTGAAGAGCTCTGTTCTGGCTCCAAGGCAGCCTGCAGCTCAGGCGCCCGTGGAATGGGCTTGGTTGGTAGAGCACAGCCCTCAGCAGGGCTCTCCAGTGTGTCTAGCCAGAGAGCCCCGTGCTTTGAACCGGCCTCAGGAATGCAGCTCTAGGGAGCTTTCCCCCTCCCTGCTTGCCTGTCTGGGTGACCACCTTGGAGAGGCCTGCTCCAAACTCGGGCTTTGGCCTTCACGCTGAGATCTCCTCCCTGAGCTCTCTAGCTCTCCCAACAATTGGCAAGTGCACCCAGTGGCACCACACCAGACAGTCTCCCTGAGCATGGCTAGGCCAGGCCTAGTCCCCGTGTCCCCTTGGTCTCTCTCGGCCTTTGCCTCCCTTAGGCCCTCCACTGCATGTCGACCCCCTGGGGTGCAAGGGGTCTTCCTGGAATGGCCAGTGTGTGGCGTGTGTCTTTTGGTGGCTCCGAGACTGCCTCCACAGAGGCTGGCTGGCAAGGGGAACACTGGGGCTGAGAGGAAAATCAGCATTGTGCGTCCGGGGCAGCAGGCTAGCTGTGGCTTCCAAACTGCCTGCATAGCCCCCGTGTGGCCGTCTCCTCTTCCCTGGTGGAAAGCCTCCCTGAGAACTTAGGAGGCTAGCTGACAGACACAGGTGCTTTCCATTCCTTGCTAGGACTTCACCGACAGCACACGCTCTCTGACTGGTGAGTTGGCACCTTCACCAGAGGCCTCCCAGGGAGCTGCCCCATCCCCATCCAGAAAGGAAACCAGCCGTTGGCAAGCAAACTCAGGCAGAGAAGTCTTGCCAGGAGAGAGGTTTCCCGAAGGATCCCATGCTTCAGTCCACACCCTTTTCCATGGGGGAAGCCGGGGTGTCCCAAATCTTTCCCACGCTTCAGAACCCCCTCCAGCAGCAGGGAGGCTTGCAGTCACCGTTGGGTGCCAAGGGGTGTTCCAGGCAGGCAGCTCTCCATGGAGAGAAAGGCTTCCCAGCTAGCAAGCTGCCTCAGGAGCATTGCTGGAGTGCGGGTGTGAGTACCCGTGGGGTCGCCTTGAGGGTGGCTCCTGGAGCTGCATGGACGCAAACCCCGTACTGAGCACACACCCAGGCAAGACTTAGCACACGTCTCAGCACCTCAAGCAGATCATGGCAGATGCCTCCTGCCTGCACTCAATAGACAGGTTGCCCTGTGCATTGCTGGGGAGGCCCTGGCACGTCAGAGTTTCCCATGGGCCCAGCTACAGCCTTCTCCCTCTTAGGCCATGCACAGATCCTCTCCAGAGCTACGCTGTGTGTGGAAGTTCGCAAGGTGTAGCATGTGCTTCTCTTTCACTGCTTGGAACCTGCACACACCCAGACTGTGTGTGTCAACATTCACAGTGGGGCCTGATGGCAAGCAATCCTTAGCCCACTGCAAAGCGGGAGAGAGGCGGCCTTTCTGCTCAGGGCCAAACACCCTGCTGCTAGTCTGCTTCCCTGCGGGCTAACCTCTGTGAGGGAAAGGCCGTCTGGGCCCTGAAACGCAAGCACCTGGCCACCCACTCCTAGGTGCTCCTTTGCAACGCTGTCTTTTGGAAAGGCATCCTTCTCCTGGAGCCACCGTGTGAGCTGCCTTTGGAAGCCCACAAGAGGCAGGAAGCAGCTTGCAGGAAACCTTGCTCATTGAGGGCCTTGCCCTTGAATATGCTTTGCAAGGAGGCAAGGAGGCCTCGGGTCCACTCGCTTTTCCAATGGGGAACAGCGAGTGCTGAAGAGCTCTGTTCTGGCTCCAAGGCAGCCTGCAGCTCAGGCGCCCGTGGAATGGGCTTGGTTGGTAGAGCACAGCCCTCAGCAGGGCTCTCCAGTGTGTCTAGCCAGAGAGCCCCGTGCTTTGAACCGGCCTCAGGAATGCAGCTCTAGGGAGCTTTCCCCCTCCCTGCTTGCCTGTCTGGGTGACCACCTTGGAGAGGCCTGCTCCAAACTCGGGCTTTGGCCTTCACGCTGAGATCTCCTCCCTGAGCTCTCTAGCTCTCCCAACAATTGGCAAGTGCACCCAGTGGCACCACACCAGACAGTCTCCCTGAGCATGGCTAGGCCAGGCCTAGTCCCCGTGTCCCCTTGGTCTCTCTCGGCCTTTGCCTCCCTTAGGCCCTCCACTGCATGTCGACCCCCTGGGGTGCAAGGGGTCTTCCTGGAATGGCCAGTGTGTGGCGTGTGTCTTTTGGTGGCTCCGAGACTGCCTCCACAGAGGCTGGCTTGCAAGGGGAACACTGGGGCTGAGAGGAAAATCAGCATTGTGCGTCCGGGGCAGCAGGCTAGCTGTGGCTTCCAAACTGCCTGCATAGCCCCCGTGTGGCCGTCTCCTCTTCCCTGGTGGAAAGCCTCCCTGAGAACTTAGGAGGCTAGCTGACAGACACAGGTGCTTTCCATTCCTTGCTAGGACTTCACCGACAGCACACGCTCTCTGACTGGTGAGTTGGCACCTTCACCAGAGGCCTCCCAGGGAGCTGCCCCATCCCCATCCAGAAAGGAAACCAGCCGTTGGCAAGCAAACTCAGGCAGAGAAGTCTTGCCAGGAGAGAGGTTTCCCGAAGGATCCCATGCTTCAGTCCACACCCTTTTCCATGGGGGAAGCCGGGGTGTCCCAAATCTTTCCCACGCTTCAGAACCCCCTCCAGCAGCAGGGAGGCTTGCAGTCACCGTTGGGTGCCAAGGGGTGTTCCAGGCAGGCAGCTCTCCATGGAGAGAAAGGCTTCCCAGCTAGCAAGCTGCCTCAGGAGCATTGCTGGAGTGCGGGTGTGAGTACCCGTGGGGTCGCCTTGAGGGTGGCTCCTGGAGCTGCATGGACGCAAACCCCGTACTGAGCACACACCCAAGCAAGACTTAGCACACGTCTCAGCACCTCAAGCAGATCATGGCAGATGCCTCCTGCCTGCACTCAATAGACAGGTTGCCCTGTGCATTGCTGGGGAGGCCCTGGCACGTCAGAGTTTCCCATGGGCCCAGCTACAGCCTTCTCCCTCTTAGGCCATGCACAGATCCTCTCCAGAGCTACGCTGTGTGTGGAAGTTCGCAAGGTGTAGCATGTGCTTCTCTTTCACTGCTTGGAACCTGCACACACCCAGACTGTGTGTGTCAACATTCACAGTGGGGCCTGATGGCAAGCAATCCTTAGCCCACTGCAAAGCGGGAGAGAGGCGGCCTTTCTGCTCAGGGCCAAACACCCTGCTGCTAGTCTGCTTCCCTGCGGGCTAACCTCTGTGAGGGAAAGGCCGTCTGGGCCCTGAAACGCAAGCACCTGGCCACCCACTCCTAGGTGCTCCTTTGCAACGCTGTCTTTTGGAAAGGCATCCTTCTCCTGGAGCCACCGTGTGAGCTGCCTTTGGAAGCCCACAAGAGGCAGGAAGCAGCTTGCAGGAAACCTTGCTCATTGAGGGCCTTGCCCTTGAATATGCTTTGCAAGGAGGCAAGGAGGCCTCGGGTCCACTCGCTTTTCCAATGGGGAACAGCGAGTGCTGAAGAGCTCTGTTCTGGCTCCAAGGCAGCCTGCAGCTCAGGCGCCCGTGGAATGGGCTTGGTTGGTAGAGCACAGCCCTCAGCAGGGCTCTCCAGTGTGTCTAGCCAGAGAGCCCCGTGCTTTGAACCGGCCTCAGGAATGCAGCTCTAGGGAGCTTTCCCCCTCCCTGCTTGCCTGTCTGGGTGACCACCTTGGAGAGGCCTGCTCCAAACTCGGGCTTTGGCCTTCACGCTGAGATCTCCTCCCTGAGCTCTCTAGCTCTCCCAACAATTGGCAAGTGCACCCAGTGGCACCACACCAGACAGTCTCCCTGAGCATGGCTAGGCCAGGCCTAGTCCCCGTGTCCCCTTGGTCTCTCTCGGCCTTTGCCTCCCTTAGGCCCTCCACTGCATGTCGACCCCCTGGGGTGCAAGGGGTCTTCCTGGAATGGCCAGTGTGTGGCGTGTGTCTTTTGGTGGCTCCGAGACTGCCTCCACAGAGGCTGGCTGGCAAGGGGAACACTGGGGCTGAGAGGAAAATCAGCATTGTGCGTCCGGGGCAGCAGGCTAGCTGTGGCTTCCAAACTGCCTGCATAGCCCCCGTGTGGCCGTCTCCTCTTCCCTGGTGGAAAGCCTCCCTGAGAACTTAGGAGGCTAGCTGAAAGACACAGGTGCTTTCCATTCCTTGCTAGGACTTCACCGACAGCCCTCGCTCTCTGACTGGTGAGTTGGCACCTTCACCAGAGGCCTCCCAGGGAGCTGCCCCATCCCCATCCAGAAAGGAAACCAGCCGTTGGCAAGCAAACTCAGGCAGAGAAGTCTTGCCAGGGGAGAGGTTTCCCGAAGGATCCCATGCTTCAGTTCACACCCTTTTCCATGGGGGAAGCCGGGGTGTCCCAAATCTCTCCCACGCTTCAGAACCTCCTCCAGCAGCAGGGAGGCTTGCAGTCACCGTTGGGTGCCAAGGGGTGTTCCAGGCAGGCAGCTCTCCATGGAGAGAAAGGCTTCCCAGCTAGCAAGCTGCCTCAGGAGCATTGCTGGAGTGCGGGTGTGTGTACCCGTGGGGTCGCCTTGAGGGTGGCTCCTGGAGCTGCATGGACGCAAACCCCGTGCTGAGCACACACCCAGGCAAGACTTAGCACACGTCTCAGCACCTCAAGCAGATCATGGCAGATGCCTCCTGCCTGCACTCAATAGACAGGTTGCCCTGTGCATTGCTGGGGAGGCCCTGGCACGTCAGAGTTTCCCATGGGCCCAGCTACAGCCTTCTCCCTCTTAGGCCATGCACAGATCCTCTCCAGAGCTACGCTGTGTGTGGAAGTTCGCAAGGTGTGGCATGTGCTTCTCTTTCACTGCTTGGAACCTGCACACACCCAGACTGTGTGTGTCAACATTCACAGTGGGGCCTGATAGCAAGCAATCCTTAGCCCACTGCAAAGCGGGAGAGAGGCGGCCTTTCTGCTCAGGGCCAAACACCCTGCTGCTAGTCTGCTTCCCTGCGGGCTAACCTCTGTGAGGGAAAGGCCGTCTGGGCCCTGAAACGCAAGCACCTGGCCACCCACTCCTAGGTGCTCCTTTGCAACGCTGTCTTTTGGAAAGGCATCCTTCTCCTGGAGCCACCGTGTGAGCTGCCTTTGGAAGCCCACAAGAGGCAGGAAGCAGCTTGCAGGAAACCTTGCTCATTGAGGGCCTTGCCCTTGAATATGCTTTGCAAGGAGGCAAGGAGGCCTCGGGTCCACTCGCTTTTCCAATGGGGAACAGCGAGTGCTGAAGAGCTCTGTTCTGGCTCCAAGGCAGCCTGCAGCTCAGGCGCCCGTGGAATGGGCTTGGTTGGTAGAGCACAGCCCTCAGCAGGGCTCTCCAGTGTGTCTAGCCAGAGAGCCCCGTGCTTTGAACCGGCCTCAGGAATGCAGCTCTAGGGAGCTTTCCCCCTCCCTGCTTGCCTGTCTGGGTGACCACCTTGGAGAGGCCTGCTCCAAACTCGGGCTTTGGCCTTCACGCTGAGATCTCCTCCCTGAGCTCTCTAGCTCTCCCAACAATTGGCAAGTGCACCCAGTGGCACCACACCAGACAGTCTCCCTGAGCATGGCTAGGCCAGGCCTAGTCCCCGTGTCCCCTTGGTCTCTCTCGGCCTTTGCCTCCCTTAGGCCCTCCACTGCATGTCGACCCCCTGGGGTGCAAGGGGTCTTCCTGGAATGGCCAGTGTGTGGCGTGTGTCTTTTGGTGGCTCCGAGACTGCCTCCACAGAGGCTGGCTGGCAAGGGGAACACTGGGGCTGAGAGGAAAATCAGCATTGTGCGTCCGGGGCAGCAGGCTAGCTGTGGCTTCCAAACTGCCTGCATAGCCCCCGTGTGGCCGTCTCCTCTTCCCTGGTGGAAAGCCTCCCTGAGAACTTAGGAGGCTATCTGAAAGACACAGGTGCTTTCCATTCCTTGCTAGGACTTCACCGACAGCCCTCGCTCTCTGACTGGTGAGTTGGCACCTTCACCAGAGGCCTCCCAGGGAGCTGCCCCATCCCCATCCAGAAAGGAAACCAGCCGTTGGCAAGCAAACTCAGGCAGAGAAGTCTTGCCAGGGGAGAGGTTTCCCGAAGGATCCCATGCTTCAGTCCACACCCTTTTCCATGGGGGAAGCCGGGGTGTCCCAAATCTTTCCCACGCTTCAGAACCCCCTCCAGCAGCAGGGAGGCTTGCAGTCACCGTTGGGTGCCAAGGGGTGTTCCAGGCAGGCAGCTCTCCATGGAGAGAAAGGCTTCCCAGCTAGCAAGCTGCCTCAGGAGCATTGCTGGAGTGCGGGTGTGAGTACCCGTGGGGTCGCCTTGAGGGTGGCTCCTGGAGCTGCATGGACGCAAACCCCGTACTGAGCACACACCCAGGCAAGACTTAGCACACGTCTCAGCACCTCAAGCAGATCATGGCAGATGCCTCCTGCCTGCACTCAATAGACAGGTTGCCCTGTGCATTGCTGGGGAGGCCCTGGCACGTCAGAGTTTCCCATGGGCCCAGCTACAGCCTTCTCCCTCTTAGGCCATGCACAGATCCTCTCCAGAGCTACGCTGTGTGTGGAAGTTCGCAAGGTGTAGCATGTGCTTCTCTTTCACTGCTTGGAACCTGCACACACCCAGACTGTGTGTGTCAACATTCACAGTGGGGCCTGATGGCAAGCAATCCTTAGCCCACTGCAAAGCGGGAGAGAGGCGGCCTTTCTGCTCAGGGCCAAACACCCTGCTGCTAGTCTGCTTCCCTGCGGGCTAACCTCTGTGAGGGAAAGGCCGTCTGGGCCCTGAAACGCAAGCACCTGGCCACCCACTCCTAGGTGCTCCTTTGCAACGCTGTCTTTTGGAAAGGCATCCTTCTCCTGGAGCCACCGTGTGAGCTGCCTTTGGAAGCCCACAAGAGGCAGGAAGCAGCTTGCAGGAAACCTGGCTCATTGAGGGCCTTGCCCTTGAATATGCTTTGCAAGGAGGCAAGGAGGCCTCGGGTCCACTCACTTTTCCAATGGGGAACAGCGAGTGCTGAAGAGCTCTGTTCTGGCTCCAAGGCAGCCTGCAGCTCAGGCGCCCGTGGAATGGGCTTGGTTGGTAGAGCACAGCCCTCAGCAGGGCTCTCCAGTGTGTCTAGCCAGAGAGCCCCGTGCTTTGAACCGGCCTCAGGAATGCAGCTCTAGGGAGCTTTCCCCCTCCCTGCTTGCCTGTCCGGGTGACCACCTTGGAGAGGCCTGCTCCAAACTCGGGCTTTGGCCTTCACGCTGAGATCTCCTCCCTGAGCTCTCTAGCTCTCCCAACAATTGGCAAGTGCACCCAGTGGCACCACACCAGACAGTCTCCCTGAGCATGGCTAGGCCAGGCCTAGTCCCCGTGTCCCCTTGGTCTCTCTCGGCCTTTGCCTCCCTTAGGCCCTCCACTGCATGTCGACCCCCTGGGGTGCAAGGGGTCTTCCTGGAATGGCCAGTGTGTGGCGTGTGTCTTTTGGTGGCTCCGAGACTGCCTCCACAGAGGCTGGCTGGCAAGGGGAACACTGGGGCTGAGAGGAAAATCAGCATTGTGCGTCCGGGGCAGCAGGCTAGCTGTGGCTTCCAAACTGCCTGCATAGCCCCCGTGTGGCCGTCTCCTCTTCCCTGGTGGAAAGCCTCCCTGAGAACTTAGGAGGCTAGCTGACAGACACAGGTGCTTTCCATTCCTTGCTAGGACTTCACCGACAGCACACGCTCTCTGACTGGTGAGTTGGCACCTTCACCAGAGGCCTCCCAGGGAGCTGCCCCATCCCCATCCAGAAAGGAAACCAGCCGTTGGCAAGCAAACTCAGGCAGAGAAGTCTTGCCAGGAGAGAGGTTTCCCGAAGGATCCCATGCTTCAGTCCACACCCTTTTCCATGGGGGAAGCCGGGGTGTCCCAAATCTTTCCCACGCTTCAGAACCCCCTCCAGCAGCAGGGAGGCTTGCAGTCACCGTTGGGTGCCAAGGGGTGTTCCAGGCAGGCAGCTCTCCATGGAGAGAAAGGCTTCCCAGCTAGCAAGCTGCCTCAGGAGCATTGCTGGAGTGCGGGTGTGAGTACCCGTGGGGTCGCCTTGAGGGTGGCTCCTGGAGCTGCATGGACGCAAACCCCGTACTGAGCACACACCCAGGCAAGACTTAGCACACGTCTCAGCACCTCAAGCAGATCATGGCAGATGCCTCCTGCCTGCACTCAATAGACAGGTTGCCCTGTGCATTGCTGGGGAGGCCCTGGCACGTCAGAGTTTCCCATGGGCCCAGCTACAGCCTTCTCCCTCTTAGGCCATGCACTGATCCTCTCCAGAGCTATGCTGTGTGTGGAAGTTCGCAAGGTGTAGCATGTGCTTCTCTTTCACTGCTTGGAACCTGCACACACCCAGACTGTGTGTGTCAACATTCACAGTGGGGCCTGATGGCAAGCAATCCTTAGCCCACTGCAAAGCGGGAGAGAGGCGGCCTTTCTGCTCAGGGCCAAACACCCTGCTGCTAGTCTGCTTCCCTGCGGGCTAACCTCTGTGAGGGAAAGGCCGTCTGGGCCCTGAAACGCAAGCACCTGGCCACCCACTCCTAGGTGCTCCTTTGCAACGCTGTCTTTTGGAAAGGCATCCTTCTCCTGGAGCCACCGTGTGAGCTGCCTTTGGAAGCCCACAAGAGGCAGGAAGCAGCTTGCAGGAAACCTGGCTCATTGAGGGCCTTGCCCTTGAATATGCTTTGCAAGGAGGCAAGGAGGCCTCGGGTCCACTCACTTTTCCAATGGGGAACAGCGAGTGCTGAAGAGCTCTGTTCTGGCTCCAAGGCAGCCTGCAGCTCAGGCGCCCGTGGAATGGGCTTGGTTGGTAGAGCACAGCCCTCAGCAGGGCTCTCCAGTGTGTCTAGCCAGAGAGCCCCGTGCTTTGAACCGGCCTCAGGAATGCAGCTCTAGGGAGCTTTCCCCCTCCCTGCTTGCCTGTCCGGGTGACCACCTTGGAGAGGCCTGCTCCAAACTCGGGCTTTGGCCTTCACGCTGAGATCTCCTCCCTGAGCTCTCTAGCTCTCCCAACAATTGGCAAGTGCACCCAGTGGCACCACACCAGACAGTCTCCCTGAGCATGGCTAGGCCAGGCCTAGTCCCCGTGTCCCCTTGGTCTCTCTCGGCCTTTGCCTCCCTTAGGCCCTCCACTGCATGTCGACCCCCTGGGGTGCAAGGGGTCTTCCTGGAATGGCCAGTGTGTGGCGTGTGTCTTTTGGTGGCTCCGAGACTGCCTCCACAGAGGCTGGCTGGCAAGGGGAACACTGGGGCTGAGAGGAAAATCAGCATTGTGCGTCCGGGGCAGCAGGCTAGCTGTGGCTTCCAAACTGCCTGCATAGCCCCCGTGTGGCCGTCTCCTCTTCCCTGGTGGAAAGCCTCCCTGAGAACTTAGGAGGCTAGCTGACAGACACAGGTGCTTTCCATTCCTTGCTAGGACTTCACCGACAGCACACGCTCTCTGACTGGTGAGTTGGCACCTTCACCAGAGGCCTCCCAGGGAGCTGCCCCATCCCCATCCAGAAAGGAAACCAGCCGTTGGCAAGCAAACTCAGGCAGAGAAGTCTTGCCAGGAGAGAGGTTTCCCGAAGGATCCCATGCTTCAGTCCACACCCTTTTCCATGGGGGAAGCCGGGGTGTCCCAAATCTTTCCCACGCTTCAGAACCCCCTCCAGCAGCAGGGAGGCTTGCAGTCACCGTTGGGTGCCAAGGGGTGTTCCAGGCAGGCAGCTCTCCATGGAGAGAAAGGCTTCCCAGCTAGCAAGCTGCCTCAGGAGCATTGCTGGAGTGCGGGTGTGAGTACCCGTGGGGTCGCCTTGAGGGTGGCTCCTGGAGCTGCATGGACGCAAACCCCGTACTGAGCACACACCCAGGCAAGACTTAGCACACGTCTCAGCACCTCAAGCAGATCATGGCAGATGCCTCCTGCCTGCACTCAATAGACAGGTTGCCCTGTGCATTGCTGGGGAGGCCCTGGCACGTCAGAGTTTCCCATGGGCCCAGCTACAGCCTTCTCCCTCTTAGGCCATGCACTGATCCTCTCCAGAGCTATGCTGTGTGTGGAAGTTCGCAAGGTGTAGCATGTGCTTCTCTTTCACTGCTTGGAACCTGCACACACCCAGACTGTGTGTGTCAACATTCACAGTGGGGCCTGATGGCAAGCAATCCTTAGCCCACTGCAAAGCGGGAGAGAGGCGGCCTTTCTGCTCAGGGCCAAACACCCTGCTGCTAGTCTGCTTCCCTGCGGGCTAACCTCTGTGAGGGAAAGGCCGTCTGGGCCCTGAAACGCAAGCACCTGGCCACCCACTCCTAGGTGCTCCTTTGCAACGCTGTCTTTTGGAAAGGCATCCTTCTCCTGGAGCCACCGTGTGAGCTGCCTTTGGAAGCCCACAAGAGGCAGGAAGCAGCTTGCAGGAAACCTGGCTCATTGAGGGCCTTGCCCTTGAATATGCTTTGCAAGGAGGCAAGGAGGCCTCGGGTCCACTCACTTTTCCAATGGGGAACAGCGAGTGCTGAAGAGCTCTGTTCTGGCTCCAAGGCAGCCTGCAGCTCAGGCGCCCGTGGAATGGGCTTGGTTGGTAGAGCACAGCCCTCAGCAGGGCTCTCCAGTGTGTCTAGCCAGAGAGCCCCGTGCTTTGAACCGGCCTCAGGAATGCAGCTCTAGGGAGCTTTCCCCCTCCCTGCTTGCCTGTCCGGGTGACCACCTTGGAGAGGCCTGCTCCAAACTCGGGCTTTGGCCTTCACGCTGAGATCTCCTCCCTGAGCTCTCTAGCTCTCCCAACAATTGGCAAGTGCACCCAGTGGCACCACACCAGACAGTCTCCCTGAGCATGGCTAGGCCAGGCCTAGTCCCCGTGTCCCCTTGGTCTCTCTCGGCCTTTGCCTCCCTTAGGCCCTCCACTGCATGTCGACCCCCTGGGGTGCAAGGGGTCTTCCTGGAATGGCCAGTGTGTGGCGTGTGTCTTTTGGTGGCTCCGAGACTGCCTCCACAGAGGCTGGCTGGCAAGGGGAACACTGGGGCTGAGAGGAAAATCAGCATTGTGCGTCCGGGGCAGCAGGCTAGCTGTGGCTTCCAAACTGCCTGCATAGCACGCGTGTGGCCGTCTCCTCTTCCCTGGTGGAAAGCCTCCCTGAGAACTTAGGAGGCTAGCTGAAAGACACAGGTGCTTTCCATTCCTTGCTAGGACTTCACCGACAGCCCTCGCTCTCTGACTGGTGAGTTGGCACCTTCACCAGAGGCCTCCCAGGGAGCTGCCCCATCCCCATCCAGAAGGGAAACCAGCCGTTGGCAAGCAAACTCAGGCAGAGAAGTCTTGCCAGGGGAGAGGTTTCCCGAAGGATCCCATGCTTCAGTTCACACCCTTTTCCATGGGGGAAGCCGGGGTGTCCCAAATCTCTCCCACGCTTCAGAACCTCCTCCAGCAGCAGGGAGGCTTGCAGTCACCGTTGGGTGCCAAGGGGTGTTCCAGGCAGGCAGCTCTCCATGGAGAGAAAGGCTTCCCAGCTAGCAAGCTGCCTCAGGAGCATTGCTGGAGTGCGGGTGTGAGTACCCGTGGGGTCGCCTTGAGGGTGGCTCCTGGAGCTGCATGGACGCAAACCCCGTGCTGAGCACACACCCAGGCAAGACTTAGCACACGTCTCAGCACCTCAAGCAGATCATGGCAGATGCCTCCTGCCTGCACTCAATAGACAGGTTGCCCTGTGCATTGCTGGGGAGGCCCTGGCACGTCAGAGTTTCCCATGGGCCCAGCTACAGCCTTCTCCCTCTTAGGCCATGCACAGATCCTCTCCAGAGCTACGCTGTGTGTGGAAGTTCGCAAGGTGTGGCATGTGCTTCTCTTTCACTGCTTGGAACCTGCACACACCCAGACTGTGTGTGTCAACATTCACAGTGGGGCCTGATGGCAAGCAATCCTTAGCCCACTGCAAAGCGGGAGAGAGGCGGCCTTTCTGCTCAGGGCCAAACACCCTGCTGCTAGTCTGCTTCCCTGCGGGCTAACCTCTGTGAGGGAAAGGCCGTCTGGGCCCTGAAACGCAAGCACCTGGCCACCCACTCCTAGGTGCTCCTTTGCAACGCTGTCTTTTGAAAAGGCATCCTTCTCCTGGAGCCACCGTGTGAGCTGCCTTTGGAAGCCCACAAGAGGCAGGAAGCAGCTTGCAGGAAACCGTGCTCATTGAGGGCCTTGCCCTTGAATATGCTTTGCAAGGAGGCAAGGAGGCCTCGGGTCCACTCGCTTTTCCAATGGGGAACAGCGAGTGCTGAAGAGCTCTGTTCTGGCTCCAAGGCAGCCTGCAGCTCAGGCGCCCGTGGAATGGGCTTGGTTGGTAGAGCACAGCCCTCAGCAGGGCTCTCCAGTGTGTCTAGCCAGAGAGCCCCGTGCTTTGAACCGGCCTCAGGAATGCAGCTCTAGGGAGCTTTCCCCCTCCCTGCTTGCCTGTCTGGGTGACCACCTTGGAGAGGCCTGCTCCAAACTCGGGCTTTGGCCTTCACGCTGAGATCTCCTCCCTGAGCTCTCTAGCTCTCCCAACAATTGGCAAGTGCACCCAGTGGCACCACACCAGACAGTCTCCCTGAGCATGGCTAGGCCAGGCCTAGTCCCCGTGTCCCCTTGGTCTCTCTCGGCCTTTGCCTCCCTTAGGCCCTCCACTGCATGTCGACCCCCTGGGGTGCAAGGGGTCTTCCTGGAATGGCCAGTGTGTGGCGTGTGTCCTTTGGTGGCTCCGAGACTGCCTCCACAGAGGCTGGCTGGCAAGGGGAACACTGGGGCTGAGAGGAAAATCAGCATTGTGCGTCCGGGGCAGCAGGCTAGCTGTGGCTTCCAAACTGCCTGCATAGCCCCCGTGTGGCCGTCTCCTCTTCCCTGGTGGAAAGCCTCCCTGAGAACTTAGGAGGCTAGCTGAAAGACACAGGTGCTTTCCATTCCTTGCTAGGACTTCACCGACAGCCCTCGCTCTCTGACTGGTGAGTTGGCACCTTCACCAGAGGCCTCCCAGGGAGCTGCCCCATCCCCATCCAGAAAGGAAACCAGCCGTTGGCAAGCAAACTCAGGCAGAGAAGTCTTGCCAGGAGAGAGGTTTCCCGAAGGATCCCATGCTTCAGTCCACACCCTTTTCCATGGGGGAAGCCGGGGTGTCCCAAATCTTTCCCACGCTTCAGAACCCCCTCCAGCAGCAGGGAGGCTTGCAGTCACCGTTGGGTGCCAAGGGGTGTTCCAGGCAGGCAGCTCTCCATGGAGAGAAAGGCTTCCCAGCTAGCAAGCTGCCTCAGGAGCATTGCTGGAGTGCGGGTGTGAGTACCCGTGGGGTCGCCTTGAGGGTGGCTCCTGGAGCTGCATGGACGCAAACCCCGTACTGAGCACACACCCAGGCAAGACTTAGCACACGTCTCAGCACCTCAAGCAGATCATGGCAGATGCCTCCTGCCTGCACTCAATAGACAGGTTGCCCTGTGCATTGCTGGGGAGGCCCTGGCACGTCAGAGTTTCCCATGGGCCCAGCTACAGCCTTCTCCCTCTTAGGCCATGCACAGATCCTCTCCAGAGCTACGCTGTGTGTGGAAGTTCGCAAGGTGTAGCATGTGCTTCTCTTTCACTGCTTGGAACCTGCACACACCCAGACTGTGTGTGTCAACATTCACAGTGGGGCCTGATGGCAAGCAATCCTTAGCCCACTGCAAAGCGGGAGAGAGGCGGCCTTTCTGCTCAGGGCCAAACACCCTGCTGCTAGTCTGCTTCCCTGCGGGCTAACCTCTGTGAGGGAAAGGCCGTCTGGGCCCTGAAACGCAAGCACCTGGCCACCCACTCCTAGGTGCTCCTTTGCAACGCTGTCTTTTGGAAAGGCATCCTTCTCCTGGAGCCACCGTGTGAGCTGCCTTTGGAAGCCCACAAGAGGCAGGAAGCAGCTTGCAGGAAACCTTGCTCATTGAGGGCCTTGCCCTTGAATATGCTTTGCAAGGAGGCAAGGAGGCCTCGGGTCCGCTCGCTTTTCCAATGGGGAACAGCGAGTGCTGAAGAGCTCTGTTCTGGCTCCAAGGCAGCCTGCAGCTCAGGCGCCCGTGGAATGGGCTTGGTTGGTAGAGCACAGCCCTCAGCAGGGCTCTCCAGTGTGTCTAGCCAGAGAGCCCCGTGCTTTGAACCGGCCTCAGGAATGCAGCTCTAGGGAGCTTTCCCCCTCCCTGCTTGCCTGTCCGGGTGACCACCATGGAGAGGCCTGCTCCAAACTCGGGCTTTGGCCTTCACGCTGAGATCTCCTCCCTGAGCTCTCTAGCTCTCCCAACAATTGGCAAGTGCACCCAGTGGCACCACACCAGACAGTCTCCCTGAGCATGGCTAGGCCAGGCCTAGTCCCCGTGTCCCCTTGGTCTCTCTCGGCCTTTGCCTCCCTTAGGCCCTCCACTGCATGTCGACCCCCTGGGGTGCAAGGGGTCTTCCTGGAATGGCCAGTGTGTGGCGTGTGTCTTTTGGTGGCTCTGAGACTGCCTCCACAGAGGCTGGCTGGCAAGGGGAACACTGGGGCTGAGAGGAAAATCAGCATTGTGCGTCCGGGGCAGCAGGCTAGCTGTGGCTTCCAAACTGCCTGCATAGCCCCCGTGTGGCCGTCTCCTCTTCCCTGGTGGAAAGCCTCCCTGAGAACTTAGGAGGCTAGCTGAAAGACACAGGTGCTTTCCATTCCTTGCTAGGACTTCACCGACAGCCCTCTTTCTCTGACTGGTGAGTTGGCACCTTCACCAGAGGCCTCCCAGGGAGCTGCCCCATCCCCATCCAGAAGGGAAACCAGCCGTTGGCAAGCAAACTCAGGCAGAGAAGTCTTGCCAGGGGAGAGGTTTCCCGAAGGATCCCATGCTTCAGTTCACACCCTTTTCCATGGGGGAAGCCGGGGTGTCCCAAATCTCTCCCACGCTTCAGAACCTCCTCCAGCAGCAGGGAGGCTTGCAGTCACCGTTGGGTGCCAAGGGGTGTTCCAGGCAGGCAGCTCTCCATGGAGAGAAAGGCTTCCCAGCTAGCAAGCTGCCTCAGGAGCATTGCTGGAGTGCGGGTGTGAGTACCCGTGGGGTCGCCTTGAGGGTGGCTCCTGGAGCTGCATGGACGCAAACCCCGTGCTGAGCACACACCCAGGCAAGACTTAGCACACGTCTCAGCACCTCAAGCAGATCATGGCAGATGCCTCCTGCCTGCACTCAATAGACAGGTTGCCCTGTGCATTGCTGGGGAGGCCCTGGCACGTCAGAGTTTCCCATGGGCCCAGCTACAGCCTTCTCCCTCTTAGGCCATGCACAGATCCTCTCCAGAGCTACGCTGTGTGTGGAAGTTCGCAAGGTGTGGCATGTGCTTGTCTTTCACTGCTTGGAACCTGCACACACCCAGACTGTGTGTGTCAACATTCACAGTGGGGCCTGATGGCAAGCAATCCTTAGCCCACTGCAAAGCGGGAGAGAGGCGGCCTTTCTGCTCAGGGCCAAACACCCTGCTGCTAGTCTGCTTCCCTGCGGGCTAACCTCTGTGAGGGAAAGGCCGTCTGGGCCCTGAAACGCAAGCACCTGGCCACCCACTCCTAGGTGCTCCTTTGCAACGCTGTCTTTTGAAAAGGCATCCTTCTCCTGGAGCCACCGTGTGAGCTGCCTTTGGAAGCCCACAAGAGGCAGGAAGCAGCTTGCAGGAAACCGTGCTCATTGAGGGCCTTGCCCTTGAATATGCTTTGCAAGGAGGCAAGGAGGCCTCGGGTCCACTCGCTTTTCCAATGGGGAACAGCGAGTGCTGAAGAGCTCTGTTCTGGCTCCAAGGCAGCCTGCAGCTCAGGCGCCCGTGGAATGGGCTTGGTTGGTAGAGCACAGCCCTCAGCAGGGCTCTCCAGTGTGTCTAGCCAGAGAGCCCCGTGCTTTGAACCGGCCTCAGGAATGCAGCTCTAGGGAGCTTTCCCCCTCCCTGCTTGCCTGTCCGGGTGACCACCATGGAGAGGCCTGCTCCAAACTCGGGCTTTGGCCTTCACGCTGAGATCTCCTCCCTGAGCTCTCTAGCTCTCCCAACAATTGGCAAGTGCACCCAGTGGCACCACACCAGACAGTCTCCCTGAGCATGGCTAGGCCAGGCCTAGTCCCCGTGTCCCCTTGGTCTCTCTCGGCCTTTGCCTCCCTTAGGCCCTCCACTGCATGTCGACCCCCTGGGGTGCAAGGGGTCTTCCTGGAATGGCCAGTGTGTGGCGTGTGTCTTTTGGTGGCCCTGAGACTGCCTCCACAGAGGCTGGCTGGCAAGGGGAACACTGGGGCTGAGAGGAAAATCAGCATTGTGCGTCCGGGGCAGCAGGCTAGCTGTGGCTTCCAAACTGCCTGCATAGCCCCCGTGTGGCCGTCTCCTCTTCCCTGGTGGAAAGCCTCCCTGAGAACTTAGGAGGCTAGCTGAAAGACACAGGTGCTTTCCATTCCTTGCTAGGACTTCACCGACAGCCCTCTTTCTCTGACTGGTGAGTTGGCACCTTCACCAGAGGCCTCCCAGGGAGCTGCCCCATCCCCATCCAGAAGGGAAACCAGCCGTTGGCAAGCAAACTCAGGCAGAGAAGTCTTGCCAGGGGAGAGGTTTCCCGAAGGATCCCATGCTTCAGTTCACACCCTTTTCCATGGGGGAAGCCGGGGTGTCCCAAATCTCTCCCACGCTTCAGAACCTCCTCCAGCAGCAGGGAGGCTTGCAGTCACCGTTGGGTGCCAAGGGGTGTTCCAGGCAGGCAGCTCTCCATGGAGAGAAAGGCTTCCCAGCTAGCAAGCTGCCTCAGGAGCATTGCTGGAGTGCGGGTGTGAGTACCCGTGGGGTCGCCTTGAGGGTGGCTCCTGGAGCTGCATGGACGCAAACCCCGTGCTGAGCACACACCCAGGCAAGACTTAGCACACGTCTCAGCACCTCAAGCAGATCATGGCAGATGCCTCCTGCCTGCACTCAATAGACAGGTTGCCCTGTGCATTGCTGGGGAGGCCCTGGCACGTCAGAGTTTCCCATGGGCCCAGCTACAGCCTTCTCCCTCTTAGGCCATGCACAGATCCTCTCCAGAGCTACGCTGTGTGTGGAAGTTCGCAAGGTGTGGCATGTGCTTGTCTTTCACTGCTTGGAACCTGCACACACCCAGACTGTGTGTGTCAACATTCACAGTGGGGCCTGATGGCAAGCAATCCTTAGCCCACTGCAAAGCGGGAGAGAGGCGGCCTTTCTCCTCAGGGCCAAACACCCTGCTGCTAGTCTGCTTCCCTGCGGGCTAACCTCTGTGAGGGAAAGGCCGTCTGGGCCCTGAAACGCAAGCACCTGGCCACCCACTCCTAGGTGCTCCTTTGCAACGCTGTCTTTTGAAAAGGCATCCTTCTCCTGGAGCCACCGTGTGAGCTGCCTTTGGAAGCCCACAAGAGGCAGGAAGCAGCTTGCAGGAAACCGTGCTCATTGAGGGCCTTGCCCTTGAATATGCTTTGCAAGGAGGCAAGGAGGCCTCGGGTCCACTCGCTTTTCCAATGGGGAACAGCGAGTGCTGAAGAGCTCTGTTCTGGCTCCAAGGCAGCCTGCAGCTCAGGCGCCCGTGGAATGGGCTTGGTTGGTAGAGCACAGCCCTCAGCAGGGCTCTCCAGTGTGTCTAGCCAGAGAGCCCCGTGCTTTGAACCGGCCTCAGGAATGCAGCTCTAGGGAGCTTTCCCCCTCCCTGCTTGCCTGTCTGGGTGACCACCTTGGAGAGGCCTGCTCCAAACTCGGGCTTTGGCCTTCACGCTGAGATCTCCTCCCTGAGCTCTCTAGCTCTCCCAACAATTGGCAAGTGCACCCAGTGGCACCACACCAGACAGTCTCCCTGAGCATGGCTAGGCCAGGCCTAGTCCCCGTGTCCCCTTGGTCTCTCTCGGCCTTTGCCTCCCTTAGGCCCTCCACTGCATGTCGACCCCCTGGGGTGCAAGGGGTCTTCCTGGAATGGCCAGTGTGTGGCGTGTGTCCTTTGGTGGCTCCGAGACTGCCTCCACAGAGGCTGGCTGGCAAGGGGAACACTGGGGCTGAGAGGAAAATCAGCATTGTGCGTCCGGGGCAGCAGGCTAGCTGTGGCTTCCAAACTGCCTGCATAGCCCCCGTGTGGCCGTCTCCTCTTCCCTGGTGGAAAGCCTCCCTGAGAACTTAGGAGGCTAGCTGAAAGACACAGGTGCTTTCCATTCCTTGCTAGGACTTCACCGACAGCCCTCGCTCTCTGACTGGTGAGTTGGCACCTTCACCAGAGGCCTCCCAGGGAGCTGCCCCATCCCCATCCAGAAAGGAAACCAGCCGTTGGCAAGCAAACTCAGGCAGAGAAGTCTTGCCAGGAGAGAGGTTTCCCGAAGGATCCCATGCTTCAGTCCACACCCTTTTCCATGGGGGAAGCCGGGGTGTCCCAAATCTTTCCCACGCTTCAGAACCCCCTCCAGCAGCAGGGAGGCTTGCAGTCACCGTTGGGTGCCAAGGGGTGTTCCAGGCAGGCAGCTCTCCATGGAGAGAAAGGCTTCCCAGCTAGCAAGCTGCCTCAGGAGCATTGCTGGAGTGCGGGTGTGAGTACCCGTGGGGTCGCCTTGAGGGTGGCTCCTGGAGCTGCATGGACGCAAACCCCGTACTGAGCACACACCCAGGCAAGACTTAGCACACGTCTCAGCACCTCAAGCAGATCATGGCAGATGCCTCCTGCCTGCACTCAATAGACAGGTTGCCCTGTGCATTGCTGGGGAGGCCCTGGCACGTCAGAGTTTCCCATGGGCCCAGCTACAGCCTTCTCCCTCTTAGGCCATGCACAGATCCTCTCCAGAGCTACGCTGTGTGTGGAAGTTCGCAAGGTGTAGCATGTGCTTCTCTTTCACTGCTTGGAACCTGCACACACCCAGACTGTGTGTGTCAACATTCACAGTGGGGCCTGATGGCAAGCAATCCTTAGCCCACTGCAAAGCGGGAGAGAGGCGGCCTTTCTGCTCAGGGCCAAACACCCTGCTGCTAGTCTGCTTCCCTGCGGGCTAACCTCTGTGAGGGAAAGGCCGTCTGGGCCCTGAAACGCAAGCACCTGGCCACCCACTCCTAGGTGCTCCTTTGCAACGCTGTCTTTTGGAAAGGCATCCTTCTCCTGGAGCCACCGTGTGAGCTGCCTTTGGAAGCCCACAAGAGGCAGGAAGCAGCTTGCAGGAAACCGTGCTCATTGAGGGCCTTGCCCTTGAATATGCTTTGCAAGGAGGCAAGGAGGCCTCGGGTCCACTCGCTTTTCCAATGGGGAACAGCGAGTGCTGAAGAGCTCTGTTCTGGCTCCAAGGCAGCCTGCAGCTCAGGCGCCCGTGGAATGGGCTTGGTTGGTAGAGCACAGCCCTCAGCAGGGCTCTCCAGTGTGTCTAGCCAGAGAGCCCCGTGCTTTGAACCGGCCTCAGGAATGCAGCTCTAGGGAGCTTTCCCCCTCCCTGCTTGCCTGTCCGGGTGACCACCTTGGAGAGGCCTGCTCCAAACTCGGGCTTTGGCCTTCACGCTGAGATCTCCTCCCTGAGCTCTCTAGCTCTCCCAACAATTGGCAAGTGCACCCAGTGGCACCACACCAGACAGTCTCCCTGAGCATGGCTAGGCCAGGCCTAGTCCCCGTGTCCCCTTGGTCTCTCTCGGCCTTTGCCTCCCTTAGGCCCTCCACTGCATGTCGACCCCCTGGGGTGCAAGGGGTCTTCCTGGAATGGCCAGTGTGTGGCGTGTGTCTTTTGGTGGCTCCGAGACTGCCTCCACAGAGGCTGGCTGGCAAGGGGAACACTGGGGCTGAGAGGAAAATCAGCATTGTGCGTCCGGGGCAGCAGGCTAGCTGTGGCTTCCAAACTGCCTGCATAGCCCCCGTGTGGCCGTCTCCTCTTCCCTGGTGGAAAGCCTCCCTGAGAACTTAGGAGGCTAGCTGAAAGACACAGGTGCTTTCCATTCCTTGCTAGGACTTCACCGACAGCCCTCGCTCTCTGACTGGTGAGTTGGCACCTTCACCAGAGGCCTCCCAGGGAGCTGCCCCATCCCCATCCAGAAGGGAAACCAGCCGTTGGCAAGCAAACTCAGGCAGAGAAGTCTTGCCAGGGGAGAGGTTTCCCGAAGGATCCCATGCTTCAGTTCACACCCTTTTCCATGGGGGAAGCCGGGGTGTCCCAAATCTCTCCCACGCTTCAGAACCTCCTCCAGCAGCAGGGAGGCTTGCAGTCACCGTTGGGTGCCAAGGGGTGTTCCAGGCAGGCAGCTCTCCATGGAGAGAAAGGCTTCCCAGCTAGCAAGCTGCCTCAGGAGCATTGCTGGAGTGCGGGTGTGAGTACCCGTGGGGTCGCCTTGAGGGTGGCTCCTGGAGCTGCATGGACGCAAACCCCGTGCTGAGCACACACCCAGGCAAGACTTAGCACACGTCTCAGCACCTCAAGCAGATCATGGCAGATGCCTCCTGCCTGCACTCAATAGACAGGTTGCCCTGTGCATTGCTGGGGAGGCCCTGGCACGTCAGAGTTTCCCATGGGCCCAGCTACAGCCTTCTCCCTCTTAGGCCATGCACAGATCCTCTCCAGAGCTACGCTGTGTGTGGAAGTTCGCAAGGTGTAGCATGTGCTTCTCTTTCACTGCTTGGAACCTGCACACACCCAGACTGTGTGTGTCAACATTCACAGTGGGGCCTGATGGCAAGCAATCCTTAGCCCACTGCAAAGCGGGAGAGAGGCGGCCTTTCTGCTCAGGGCCAAACACCCTGCTGCTAGTCTGCTTCCCTGCGGGCTAACCTCTGTGAGGGAAAGGCCGTCTGGGCCCTGAAACGCAAGCACCTGGCCACCCACTCCTAGGTGCTCCTTTGCAACGCTGTCTTTTGGAAAGGCATCCTTCTCCTGGAGCCACCGTGTGAGCTGCCTTTGGAAGCCCACAAGAGGCAGGAAGCAGCTTGCAGGAAACCGTGCTCATTGAGGGCCTTGCCCTTGAATATGCTTTGCAAGGAGGCAAGGAGGCCTCGGGTCCACTCGCTTTTCCAATGGGGAACAGCGAGTGCTGAAGAGCTCTGTTCTGGCTCCAAGGCAGCCTGCAGCTCAGGCGCCCGTGGAATGGGCTTGGTTGGTAGAGCACAGCCCTCAGCAGGGCTCTCCAGTGTGTCTAGCCAGAGAGCCCCGTGCTTTGAACCGGCCTCAGGAATGCAGCTCTAGGGAGCTTTCCCCCTCCCTACTTGCCTGTCCGGGTGACCACCTTGGAGAGGCCTGCTCCAAACTCGGGCTTTGGCCTTCACGCTGAGATCTCCTCCCTGAGCTCTCTAGCTCTCCCAACAATTGGCAAGTGCACCCAGTGGCACCACACCAGACAGTCTCCCTGAGCATGGCTAGGCCAGGCCTAGTCCCTGTGTCCCCTTGGTCTCTCTCGGCCTTTGCCTCCCTTAGGCCCTCCACTGCATGTCGACCCCCTGGGGTGCAAGGGGTCTTCCTGGAATGGCCAGTGTGTGGCGTGTGTCTTTTGGTGGCTCCGAGACTGCCTCCACAGAGGCTGGCTGGCAAGGGGAACACTGGGGCTGAGAGGAAAATCAGCATTGTGCGTCCGGGGCAGCAGGCTAGCTGTGGCTTCCAAACTGCCTGCATAGCCCCCGTGTGGCCGTCTCCTCTTCCCTGGTGGAAAGCCTCCCTGAGAACTTAGGAGGCTAGCTGAAAGACACAGGTGCTTTCCATTCCTTGCTAGGACTTCACCGACAGCCCTCGCTCTCTGACTGGTGAGTTGGCACCTTCACCAGAGGCCTCCCAGGGAGCTGCCCCATCCCCATCCAGAAGGGAAACCAGCCGTTGGCAAGCAAACTCAGGCAGAGAAGTCTTGCCAGGGGAGAGGTTTCCCGAAGGATCCCATGCTTCAGTTCACACCCTTTTCCATGGGGGAAGCCGGGGTGTCCCAAATCTCTCCCACGCTTCAGAACCTCCTCCAGCAGCAGGGAGGCTTGCAGTCACCGTTGGGTGCCAAGGGGTGTTCCAGGCAGGCAGCTCTCCATGGAGAGAAAGGCTTCCCAGCTAGCAAGCTGCCTCAGGAGCATTGCTGGAGTGCGGGTGTGAGTACCCGTGGGGTCGCCTTGAGGGTGGCTCCTGGAGCTGCATGGACGCAAACCCCGTGCTGAGCACACACCCAGGCAAGACTTAGCACACGTCTCAGCACCTCAAGCAGATCATGGCAGATGCCTCCTGCCTGCACTCAATAGACAGGTTGCCCTGTGCATTGCTGGGGAGGCCCTGGCACGTCAGAGTTTCCCATGGGCCCAGCTACAGCCTTCTCCCTCTTAGGCCATGCACAGATCCTCTCCAGAGCTACGCTGTGTGTGGAAGTTCACAAGGTGTGGCATGTGCTTGTCTTTCACTGCTTGGAACCTGCACACACCCAGACTGTGTGTGTCAACATTCACAGTGGGGCCTGATGGCAAGCAATCCTTAGCCCACTGCAAAGCGGGAGAGAGGCGGCCTTTCTGCTCAGGGCCAAACACCCTGCTGCTAGTCTGCTTCCCTGCGGGCTAACCTCTGTGAGGGAAAGGCCGTCTGGGCCCTGAAACGCAAGCACCTGGCCACCCACTCCTAGGTGCTCCTTTGCAACGCTGTCTTTTGGAAAGGCATCCTTCTCCTGGAGCCACCGTGTGAGCTGCCTTTGGAAGCCCACAAGAGGCAGGAAGCAGCTTGCAGGAAACCGTGCTCATTGAGGGCCTTGCCCTTGAATATGCTTTGCAAGGAGGCAAGGAGGCCTCGGGTCCACTCGCTTTTCCAATGGGGAACAACGAGTGCTGAAGAGCTCTGTTCTGGCTCCAAGGCAGCCTGCAGCTCAGGCGCCCGTGGAATGGGCTTGGTTGGTAGAGCACAGCCCTCAGCAGGGCTCTCCAGTGTGTCTAGCCAGAGAGCCCCGTGCTTTGAACCGGCCTCAGGAATGCAGCTCTAGGGAGCTTTCCCCCTCCCTGCTTGCCTGTCTGGGTGACCACCTTGGAGAGGCCTGCTCCAAACTCGGGCTTTGGCCTTCACGCTGAGATCTCCTCCCTGAGCTCTCTAGCTCTCCCAACAATTGGCAAGTGCACCCAGTGGCACCACACCAGACAGTCTCCCTGAGCATGGCTAGGCCAGGCCTAGTCCCCGTGTCCCCTTGGTCTCTCTCGGCCTTTGCCTCCCTTAGGCCCTCCACTGCATGTCGACCCCCTGGGGTGCAAGGGGTCTTCCTGGAATGGCCAGTGTGTGGCGTGTGTCTTTTGGTGGCTCCGAGACTGCCTCCACAGAGGCTGGCTGGCAAGGGGAACACTGGGGCTGAGAGGAAAATCAGCATTGTGCGTCCGGGGCAGCAGGCTAGCTGTGGCTTCCAAACTGCCTGCATAGCCCCCGTGTGGCCGTCTCCTCTTCCCTGGTGGAAAGCCTCCCTGAGAACTTAGGAGGCTAGCTGAAAGACACAGGTGCTTTCCATTCCTTGCTAGGACTTCACCGACAGCCCTCGCTCTCTGACTGGTGAGTTGGCACCTTCACCAGAGGCCTCCCAGGGAGCTGCCCCATCCCCATCCAGAAGGGAAACCAGCCGTTGGCAAGCAAACTCAGGCAGAGAAGTCTTGCCAGGGGAGAGGTTTCCCGAAGGATCCCATGCTTCAGTCCACACCCTTTTCCATGGGGGAAGCCGGGGTGTCCCAAATCTTTCCCACGCTTCAGAACCCCCTCCAGCAGCAGGGAGGCTTGCAGTCACCGTTGGGTGCCAAGGGGTGTTCCAGGCAGGCAGCTCTCCATGGAGAGAAAGGCTTCCCAGCTAGCAAGCTGCCTCAGGAGCATTGCTGGAGTGCGGGTGTGAGTACCCGTGGGGTCGCCTTGAGGGTGGCTCCTGGAGCTGCATGGACGCAAACCCCGTGCTGAGCACACACCCAGGCAAGACTTAGCACACGTCTCAGCACCTCAAGCAGATCATGGCAGATGCCTCCTGCCTGCACTCAATAGACAGGTTGCCCTGTGCATTGCTGGGGAGGCCCTGGCACGTCAGAGTTTCCCATGGGCCCAGCTACAGCCTTCTCCCTCTTAGGCCATGCACAGATCCTCTCCAGAGCTACGCTGTGTGGAAGTTCGCAAGGTGTAGCATGTGCTTGTCTTTCACTGCTTGGAACCTGCACACACCCAGACTGTGTGTGTCAACATTCACAGTGGGGCCTGATGGCAAGCAATCCTTAGCCCACTGCAAAGCGGGAGAGAGGCGGCCTTTCTGCTCAGGGCCAAACACCCTGCTGCTAGTCTGCTTCCCTGCGGGCTAACCTCTGTGAGGGAAAGGCCGTCTGGGCCCTGAAACGCAAGCACCTGGCCACCCACTCCTAGGTGCTCCTTTGCAACGCTGTCTTTTGGAAAGGCATCCTTCTCCTGGAGCCACCGTGTGAGCTGCCTTTGGAAGCCCACAAGAGGCAGGAAGCAGCTTGCAGGAAACCTTGCTCATTGAGGGCCTTGCCCTTGAATATGCTTTGCAAGGAGGCAAGGAGGCCTCGGGTCCACTCGCTTTTCCAATGGGGAACAGCGAGTGCTGAAGAGCTCTGTTCTGGCTCCAAGGCAGCCTGCAGCTCAGGCGCCCGTGGAATGGGCTTGGTTGGTAGAGCACAGCCCTCAGCAGGGCTCTCCAGTGTGTCTAGCCAGAGAGCCCCGTGCTTTGAACCGGCCTCAGGAATGCAGCTCTAGGGAGCTTTCCCCCTCCCTGCTTGCCTGTCTGGGTGACCACCTTGGAGAGGCCTGCTCCAAACTCGGGCTTTGGCCTTCACGCTGAGATCTCCTCCCTGAGCTCTCTAGCTCTCCCAACAATTGGCAAGTGCACCCAGTGGCACCACACCAGACAGTCTCCCTGAGCATGGCTAGGCCAGGCCTAGTCCCCGTGTCCCCTTGGTCTCTCTCGGCCTTTGCCTCCCTTAGGCCCTCCACTGCATGTCGACCCCCTGGGGTGCAAGGGGTCTTCCTGGAATGGCCAGTGTGTGGCGTGTGTCTTTTGGTGGCTCCGAGACTGCCTCCACAGAGGCTGGCTGGCAAGGGGAACACTGGGGCTGAGAGGAAAATCAGCATTGTGCGTCCGGGGCAGCAGGCTAGCTGTGGCTTCCAAACTGCCTGCATAGCCCCCGTGTGGCCGTCTCCTCTTCCCTGGTGGAAAGCCTCCCTGAGAACTTAGGAGGCTAGCTGAAAGACACAGGTGCTTTCCATTCCTTGCTAGGACTTCACCGACAGCCCTCGCTCTCTGACTGGTGAGTTGGCACCTTCACCAGAGGCCTCCCAGGGAGCTGCCCCATCCCCATCCAGAAGGGAAACCAGCCGTTGGCAAGCAAACTCAGGCAGAGAAGTCTTGCCAGGGGAGAGGTTTCCCGAAGGATCCCATGCTTCAGTTCACACCCTTTTCCATGGGGGAAGCCGGGGTGTCCCAAATCTCTCCCACGCTTCAGAACCTCCTCCAGCAGCAGGGAGGCTTGCAGTCACCGTTGGGTGCCAAGGGGTGTTCCAGGCAGGCAGCTCTCCATGGAGAGAAAGGCTTCCCAGCTAGCAAGCTGCCTCAGGAGCATTGCTGGAGTGCGGGTGTGAGTACCCGTGGGGTCGCCTTGAGGGTGGCTCCTGGAGCTGCATGGACGCAAACCCCGTGCTGAGCACACACCCAGGCAAGACTTAGCACACGTCTCAGCACCTCAAGCAGATCATGGCAGATGCCTCCTGCCTGCACTCAATAGACAGGTTGCCCTGTGCATTGCTGGGGAGGCCCTGGCACGTCAGAGTTTCCCATGGGCCCAGCTACAGCCTTCTCCCTCTTAGGCCATGCACAGATCCTCTCCAGAGCTACGCTGTGTGTGGAAGTTCGCAAGGTGTGGCATGTGCTTGTCTTTCACTGCTTGGAACCTGCACACACCCAGACTGTGTGTGTCAACATTCACAGTGGGGCCTGATGGCAAGCAATCCTTAGCCCACTGCAAAGCGGGAGAGAGGCGGCCTTTCTGCTCAGGGCCAAACACCCTGCTGCTAGTCTGCTTCCCTGCGGGCTAACCTCTGTGAGGGAAAGGCCGTCTGGGCCCTGAAACGCAAGCACCTGGCCACCCACTCCTAGGTGCTCCTTTGCAACGCTGTCTTTTGGAAAGGCATCCTTCTCCTGGAGCCACCGTGTGAGCTGCCTTTGGAAGCCCACAAGAGGCAGGAAGCAGCTTGCAGGAAACCTTGCTCATTGAGGGCCTTGCCCTTGAATATGCTTTGCAAGGAGGCAAGGAGGCCTCGGGTCCACTCGCTTTTCCAATGGGGAACAGCGAGTGCTGAAGAGCTCTGTTCTGGCTCCAAGGCAGCCTGCAGCTCAGGCGCCCGTGGAATGGGCTTGGTTGGTAGAGCACAGCCCTCAGCAGGGCTCTCCAGTGTGTCTAGCCAGAGAGCCCCGTGCTTTGAACCGGCCTCAGGAATGCAGCTCTAGGGAGCTTTCCCCCTCCCTGCTTGCCTGTCCGGGTGACCACCTTGGAGAGGCCTGCTCCAAACTCGGGCTTTGGCCTTCACGCTGAGATCTCCTCCCTGAGCTCTCTAGCTCTCCCAACAATTGGCAAGTGCACCCAGTGGCACCACACCAGACAGTCTCCCTGAGCATGGCTAGGCCAGGCCTAGTCCCCGTGTCCCCTTGGTCTCTCTCGGCCTTTGCCTCCCTTAGGCCCTCCACTGCATGTCGACCCCCTGGGGTGCAAGGGGTCTTCCTGGAATGGCCAGTGTGTGGCGTGTGTCTTTTGGTGGCTCCGAGACTGCCTCCACAGAGGCTGGCTGGCAAGGGGAACACTGGGGCTGAGAGGAAAATCAGCATTGTGCGTCCGGGGCAGCAGGCTAGCTGTGGCTTCCAAACTGCCTGCATAGCCCCCGTGTGGCCGTCTCCTCTTCCCTGGTGGAAAGCCTCCCTGAGAACTTAGGAGGCTAGCTGAAAGACACAGGTGCTTTCCATTCCTTGCTAGGACTTCACCGACAGCCCTCGCTCTCTGACTGGTGAGTTGGCACCTTCACCAGAGGCCTCCCAGGGAGCTGCCCCATCCCCATCCAGAAGGGAAACCAGCCGTTGGCAAGCAAACTCAGGCAGAGAAGTCTTGCCAGGGGAGAGGTTTCCCGAAGGATCCCATGCTTCAGTCCACACCCTTTTCCATGGGGGAAGCCGGGGTGTCCCAAATCTTTCCCACGCTTCAGAACCCCCTCCAGCAGCAGGGAGGCTTGCAGTCACCGTTGGGTGCCAAGGGGTGTTCCAGGCAGGCAGCTCTCCATGGAGAGAAAGGCTTCCCAGCTAGCAAGCTGCCTCAGGAGCATTGCTGGAGTGCGGGTGTGAGTACCCGTGGGGTCGCCTTGAGGGTGGCTCCTGGAGCTGCATGGACGCAAACCCCGTGCTGAGCACACACCCAGGCAAGACTTAGCACACGTCTCAGCACCTCAAGCAGATCATGGCAGATGCCTCCTGCCTGCACTCAATAGACAGGTTGCCCTGTGCATTGCTGGGGAGGCCCTGGCACGTCAGAGTTTCCCATGGGCCCAGCTACAGCCTTCTCCCTCTTAGGCCATGCACAGATCCTCTCCAGAGCTACGCTGTGTGTGGAAGTTCGCAAGGTGTGGCATGTGCTTCTCTTTCACTGCTTGGAACCTGCACACACCCAGACTGTGTGTGTCAACATTCACAGTGGGGCCTGATGGCAAGCAATCCTTAGCCCACTGCAAAGCGGGAGAGAGGCGGCCTTTCTGCTCAGGGCCAAACACCCTGCTGCTAGTCTGCTTCCCTGCGGGCTAACCTCTGTGAGGGAAAGGCCGTCTGGGCCCTGAAACGCAAGCACCTGGCCACCCACTCCTAGGTGCTCCTTTGCAACGCTGTCTTTTGGAAAGGCATCCTTCTCCTGGAGCCACCGTGTGAGCTGCCTTTGGAAGCCCACAAGAGGCAGGAAGCAGCTTGCAGGAAACCTTGCTCATTGAGGGCCTTGCCCTTGAATATGCTTTGCAAGGAGGCAAGGAGGCCTCGGGTCCACTCGCTTTTCCAATGGGGAACAGCGAGTGCTGAAGAGCTCTGTTCTGGCTCCAAGGCAGCCTGCAGCTCAGGCGCCCGTGGAATGGGCTTGGTTGGTAGAGCACAGCCCTCAGCAGGGCTCTCCAGTGTGTCTAGCCAGAGAGCCCCGTGCTTTGAACCGGCCTCAGGAATGCAGCTCTAGGGAGCTTTCCCCCTCCCTGCTTGCCTGTCTGGGTGACCACCTTGGAGAGGCCTGCTCCAAACTCGGGCTTTGGCCTTCACGCTGAGATCTCCTCCCTGAGCTCTCTAGCTCTCCCAACAATTGGCAAGTGCACCCAGTGGCACCACACCAGACAGTCTCCCTGAGCATGGCTAGGCCAGGCCTAGTCCCCGTGTCCCCTTGGTCTCTCTCGGCCTTTGCCTCCCTTAGGCCCTCCACTGCATGTCGACCCCCTGGGGTGCAAGGGGTCTTCCTGGAATGGCCAGTGTGTGGCGTGTGTCTTTTGGTGGCTCCGAGACTGCCTCCACAGAGGCTGGCTGGCAAGGGGAACACTGGGGCTGAGAGGAAAATCAGCATTGTGCGTCCGGGGCAGCAGGCTAGCTGTGGCTTCCAAACTGCCTGCATAGCCCCCGTGTGGCCGTCTCCTCTTCCCTGGTGGAAAGCCTCCCTGAGAACTTAGGAGGCTAGCTGAAAGACACAGGTGCTTTCCATTCCTTGCTAGGACTTCACCGACAGCCCTCGCTCTCTGACTGGTGAGTTGGCACCTTCACCAGAGGCCTCCCAGGGAGCTGCCCCATCCCCATCCAGAAGGGAAACCAGCCGTTGGCAAGCAAACTCAGGCAGAGAAGTCTTGCCAGGGGAGAGGTTTCCCGAAGGATCCCATGCTTCAGTTCACACCCTTTTCCATGGGGGAAGCCGGGGTGTCCCAAATCTCTCCCACGCTTCAGAACCTCCTCCAGCAGCAGGGAGGCTTGCAGTCACCGTTGGGTGCCAAGGGGTGTTCCAGGCAGGCAGCTCTCCATGGAGAGAAAGGCTTCCCAGCTAGCAAGCTGCCTCAGGAGCATTGCTGGAGTGCGGGTGTGAGTACCCGTGGGGTCGCCTTGAGGGTGGCTCCTGGAGCTGCATGGACGCAAACCCCGTGCTGAGCACACACCCAGGCAAGACTTAGCACACGTCTCAGCACCTCAAGCAGATCATGGCAGATGCCTCCTGCCTGCACTCAATAGACAGGTTGCCCTGTGCATTGCTGGGGAGGCCCTGGCACGTCAGAGTTTCCCATGGGCCCAGCTACAGCCTTCTCCCTCTTAGGCCATGCACAGATCCTCTCCAGAGCTACGCTGTGTGTGGAAGTTCACAAGGTGTGGCATGTGCTTGTCTTTCACTGCTTGGAACCTGCACACACCCAGACTGTGTGTGTCAACATTCACAGTGGTGCCTGATGGCAAGCAATCCTTAGCCCACTGCAAAGCGGGAGAGAGGCGGCCTTTCTGCTCAGGGCCAAACACCCTGCTGCTAGTCTGCTTCCCTGCGGGCTAACCTCTGTGAGGGAAAGGCCGTCTGGGCCCTGAAACGCAAGCACCTGGCCACCCACTCCTAGGTGCTCCTTTGCAACGCTGTCTTTTGGAAAGGCATCCTTCTCCTGGAGCCACCGTGTGAGCTGCCTTTGGAAGCCCACAAGAGGCAGGAAGCAGCTTGCAGGAAACCGTGCTCATTGAGGGCCTTGCCCTTGAATATGTTTTGCAAGGAGGCAAGGAGGCCTCGGGTCCACTCGCTTTTCCAATGGGGAACAGCGAGTGCTGAAGAGCTCTGTTCTGGCTCCAAGGCAGCCTGCAGCTCAGGCGCCCGTGGAATGGGCTTGGTTGGTAGAGCACAGCCCTCAGCAGGGCTCTCCAGTGTGTCTAGCCAGAGAGCCCCGTGCTTTGAACCGGCCTCAGGAATGCAGCTCTAGGGAGCTTTCCCCCTCCCTGCTTGCCTGTCTGGGTGACCACCTTGGAGAGGCCTGCTCCAAACTCGGGCTTTGGCCTTCACGCTGAGATCTCCTCCCTGAGCTCTCTAGCTCTCCCAACAATTGGCAAGTGCACCCAGTGGCACCACACCAGACAGTCTCCCTGAGCATGGCTAGGCCAGGCCTAGTCCCCGTGTCCCCTTGGTCTCTCTCGGCCTTTGCCTCCCTTAGGCCCTCCACTGCATGTCGACCCCCTGGGGTGCAAGGGGTCTTCCTGGAATGGCCAGTGTGTGGCGTGTGTCTTTTGGTGGCTCCGAGACTGCCTCCACAGAGGCTGGCTGGCAAGGGGAACACTGGGGCTGAGAGGAAAATCAGCATTGTGCGTCCGGGGCAGCAGGCTAGCTGTGGCTTCCAAACTGCCTGCATAGCCCCCGTGTGGCCGTCTCCTCTTCCCTGGTGGAAAGCCTCCCTGAGAACTTAGGAGGCTAGCTGAAAGACACAGGTGCTTTCCATTCCTTGCTAGGACTTCACCGACAGCCCTCGCTCTCTGACTGGTGAGTTGGCACCTTCACCAGAGGCCTCCCAGGGAGCTGCCCCATCCCCATCCAGAAGGGAAACCAGCCGTTGGCAAGCAAACTCAGGCAGAGAAGTCTTGCCAGGGGAGAGGTTTCCCGAAGGATCCCATGCTTCAGTCCACACCCTTTTCCATGGGGGAAGCCGGGGTGTCCCAAATCTTTCCCACGCTTCAGAACCCCCTCCAGCAGCAGGGAGGCTTGCAGTCACCGTTGGGTGCCAAGGGGTGTTCCAGGCAGGCAGCTCTCCATGGAGAGAAAGGCTTCCCAGCTAGCAAGCTGCCTCAGGAGCATTGCTGGAGTGCGGGTGTGAGTACCCGTGGGGTCGCCTTGAGGGTGGCTCCTGGAGCTGCATGGACGCAAACCCCGTGCTGAGCACACACCCAGGCAAGACTTAGCACACGTCTCAGCACCTCAAGCAGATCATGGCAGATGCCTCCTGCCTGCACTCAATAGACAGGTTGCCCTGTGCATTGCTGGGGAGGCCCTGGCACGTCAGAGTTTCCCATGGGCCCAGCTACAGCCTTCTCCCTCTTAGGCCATGCACAGATCCTCTCCAGAGCTACGCTGTGTGGAAGTTCGCAAGGTGTGGCATGTGCTTGTCTTTCACTGCTTGGAACCTGCACACACCCAGACTGTGTGTGTCAACATTCACAGTGGGGCCTGATGGCAAGCAATCCTTAGCCCACTGCAAAGCGGGAGAGAGGCGGCCTTTCTGCTCAGGGCCAAACACCCTGCTGCTAGTCTGCTTCCCTGCGGGCTAACCTCTGTGAGGGAAAGGCCGTCTGGGCCCTGAAACGCAAGCACCTGGCCACCCACTCCTAGGTGCTCCTTTGCAACGCTGTCTTTTGGAAAGGCATCCTTCTCCTGGAGCCACCGTGTGAGCTGCCTTTGGAAGCCCACAAGAGGCAGGAAGCAGCTTGCAGGAAACCTTGCTCATTGAGGGCCTTGCCCTTGAATATGCTTTGCAAGGAGGCAAGGAGGCCTCGGGTCCACTCGCTTTTCCAATGGGGAACAGCGAGTGCTGAAGAGCTCTGTTCTGGCTCCAAGGCAGCCTGCAGCTCAGGCGCCCGTGGAATGGGCTTGGTTGGTAGAGCACAGCCCTCAGCAGGGCTCTCCAGTGTGTCTAGCCAGAGAGCCCCGTGCTTTGAACCGGCCTCAGGAATGCAGCTCTAGGGAGCTTTCCCCCTCCCTGCTTGCCTGTCTGGGTGACCACCTTGGAGAGGCCTGCTCCAAACTCGGGCTTTGGCCTTCACGCTGAGATCTCCTCCCTGAGCTCTCTAGCTCTCCCAACAATTGGCAAGTGCACCCAGTGGCACCACACCAGACAGTCTCCCTGAGCATGGCTAGGCCAGGCCTAGTCCCCGTGTCCCCTTGGTCTCTCTCGGCCTTTGCCTCCCTTAGGCCCTCCACTGCATGTCGACCCCCTGGGGTGCAAGGGGTCTTCCTGGAATGGCCAGTGTGTGGCGTGTGTCTTTTGGTGGCTCCGAGACTGCCTCCACAGAGGCTGGCTGGCAAGGGGAACACTGGGGCTGAGAGGAAAATCAGCATTGTGCGTCCGGGGCAGCAGGCTAGCTGTGGCTTCCAAACTGCCTGCATAGCCCCCGTGTGGCCGTCTCCTCTTCCCTGGTGGAAAGCCTCCCTGAGAACTTAGGAGGCTAGCTGAAAGACACAGGTGCTTTCCATTCCTTGCTAGGACTTCACCGACAGCCCTCGCTCTCTGACTGGTGAGTTGGCACCTTCACCAGAGGCCTCCCAGGGAGCTGCCCCATCCCCATCCAGAAGGGAAACCAGCCGTTGGCAAGCAAACTCAGGCAGAGAAGTCTTGCCAGGGGAGAGGTTTCCCGAAGGATCCCATGCTTCAGTTCACACCCTTTTCCATGGGGGAAGCCGGGGTGTCCCAAATCTCTCCCACGCTTCAGAACCTCCTCCAGCAGCAGGGAGGCTTGCAGTCACCGTTGGGTGCCAAGGGGTGTTCCAGGCAGGCAGCTCTCCATGGAGAGAAAGGCTTCCCAGCTAGCAAGCTGCCTCAGGAGCATTGCTGGAGTGCGGGTGTGAGTACCCGTGGGGTCGCCTTGAGGGTGGCTCCTGGAGCTGCATGGACGCAAACCCCGTGCTGAGCACACACCCAGGCAAGACTTAGCACACGTCTCAGCACCTCAAGCAGATCATGGCAGATGCCTCCTGCCTGCACTCAATAGACAGGTTGCCCTGTGCATTGCTGGGGAGGCCCTGGCACGTCAGAGTTTCCCATGGGCCCAGCTACAGCCTTCTCCCTCTTAGGCCATGCACAGATCCTCTCCAGAGCTACGCTGTGTGTGGAAGTTCACAAGGTGTGGCATGTGCTTGTCTTTCACTGCTTGGAACCTGCACACACCCAGACTGTGTGTGTCAACATTCACAGTGGTGCCTGATGGCAAGCAATCCTTAGCCCACTGCAAAGCGGGAGAGAGGCGGCCTTTCTGCTCAGGGCCAAACACCCTGCTGCTAGTCTGCTTCCCTGCGGGCTAACCTCTGTGAGGGAAAGGCCGTCTGGGCCCTGAAACGCAAGCACCTGGCCACCCACTCCTAGGTGCTCCTTTGCAACGCTGTCTTTTGGAAAGGCATCCTTCTCCTGGAGCCACCGTGTGAGCTGCCTTTGGAAGCCCACAAGAGGCAGGAAGCAGCTTGCAGGAAACCGTGCTCATTGAGGGCCTTGCCCTTGAATATGTTTTGCAAGGAGGCAAGGAGGCCTCGGGTCCACTCGCTTTTCCAATGGGGAACAGCGAGTGCTGAAGAGCTCTGTTCTGGCTCCAAGGCAGCCTGCAGCTCAGGCGCCCGTGGAATGGGCTTGGTTGGTAGAGCACAGCCCTCAGCAGGGCTCTCCAGTGTGTCTAGCCAGAGAGCCCCGTGCTTTGAACCGGCCTCAGGAATGCAGCTCTAGGGAGCTTTCCCCCTCCCTGCTTGCCTGTCTGGGTGACCACCTTGGAGAGGCCTGCTCCAAACTCGGGCTTTGGCCTTCACGCTGAGATCTCCTCCCTGAGCTCTCTAGCTCTCCCAACAATTGGCAAGTGCACCCAGTGGCACCACACCAGACAGTCTCCCTGAGCATGGCTAGGCCAGGCCTAGTCCCCGTGTCCCCTTGGTCTCTCTCGGCCTTTGCCTCCCTTAGGCCCTCCACTGCATGTCGACCCCCTGGGGTGCAAGGGGTCTTCCTGGAATGGCCAGTGTGTGGCGTGTGTCTTTTGGTGGCTCCGAGACTGCCTCCACAGAGGCTGGCTGGCAAGGGGAACACTGGGGCTGAGAGGAAAATCAGCATTGTGCGTCCGGGGCAGCAGGCTAGCTGTGGCTTCCAAACTGCCTGCATAGCCCCCGTGTGGCCGTCTCCTCTTCCCTGGTGGAAAGCCTCCCTGAGAACTTAGGAGGCTAGCTGAAAGACACAGGTGCTTTCCATTCCTTGCTAGGACTTCACCGACAGCCCTCGCTCTCTGACTGGTGAGTTGGCACCTTCACCAGAGGCCTCCCAGGGAGCTGCCCCATCCCCATCCAGAAGGGAAACCAGCCGTTGGCAAGCAAACTCAGGCAGAGAAGTCTTGCCAGGGGAGAGGTTTCCCGAAGGATCCCATGCTTCAGTTCACACCCTTTTCCATGGGGGAAGCCGGGGTGTCCCAAATCTCTCCCACGCTTCAGAACCTCCTCCAGCAGCAGGGAGGCTTGCAGTCACCGTTGGGTGCCAAGGGGTGTTCCAGGCAGGCAGCTCTCCATGGAGAGAAAGGCTTCCCAGCTAGCAAGCTGCCTCAGGAGCATTGCTGGAGTGCGGGTGTGAGTACCCGTGGGGTCGCCTTGAGGGTGGCTCCTGGAGCTGCATGGACGCAAACCCCGTGCTGAGCACACACCCAGGCAAGACTTAGCACACGTCTCAGCACCTCAAGCAGATCATGGCAGATGCCTCCTGCCTGCACTCAATAGACAGGTTGCCCTGTGCATTGCTGGGGAGGCCCTGGCACGTCAGAGTTTCCCATGGGCCCAGCTACAGCCTTCTCCCTCTTAGGCCATGCACAGATCCTCTCCAGAGCTACGCTGTGTGTGGAAGTTCGCAAGGTGTGGCATGTGCTTGTCTTTCACTGCTTGGAACCTGCACACACCCAGACTGTGTGTGTCAACATTCACAGTGGGGCCTGATGGCAAGCAATCCTTAGCCCACTGCAAAGCGGGAGAGAGGCGGCCTTTCTGCTCAGGGCCAAACACCCTGCTGCTAGTCTGCTTCCCTGCGGGCTAACCTCTGTGAGGGAAAGGCCGTCTGGGCCCTGAAACGCAAGCACCTGGCCACCCACTCCTAGGTGCTCCTTTGCAACGCTGTCTTTTGGAAAGGCATCCTTCTCCTGGAGCCACCGTGTGAGCTGCCTTTGGAAGCCCACAAGAGGCAGGAAGCAGCTTGCAGGAAACCTTGCTCATTGAGGGCCTTGCCCTTGAATATGCTTTGCAAGGAGGCAAGGAGGCCTCGGGTCCACTCGCTTTTCCAATGGGGAACAGCGAGTGCTGAAGAGCTCTGTTCTGGCTCCAAGGCAGCCTGCAGCTCAGGCGCCCGTGGAATGGGCTTGGTTGGTAGAGCACAGCCCTCAGCAGGGCTCTCCAGTGTGTCTAGCCAGAGAGCCCCGTGCTTTGAACCGGCCTCAGGAATGCAGCTCTAGGGAGCTTTCCCCCTCCCTGCTTGCCTGTCCGGGTGACCACCTTGGAGAGGCCTGCTCCAAACTCGGGCTTTGGCCTTCACGCTGAGATCTCCTCCCTGAGCTCTCTAGCTCTCCCAACAATTGGCAAGTGCACCCAGTGGCACCACACCAGACAGTCTCCCTGAGCATGGCTAGGCCAGGCCTAGTCCCCGTGTCCCCTTGGTCTCTCTCGGCCTTTGCCTCCCTTAGGCCCTCCACTGCATGTCGACCCCCTGGGGTGCAAGGGGTCTTCCTGGAATGGCCAGTGTGTGGCGTGTGTCTTTTGGTGGCTCCGAGACTGCCTCCACAGAGGCTGGCTGGCAAGGGGAACACTGGGGCTGAGAGGAAAATCAGCATTGTGCGTCCGGGGCAGCAGGCTAGCTGTGGCTTCCAAACTGCCTGCATAGCCCCCGTGTGGCCGTCTCCTCTTCCCTGGTGGAAAGCCTCCCTGAGAACTTAGGAGGCTAGCTGAAAGACACAGGTGCTTTCCATTCCTTGCTAGGAC
This sequence comes from Hippopotamus amphibius kiboko, assembly GCF_030028045.1. Classification (NCBI taxonomy): domain Eukaryota; kingdom Metazoa; phylum Chordata; class Mammalia; order Artiodactyla; family Hippopotamidae; genus Hippopotamus; species Hippopotamus amphibius. Next base: position 32,216,646 of record NC_080202.1, on the reverse strand, counting down.
TTCACCGACAGCCCTCGCTCTCTGACTGGTGAGTTGGCACCTTCACCAGAGGCCTCCCAGGGAGCTGCCCCATCCCCATCCAGAAAGGAAACCAGCCGTTGGCAAGCAAACTCAGGCAGAGAAGTCTTGCCAGGGGAGAGGTTTCCCGAAGGATCCCATGCTTCAGTTCACACCCTTTTCCATGGGGGAAGCCGGGGTGTCCCAAATCTCTCCCACGCTTCAGAACCTCCTCCAGCAGCAGGGAGGCTTGCAGTCACCGTTGGGTGCCAAGGGGTGTTCCAGGCAGGCAGCTCTCCATGGAGAGAAAGGCTTCCCAGCTAGCAAGCTGCCTCAGGAGCATTGCTGGAGTGCGGGTGTGAGTACCCGTGGGGTCGCCTTGAGGGTGGCTCCTGGAGCTGCATGGACGCAAACCCCGTGCTGAGCACACACCCAGGCAAGACTTAGCACACGTCTCAGCACCTCAAGCAGATCATGGCAGATGCCTCCTGCCTGCACTCAATAGACAGGTTGCCCTGTGCATTGCTGGGGAGGCCCTGGCACGTCAGAGTTTCCCATGGGCCCAGCTACAGCCTTCTCCCTCTTAGGCCATGCACAGATCCTCTCCAGAGCTACGCTGTGTGTGGAAGTTCGCAAGGTGTGGCATGTGCTTGTCTTTCACTGCTTGGAACCTGCACACACCCAGACTGTGTGTGTCAACATTCACAGTGGGGCCTGATGGCAAGCAATCCTTAGCCCACTGCAAAGCGGGAGAGAGGCGGCCTTTCTGCTCAGGGCCAAACACCCTGCTGCTAGTCTGCTTCCCTGCGGGCTAACCTCTGTGAGGGAAAGGCCGTCTGGGCCCTGAAACGCAAGCACCTGGCCACCCACTCCTAGGTGCTCCTTTGCAACGCTGTCTTTTGGAAAGGCATCCTTCTCCTGGAGCCACCGTGTGAGCTGCCTTTGGAAGCCCACAAGAGGCAGGAAGCAGCTTGCAGGAAACCTTGCTCATTGAGGGCCTTGCCCTTGAATATGCTTTGCAAGGAGGCAAGGAGGCCTCGGGTCCACTCGCTTTTCCAATGGGGAACAGCGAGTGCTGAAGAGCTCTGTTCTGGCTCCAAGGCAGCCTGCAGCTCAGGCGCCCGTGGAATGGGCTTGGTTGGTAGAGCACAGCCCTCAGCAGGGCTCTCCAGTGTGTCTAGCCAGAGAGCCCCGTGCTTTGAACCGGCCTCAGGAATGCAGCTCTAGGGAGCTTTCCCCCTCCCTGCTTGCCTGTCTGGGTGACCACCTTGGAGAGGCCTGCTCCAAACTCGGGCTTTGGCCTTCACGCTGAGATCTCCTCCCTGAGCTCTCTAGCTCTCCCAACAATTGGCAAGTGCACCCAGTGGCACCACACCAGACAGTCTCCCTGAGCATGGCTAGGCCAGGCCTAGTCCCCGTGTCCCCTTGGTCTCTCTCGGCCTTTGCCTCCCTTAGGCCCTCCACTGCATGTCGACCCCCTGGGGTGCAAGGGGTCTTCCTGGAATGGCCAGTGTGTGGCGTGTGTCTTTTGGTGGCTCCGAGACTGCCTCCACAGAGGCTGGCTGGCAAGGGGAACACTGGGGCTGAGAGGAAAATCAGCATTGTGCGTCCGGGGCAGCAGGCTAGCTGTGGCTTCCAAACTGCCTGCATAGCCCCCGTGTGGCCGTCTCCTCTTCCCTGGTGGAAAGCCTCCCTGAGAACTTAGGAGGCTAGCTGAAAGACACAGGTGCTTTCCATTCCTTGCTAGGACTTCACCGACAGCCCTCGCTCTCTGACTGGTGAGTTGGCACCTTCACCAGAGGCCTCCCAGGGAGCTGCCCCATCCCCATCCAGAAAGGAAACCAGCCGTTGGCAAGCAAACTCAGGCAGAGAAGTCTTGCCAGGGGAGAGGTTTCCCGAAGGATCCCATGCTTCAGTTCACACCCTTTTCCATGGGGGAAGCCGGGGTGTCCCAAATCTCTCCCACGCTTCAGAACCTCCTCCAGCAGCAGGGAGGCTTGCAGTCACCGTTGGGTGCCAAGGGGTGTTCCAGGCAGGCAGCTCTCCATGGAGAGAAAGGCTTCCCAGCTAGCAAGCTGCCTCAGGAGCATTGCTGGAGTGCGGGTGTGAGTACCCGTGGGGTCGCCTTGAGGGTGGCTCCTGGAGCTGCATGGACGCAAACCCCGTGCTGAGCACACACCCAGGCAAGACTTAGCACACGTCTCAGCACCTCAAGCAGATCATGGCAGATGCCTCCTGCCTGCACTCAATAGACAGGTTGCCCTGTGCATTGCTGGGGAGGCCCTGGCACGTCAGAGTTTCCCATGGGCCCAGCTACAGCCTTCTCCCTCTTAGGCCATGCACAGATCCTCTCCAGAGCTACGCTGTGTGTGGAAGTTCGCAAGGTGTGGCATGTGCTTGTCTTTCACTGCTTGGAACCTGCACACACCCAGACTGTGTGTGTCAACATTCACAGTGGGGCCTGATGGCAAGCAATCCTTAGCCCACTGCAAAGCGGGAGAGAGGCGGCCTTTCTGCTCAGGGCCAAACACCCTGCTGCTAGTCTGCTTCCCTGCGGGCTAACCTCTGTGAGGGAAAGGCCGTCTGGGCCCTGAAACGCAAGCACCTGGCCACCCACTCCTAGGTGCTCCTTTGCAACGCTGTCTTTTGGAAAGGCATCCTTCTCCTGGAGCCACCGTGTGAGCTGCCTTTGGAAGCCCACAAGAGGCAGGAAGCAGCTTGCAGGAAACCGTGCTCATTGAGGGCCTTGCCCTTGAATATGCTTTGCAAGGAGGCAAGGAGGCCTCGGGTCCACTCGCTTTTCCAATGGGGAACAGCGAGTGCTGAAGAGCTCTGTTCTGGCTCCAAGGCAGCCTGCAGCTCAGGCGCCCGTGGAATGGGCTTGGTTGGTAGAGCACAGCCCTCAGCAGGGCTCTCCAGTGTGTCTAGCCAGAGAGCCCCGTGCTTTGAACCGGCCTCAGGAATGCAGCTCTAGGGAGCTTTCCCCCTCCCTGCTTGCCTGTCTGGGTGACCACCTTGGAGAGGCCTGCTCCAAACTCGGGCTTTGGCCTTCACGCTGAGATCTCCTCCCTGAGCTCTCTAGCTCTCCCAACAATTGGCAAGTGCACCCAGTGGCACCACACCAGACAGTCTCCCTGAGCATGGCTAGGCCAGGCCTAGTCCCCGTGTCCCCTTGGTCTCTCTCGGCCTTTGCCTCCCTTAGGCCCTCCACTGCATGTCGACCCCCTGGGGTGCAAGGGGTCTTCCTGGAATGGCCAGTGTGTGGCGTGTGTCTTTTGGTGGCTCCGAGACTGCCTCCACAGAGGCTGGCTGGCAAGGGGAACACTGGGGCTGAGAGGAAAATCAGCATTGTGCGTCCGGGGCAGCAGGCTAGCTGTGGCTTCCAAACTGCCTGCATAGCCCCCGTGTGGCCGTCTCCTCTTCCCTGGTGGAAAGCCTCCCTGAGAACTTAGGAGGCTAGCTGAAAGACACAGGTGCTTTCCATTCCTTGCTAGGACTTCACCGACAGCCCTCGCTCTCTGACTGGTGAGTTGGCACCTTCACCAGAGGCCTCCCAGGGAGCTGCCCCATCCCCATCCAGAAGGGAAACCAGCCGTTGGCAAGCAAACTCAGGCAGAGAAGTCTTGCCAGGGGAGAGGTTTCCCGAAGGATCCCATGCTTCAGTTCACACCCTTTTCCATGGGGGAAGCCGGGGTGTCCCAAATCTCTCCCACGCTTCAGAACCTCCTCCAGCAGCAGGGAGGCTTGCAGTCACCGTTGGGTGCCAAGGGGTGTTCCAGGCAGGCAGCTCTCCATGGAGAGAAAGGCTTCCCAGCTAGCAAGCTGCCTCAGGAGCATTGCTGGAGTGCGGGTGTGAGTACCCGTGGGGTCGCCTTGAGGGTGGCTCCTGGAGCTGCATGGACGCAAACCCCGTGCTGAGCACACACCCAGGCAAGACTTAGCACACGTCTCAGCACCTCAAGCAGATCATGGCAGATGCCTCCTGCCTGCACTCAATAGACAGGTTGCCCTGTGCATTGCTGGGGAGGCCCTGGCACGTCAGAGTTTCCCATGGGCCCAGCTACAGCCTTCTCCCTCTTAGGCCATGCACAGATCCTCTCCAGAGCTACGCTGTGTGTGGAAGTTCGCAAGGTGTGGCATGTGCTTGTCTTTCACTGCTTGGAACCTGCACACACCCAGACTGTGTGTGTCAACATTCACAGTGGGGCCTGATGGCAAGCAATCCTTAGCCCACTGCAAAGCGGGAGAGAGGCGGCCTTTCTGCTCAGGGCCAAACACCCTGCTGCTAGTCTGCTTCCCTGCGGGCTAACCTCTGTGAGGGAAAGGCCGTCTGGGCCCTGAAACGCAAGCACCTGGCCACCCACTCCTAGGTGCTCCTTTGCAACGCTGTCTTTTGGAAAGGCATCCTTCTCCTGGAGCCACCGTGTGAGCTGCCTTTGGAAGCCCACAAGAGGCAGGAAGCAGCTTGCAGGAAACCGTGCTCATTGAGGGCCTTGCCCTTGAATATGCTTTGCAAGGAGGCAAGGAGGCCTCGGGTCCACTCGCTTTTCCAATGGGGAACAGCGAGTGCTGAAGAGCTCTGTTCTGGCTCCAAGGCAGCCTGCAGCTCAGGCGCCCGTGGAATGGGCTTGGTTGGTAGAGCACAGCCCTCAGCAGGGCTCTCCAGTGTGTCTAGCCAGAGAGCCCCGTGCTTTGAACCGGCCTCAGGAATGCAGCTCTAGGGAGCTTTCCCCCTCCCTGCTTGCCTGTCTGGGTGACCACCTTGGAGAGGCCTGCTCCAAACTCGGGCTTTGGCCTTCACGCTGAGATCTCCTCCCTGAGCTCTCTAGCTCTCCCAACAATTGGCAAGTGCACCCAGTGGCACCACACCAGACAGTCTCCCTGAGCATGGCTAGGCCAGGCCTAGTCCCCGTGTCCCCTTGGTCTCTCTCGGCCTTTGCCTCCCTTAGGCCCTCCACTGCATGTCGACCCCCTGGGGTGCAAGGGGTCTTCCTGGAATGGCCAGTGTGTGGCGTGTGTCTTTTGGTGGCTCCGAGACTGCCTCCACAGAGGCTGGCTGGCAAGGGGAACACTGGGGCTGAGAGGAAAATCAGCATTGTGCGTCCGGGGCAGCAGGCTAGCTGTGGCTTCCAAACTGCCTGCATAGCCCCCGTGTGGCCGTCTCCTCTTCCCTGGTGGAAAGCCTCCCTGAGAACTTAGGAGGCTAGCTGAAAGACACAGGTGCTTTCCATTCCTTGCTAGGACTTCACCGACAGCCCTCGCTCTCTGACTGGTGAGTTGGCACCTTCACCAGAGGCCTCCCAGGGAGCTGCCCCATCCCCATCCAGAAGGGAAACCAGCCGTTGGCAAGCAAACTCAGGCAGAGAAGTCTTGCCAGGGGAGAGGTTTCCCGAAGGATCCCATGCTTCAGTTCACACCCTTTTCCATGGGGGAAGCCGGGGTGTCCCAAATCTCTCCCACGCTTCAGAACCTCCTCCAGCAGCAGGGAGGCTTGCAGTCACCGTTGGGTGCCAAGGGGTGTTCCAGGCAGGCAGCTCTCCATGGAGAGAAAGGCTTCCCAGCTAGCAAGCTGCCTCAGGAGCATTGCTGGAGTGCGGGTGTGAGTACCCGTGGGGTCGCCTTGAGGGTGGCTCCTGGAGCTGCATGGACGCAAACCCCGTGCTGAGCACACACCCAGGCAAGACTTAGCACACGTCTCAGCACCTCAAGCAGATCATGGCAGATGCCTCCTGCCTGCACTCAATAGACAGGTTGCCCTGTGCATTGCTGGGGAGGCCCTGGCACGTCAGAGTTTCCCATGGGCCCAGCTACAGCCTTCTCCCTCTTAGGCCATGCACAGATCCTCTCCAGAGCTACGCTGTGTGTGGAAGTTCGCAAGGTGTGGCATGTGCTTGTCTTTCACTGCTTGGAACCTGCACACACCCAGACTGTGTGTGTCAACATTCACAGTGGGGCCTGATGGCAAGCAATCCTTAGCCCACTGCAAAGCGGGAGAGAGGCGGCCTTTCTGCTCAGGGCCAAACACCCTGCTGCTAGTCTGCTTCCCTGCGGGCTAACCTCTGTGAGGGAAAGGCCGTCTGGGCCCTGAAACGCAAGCACCTGGCCACCCACTCCTAGGTGCTCCTTTGCAACGCTGTCTTTTGAAAAGGCATCCTTCTCCTGGAGCCACCGTGTGAGCTGCCTTTGGAAGCCCACAAGAGGCAGGAAGCAGCTTGCAGGAAACCGTGCTCATTGAGGGCCTTGCCCTTGAATATGCTTTGCAAGGAGGCAAGGAGGCCTCGGGTCCACTCGCTTTTCCAATGGGGAACAGCGAGTGCTGAAGAGCTCTGTTCTGGCTCCAAGGCAGCCTGCAGCTCAGGCGCCCGTGGAATGGGCTTGGTTGGTAGAGCACAGCCCTCAGCAGGGCTCTCCAGTGTGTCTAGCCAGAGAGCCCCGTGCTTTGAACCGGCCTCAGGAATGCAGCTCTAGGGAGCTTTCCCCCTCCCTGCTTGCCTGTCTGGGTGACCACCTTGGAGAGGCCTGCTCCAAACTCGGGCTTTGGCCTTCACGCTGAGATCTCCTCCCTGAGCTCTCTAGCTCTCCCAACAATTGGCAAGTGCACCCAGTGGCACCACACCAGACAGTCTCCCTGAGCATGGCTAGGCCAGGCCTAGTCCCCGTGTCCCCTTGGTCTCTCTCGGCCTTTGCCTCCCTTAGGCCCTCCACTGCATGTCGACCCCCTGGGGTGCAAGGGGTCTTCCTGGAATGGCCAGTGTGTGGCGTGTGTCCTTTGGTGGCTCCGAGACTGCCTCCACAGAGGCTGGCTGGCAAGGGGAACACTGGGGCTGAGAGGAAAATCAGCATTGTGCGTCCGGGGCAGCAGGCTAGCTGTGGCTTCCAAACTGCCTGCATAGCCCCCGTGTGGCCGTCTCCTCTTCCCTGGTGGAAAGCCTCCCTGAGAACTTAGGAGGCTAGCTGAAAGACACAGGTGCTTTCCATTCCTTGCTAGGACTTCACCGACAGCACACGCTCTCTGACTGGTGAGTTGGCACCTTCACCAGAGGCCTCCCAGGGAGCTGCCCCATCCCCATCCAGAAAGGAAACCAGCCGTTGGCAAGCAAACTCAGGCAGAGAAGTCTTGCCAGGAGAGAGGTTTCCCGAAGGATCCCATGCTTCAGTCCACACCCTTTTCCATGGGGGAAGCCGGGGTGTCCCAAATCTTTCCCACGCTTCAGAACCCCCTCCAGCAGCAGGGAGGCTTGCAGTCACCGTTGGGTGCCAAGGGGTGTTCCAGGCAGGCAGCTCTCCATGGAGAGAAAGGCTTCCCTGCTAGCAAGCTGCCTCAGGAGCATTGCTGCAGTGCGGGTGTGAGTACCCGTGGGGTCGCCTTGAGGGTGGCTCCTGGAGCTGCATGGACGCAAACCCCGTGCTGAGCACACACCCAGGCAAGACTTAGCACATGTCTCAGCACCTCAAGCAGATCATGGCAGATGCCTCCTGCCTGCACTCAATAGACAGGTTGCCCTGTGCATTGCTGGGGAGGCCCTGGCACGTCAGAGTTTCCCATGGGCCCAGCTACAGCCTTCTCCCTCTTAGGCCATGCACAGATCCTCTCCAGAGCTACGCTGTGTGTGGAAGTTCGCAAGGTGTGGCATGTGCTTCTCTTTCACTGCTTGGAACCTGCACACACCCAGACTGTGTGTGTCAACATTCACAGTGGGGCCTGATGGCAAGCAATCCTTAGCCCACTGCAAAGCGGGAGAGAGGCGGCCTTTCTGCTCAGGGCCAAACACCCTGCTGCTAGTCTGCTTCCCTGCGGGCTAACCTCTGTGAGGGAAAGGCCGTCTGGGCCCTGAAACGCAAGCACCTGGCCACCCACTCCTAGGTGCTCCTTTGCAACGCTGTCTTTTGGAAAGGCATCCTTCTCCTGGAGCCACCATGTGAGCTGCCTTTGGAAGCCCACAAGAGGCAGGAAGCAGCTTGCAGGAAACCTTGCTCATTGAGGGCCTTGCCCTTGAATATGCTTTGCAAGGAGGCAAGGAGGCCTCGGGTCCACTCGCTTTTCCAGTGGGGAACAGCGAGTGCTGAAGAGCTCTGTTCTGGCTCCAAGGCAGCCTGCAGCTCAGGCGCCCGTGGAATGGGCTTGGTTGGTAGAGCACAGCCCTCAGCAGGGCTCTCCAGTGTGTCTAGCCAGAGAGCCCCCTGCTTTGAACCGGCCTCAGGAATGCAGCTCTAGGGAGCTTTCCCCCTCCCTGCTTGCCTGTCCGGGTGACCACCTTGGAGAGGCCTGCTCCAAACTCGGGCTTTGGCCTTCACGCTGAGATCTCCTCCCTGAGCTCTCTAGCTCTCCCAACAATTGGCAAGTGCACCCAGTGGCACCACACCAGACAGTCTCCCTGAGCATGGCTAGGCCAGGCCTAGTCCCCGTGTCCCCGTGGTCTCTCTCGGCCTTTGCCTCCCTTAGGCCCTCCACTGCATGTCGACCCCCTGGGGTGCAAGGGGTCTTCCTGGAATGGCCAGTGTGTGGCGTGTGTCTTTTGGTGGCTCCGAGACTGCCTCCACAGAGGCTGGCTGGCAAGGGGAACACTGGGGCTGAGAGGAAAATCAGCATTGTGCGTCCGGGGCAGCAGGCTAGCTGTGGCTTCCAAAGTGCCTGCATAGCCCCCGTGTGGCCGTCTCCTCTTCCCTGGTGGAAAGCCTCCCTGAGAACTTAGGAGGCTAGCTGAAAGACACAGGTGCTTTGCATTCCTTGCTAGGACTTCACCGACAGCCCTCGCTCTCTGACTGGTGAGTTGGCACCTTCACCAGAGGCCTCCCAGGGAGCTGCCCCATCCCCATCCAGAAAGGAAACCAGCCGTTGGCAAGCAAACTCAGGCAGAGAAGTCTTGCCAGGGGAGAGGTTTCCCGAAGGATCCCATGCTTCAGTCCACACCCTTTTCCATGGGGGAAGCCGGGGTGTCCCAAATCTCTCCCACGCTTCAGAACCCCCTCCAGCAGCAGGGAGGCTTGCAGTCACCGTTGGGTGCCAAGGGGTGTTCCAGGCAGGCAGCTCTCCATGGAGAGAAAGGCTTCCCAGCTAGCAAGCTGCCTCAGGAGCTTTGCTGGAGTGCGGGTGTGAGTACCCGTGGGGTCGCCTTGAGGGTGGCTCCTGGAGCTGCATGGACGCAAACCCCGTGCTGAGCACACACCCAGGCAAGACTTAGCACACGTCTCAGCACCTCAAGCAGATCATGGCAGATGCCTCCTGCCTGCACTCAATAGACAGGTTGCCCTGTGCATTGCTGGGGAGGCCCTGGCACGTCAGAGTTTCCCATGGGCCCAGCTACAGCCTTCTCCCTCTTAGGCCATGCACAGATCCTCTCCAGAGCTACGCTGTGTGTGGAAGTTCGCAAGGTGTGGCATGTGCTTCTCTTTCACTGCTTGGAACCTGCACACACCCAGACTGTGTGTGTCAACATTCACAGTGGGGCCTGATGGCAAGCAATCCTTAGCCCACTGCAAAGCGGGAGAGAGGCGGCCTTTCTGCTCAGGGCCAAACACCCTGCTGCTAGTCTGCTTCCCTGCGGGCTAACCTCTGTGAGGGAAAGGCCGTCTGGGCCCTGAAACGCAAGCACCTGGCCACCCACTCCTAGGTGCTCCTTTGCAACGCTGTCTTTTGGAAAGGCATCCTTCTCCTGGAGCCACCATGTGAGCTGCCTTTGGAAGCCCACAAGAGGCAGGAAGCAGCTTGCAGGAAACCTTGCTCATTGAGGGCCTTGCCCTTGAATATGCTTTGCAAGGAGGCAAGGAGGCCTCGGGTCCACTCGCTTTTCCAGTGGGGAACAGCGAGTGCTGAAGAGCTCTGTTCTGGCTCCAAGGCAGCCTGCAGCTCAGGCGCCCGTGGAATGGGCTTGGTTGGTAGAGCACAGCCCTCAGCAGGGCTCTCCAGTGTGTCTAGCCAGAGAGCCCCCTGCTTTGAACCGGCCTCAGGAATGCAGCTCTAGGGAGCTTTCCCCCTCCCTGCTTGCCTGTCCGGGTGACCACCTTGGAGAGGCCTGCTCCAAACTCGGGCTTTGGCCTTCACGCTGAGATCTCCTCCCTGAGCTCTCTAGCTCTCCCAACAATTGGCAAGTGCACCCAGTGGCACCACACCAGACAGTCTCCCTGAGCATGGCTAGGCCAGGCCTAGTCCCCGTGTCCCCGTGGTCTCTCTCGGCCTTTGCCTCCCTTAGGCCCTCCACTGCATGTCGACCCCCTGGGGTGCAAGGGGTCTTCCTGGAATGGCCAGTGTGTGGCGTGTGTCTTTTGGTGGCTCCGAGACTGCCTCCACAGAGGCTGGCTGGCAAGGGGAACACTGGGGCTGAGAGGAAAATCAGCATTGTGCGTCCGGGGCAGCAGGCTAGCTGTGGCTTCCAAACTGCCTGCATAGCCCCCGTGTGGCCGTCTCCTCTTCCCTGGTGGAAAGCCTCCCTGAGAACTTAGGAGGCTAGCTGAAAGACACAGGTGCTTTGCATTCCTTGCTAGGACTTCACCGACAGCCCTCGCTCTCTGACTGGTGAGTTGGCACCTTCACCAGAGGCCTCCCAGGGAGCTGCCCCATCCCCATCCAGAAAGGAAACCAGCCGTTGGCAAGCAAACTCAGGCAGAGAAGTCTTGCCAGGGGAGAGGTTTCCCGAAGGATCCCATGCTTCAGTCCACACCCTTTTCCATGGGGGAAGCCGGGGTGTCCCAAATCTCTCCCACGCTTCAGAACCCCCTCCAGCAGCAGGGAGGCTTGCAGTCACCATTGGGTGCCAAGGGGTGTTCCAGGCAGGCAGCTCTCCATGGAGAGAAAGGCTTCCCAGCTAGCAAGCTGCCTCAGGAGCTTTGCTGGAGTGCGGGTGTGAGTACCCGTGGGGTCGCCTTGAGGGTGGCTCCTGGAGCTGCATGGACGCAAACCCCGTGCTGAGCACACACCCAGGCAAGACTTAGCACACGTCTCAGCACCTCAAGCAGATCATGGCAGATGCCTCCTGCCTGCACTCAATAGACAGGTTGCCCTGTGCATTGCTGGGGAGGCCCTGGCACGTCACAGTTTCCCATGGGCCCAGCTACAGCCTTCTCCCTCTTAGGCCATGCACAGATCCTCTCCAGAGCTACGCTGTGTGTGGAAGTTCGCAAGGTGTGGCATGTGCTTCTCTTTCACTGCTTGGAACCTGCACACACCCAGACTGTGTGTGTCAACATTCACAGTGGGGCCTGATGGCAAGCAATCCTTAGCCCACTGCAAAGCGGGAGAGAGGCGGCCTTTCTGCTCAGGGCCAAACACCCTGCTGCTAGTCTGCTTCCCTGCGGGCTAACCTCTGTGAGGGAAAGGCCGTCTGGGCCCTGAAACGCAAGCACCTGGCCACCCACTCCTAGGTGCTCCTTTGCAACGCTGTCTTTTGGAAAGGCATCCTTCTCCTGGAGCCACCATGTGAGCTGCCTTTGGAAGCCCACAAGAGGCAGGAAGCAGCTTGCAGGAAACCTTGCTCATTGAGGGCCTTGCCCTTGAATATGCTTTGCAAGGAGGCAAGGAGGCCTCGGGTCCACTCGCTTTTCCAGTGGGGAACAGCGAGTGCTGAAGAGCTCTGTTCTGGCTCCAAGGCAGCCTGCAGCTCAGGCGCCCGTGGAATGGGCTTGGTTGGTAGAGCACAGCCCTCAGCAGGGCTCTCCAGTGTGTCTAGCCAGAGAGCCCCCTGCTTTGAACCGGCCTCAGGAATGCAGCTCTAGGGAGCTTTCCCCCTCCCTGCTTGCCTGTCCGGGTGACCACCTTGGAGAGGCCTGCTCCAAACTCGGGCTTTGGCCTTCACGCTGAGATCTCCTCCCTGAGCTCTCTAGCTCTCCCAACAATTGGCAAGTGCACCCAGTGGCACCACACCAGACAGTCTCCCTGAGCATGGCTAGGCCAGGCCTAGTCCCCGTGTCCCCTTGGTCTCTCTCGGCCTTTGCCTCCCTTAGGCCCTCCACTGCATGTCGACCCCCTGGGGTGCAAGGGGTCTTCCTGGAATGGCCAGTGTGTGGCGTGTGTCTTTTGGTGGCTCCGAGACTGCCTCCACAGAGGCTGGCTGGCAAGGGGAACACTGAGAGGAAAATCAGCATTGTGCGTCCGGGGCAGCAGGCTAGCTGTGGCTTCCAAACTGCCTGCATAGCCCCCGTGTGGCCGTCTCCTCTTCCCTGGTGGAAAGCCTCCCTGAGAACTTAGGAGGCTAGCTGAAAGACACAGGTGCTTTCCATTCCTTGCTAGGACTTCACCGACAGCCCTCGCTCTCTGACTGGTGAGTTGGCACCTTCACCAGAGGCCTCCCAGGGAGCTGCCCCATCCCCATCCAGAAGGGAAACCAGCCGTTGGCAAGCAAACTCAGGCAGAGAAGTCTTGCCAGGGGAGAGGTTTCCCGAAGGATCCCATGCTTCAGTTCACACCCTTTTCCATGGGGGAAGCCGGGGTGTCCCAAATCTCTCCCACGCTTCAGAACCTCCTCCAGCAGCAGGGAGGCTTGCAGTCACCGTTGGGTGCCAAGGGGTGTTCCAGGCAGGCAGCTCTCCATGGAGAGAAAGGCTTCCCAGCTAGCAAGCTGCCTCAGGAGCATTGCTGGAGTGCGGGTGTGAGTACCCGTGGGGTCGCCTTGAGGGTGGCTCCTGGAGCTGCATGGACGCAAACCCCGTGCTGAGCACACACCCAGGCAAGACTTAGCACACGTCTCAGCACCTCAAGCAGATCATGGCAGATGCCTCCTGCCTGCACTCAATAGACAGGTTGCCCTGTGCATTGCTGGGGAGGCCCTGGCACGTCAGAGTTTCCCATGGGCCCAGCTACAGCCTTCTCCCTCTTAGGCCATGCACAGATCCTCTCCAGAGCTACGCTGTGTGTGGAAGTTCGCAAGGTGTGGCATGTGCTTCTCTTTCACTGCTTGGAACCTGCACACACCCAGACTGTGTGTGTCAACATTCACAGTGGGGCCTGATGGCAAGCAATCCTTAGCCCACTGCAAAGCGGGAGAGAGGCGGCCTTTCTGCTCAGGGCCAAACACCCTGCTGCTAGTCTGCTTCCCTGCGGGCTAACCTCTGTGAGGGAAAGGCCGTCTGGGCCCTGAAACGCAAGCACCTGGCCACCCACTCCTAGGTGCTCCTTTGCAACGCTGTCTTTTGGAAAGGCATCCTTCTCCTGGAGCCACCATGTGAGCTGCCTTTGGAAGCCCACAAGACGCAGGAAGCAGCTTGCAGGAAACCTTGCTCATTGAGGGCCTTGCCCTTGAATATGCTTTGCAAGGAGGCAAGGAGGCCTCGGGTCCACTCGCTTTTCCAGTGGGGAACAGCGAGTGCTGAAGAGCTCTGTTCTGGCTCCAAGGCAGCCTGCAGCTCAGGCGCCCGTGGAATGGGCTTGGTTGGTAGAGCACAGCCCTCAGCAGGGCTCTCCAGTGTGTCTAGCCAGAGAGCCCCCTGCTTTGAACCGGCCTCAGGAATGCAGCTCTAGGGAGCTTTCCCCCTCCCTGCTTGCCTGTCCGGGTGACCACCTTGGAGAGGCCTGCTCCAAACTCGGGCTTTGGCCTTCACGCTGAGATCTCCTCCCTGAGCTCTCTAGCTCTCCCAACAATTGGCAAGTGCACCCAGTGGCACCACACCAGACAGTCTCCCTGAGCATGGCTAGGCCAGGCCTAGTCCCCGTGTCCCCGTGGTCTCTCTCGGCCTTTGCCTCCCTTAGGCCCTCCACTGCATGTCGACCCCCTGGGGTGCAAGGGGTCTTCCTGGAATGGCCAGTGTGTGGCGTGTGTCTTTTGGTGGCTCCGAGACTGCCTCCACAGAGGCTGGCTGGCAAGGGGAACACTGGGGCTGAGAGGAAAATCAGCATTGTGCGTCCGGGGCAGCAGGCTAGCTGTGGCTTCCAAACTGCCTGCATAGCCCCCGTGTGGCCGTCTCCTCTTCCCTGGTGGAAAGCCTCCCTGAGAACTTAGGAGGCTAGCTGAAAGACACAGGTGCTTTGCATTCCTTGCTAGGACTTCACCGACAGCCCTCGCTCTCTGACTGGTGAGTTGGCACCTTCACCAGAGGCCTCCCAGGGAGCTGCCCCATCCCCATCCAGAAAGGAAACCAGCCGTTGGCAAGCAAACTCAGGCAGAGAAGTCTTGCCAGGGGAGAGGTTTCCCGAAGGATCCCATGCTTCAGTCCACACCCTTTTCCATGGGGGAAGCCGGGGTGTCCCAAATCTCTCCCACGCTTCAGAACCCCCTCCAGCAGCAGGGAGGCTTGCAGTCACCATTGGGTGCCAAGGGGTGTTCCAGGCAGGCAGCTCTCCATGGAGAGAAAGGCTTCCCAGCTAGCAAGCTGCCTCAGGAGCTTTGCTGGAGTGCGGGTGTGAGTACCCGTGGGGTCGCCTTGAGGGTGGCTCCTGGAGCTGCATGGACGCAAACCCCGTGCTGAGCACACACCCAGGCAAGACTTAGCACACGTCTCAGCACCTCAAGCAGATCATGGCAGATGCCTCCTGCCTGCACTCAATAGACAGGTTGCCCTGTGCATTGCTGGGGAGGCCCTGGCACGTCACAGTTTCCCATGGGCCCAGCTACAGCCTTCTCCCTCTTAGGCCATGCACAGATCCTCTCCAGAGCTACGCTGTGTGTGGAAGTTCGCAAGGTGTGGCATGTGCTTCTCTTTCACTGCTTGGAACCTGCACACACCCAGACTGTGTGTGTCAACATTCACAGTGGGGCCTGATGGCAAGCAATCCTTAGCCCACTGCAAAGCGGGAGAGAGGCGGCCTTTCTGCTCAGGGCCAAACACCCTGCTGCTAGTCTGCTTCCCTGCGGGCTAACCTCTGTGAGGGAAAGGCCGTCTGGGCCCTGAAACGCAAGCACCTGGCCACCCACTCCTAGGTGCTCCTTTGCAACGCTGTCTTTTGGAAAGGCATCCTTCTCCTGGAGCCACCATGTGAGCTGCCTTTGGAAGCCCACAAGAGGCAGGAAGCAGCTTGCAGGAAACCTTGCTCATTGAGGGCCTTGCCCTTGAATATGCTTTGCAAGGAGGCAAGGAGGCCTCGGGTCCACTCGCTTTTCCAGTGGGGAACAGCGAGTGCTGAAGAGCTCTGTTCTGGCTCCAAGGCAGCCTGCAGCTCAGGCGCCCGTGGAATGGGCTTGGTTGGTAGAGCACAGCCCTCAGCAGGGCTCTCCAGTGTGTCTAGCCAGAGAGCCCCCTGCTTTGAACCGGCCTCAGGAATGCAGCTCTAGGGAGCTTTCCCCCTCCCTGCTTGCCTGTCCGGGTGACCACCTTGGAGAGGCCTGCTCCAAACTCGGGCTTTGGCCTTCACGCTGAGATCTCCTCCCTGAGCTCTCTAGCTCTCCCAACAATTGGCAAGTGCACCCAGTGGCACCACACCAGACAGTCTCCCTGAGCATGGCTAGGCCAGGCCTAGTCCCCGTGTCCCCTTGGTCTCTCTCGGCCTTTGCCTCCCTTAGGCCCTCCACTGCATGTCGACCCCCTGGGGTGCAAGGGGTCTTCCTGGAATGGCCAGTGTGTGGCGTGTGTCTTTTGGTGGCTCCGAGACTGCCTCCACAGAGGCTGGCTGGCAAGGGGAACACTGGGGCTGAGAGGAAAATCAGCATTGTGCGTCCGGGGCAGCAGGCTAGCTGTGGCTTCCAAACTGCCTGCATAGCCCCCGTGTGGCCGTCTCCTCTTCCCTGGTGGAAAGCCTCCCTGAGAACTTAGGAGGCTAGCTGAAAGACACAGGTGCTTTCCATTCCTTGCTAGGACTTCACCGACAGCCCTCGCTCTCTGACTGGTGAGTTGGCACCTTCACCAGAGGCCTCCCAGGGAGCTGCCCCATCCCCATCCAGAAGGGAAACCAGCCGTTGGCAAGCAAACTCAGGCAGAGAAGTCTTGCCAGGGGAGAGGTTTCCCGAAGGATCCCATGCTTCAGTTCACACCCTTTTCCATGGGGGAAGCCGGGGTGTCCCAAATCTCTCCCACGCTTCAGAACCTCCTCCAGCAGCAGGGAGGCTTGCAGTCACCGTTGGGTGCCAAGGGGTGTTCCAGGCAGGCAGCTCTCCATGGAGAGAAAGGCTTCCCAGCTAGCAAGCTGCCTCAGGAGCATTGCTGGAGTGCGGGTGTGAGTACCCGTGGGGTCGCCTTGAGGGTGGCTCCTGGAGCTGCATGGACGCAAACCCCGTGCTGAGCACACACCCAGGCAAGACTTAGCACACGTCTCAGCACCTCAAGCAGATCATGGCAGATGCCTCCTGCCTGCACTCAATAGACAGGTTGCCCTGTGCATTGCTGGGGAGGCCCTGGCACGTCAGAGTTTCCCATGGGCCCAGCTACAGCCTTCTCCCTCTTAGGCCATGCACAGATCCTCTCCAGAGCTACGCTGTGTGTGGAAGTTCGCAAGGTGTGGCATGTGCTTCTCTTTCACTGCTTGGAACCTGCACACACCCAGACTGTGTGTGTCAACATTCACAGTGGGGCCTGATGGCAAGCAATCCTTAGCCCACTGCAAAGCGGGAGAGAGGCGGCCTTTCTGCTCAGGGCCAAACACCCTGCTGCTAGTCTGCTTCCCTGCGGGCTAACCTCTGTGAGGGAAAGGCCGTCTGGGCCCTGAAACGCAAGCACCTGGCCACCCACTCCTAGGTGCTCCTTTGCAACGCTGTCTTTTGAAAAGGCATCCTTCTCCTGGAGCCACCGTGTGAGCTGCCTTTGGAAGCCCACAAGAGGCAGGAAGCAGCTTGCAGGAAACCGTGCTCATTGAGGGCCTTGCCCTTGAATATGCTTTGCAAGGAGGCAAGGAGGCCTCGGGTCCACTCGCTTTTCCAATGGGGAACAGCGAGTGCTGAAGAGCTCTGTTCTGGCTCCAAGGCAGCCTGCAGCTCAGGCGCCCGTGGAATGGGCTTGGTTGGTAGAGCACAGCCCTCAGCAGGGCTCTCCAGTGTGTCTAGCCAGAGAGCCCCGTGCTTTGAACCGGCCTCAGGAATGCAGCTCTAGGGAGCTTTCCCCCTCCCTGCTTGCCTGTCTGGGTGACCACCTTGGAGAGGCCTGCTCCAAACTCGGGCTTTGGCCTTCACGCTGAGATCTCCTCCCTGAGCTCTCTAGCTCTCCCAACAATTGGCAAGTGCACCCAGTGGCACCACACCAGACAGTCTCCCTGAGCATGGCTAGGCCAGGCCTAGTCCCCGTGTCCCCTTGGTCTCTCTCGGCCTTTGCCTCCCTTAGGCCCTCCACTGCATGTCGACCCCCTGGGGTGCAAGGGGTCTTCCTGGAATGGCCAGTGTGTGGCGTGTGTCCTTTGGTGGCTCCGAGACTGCCTCCACAGAGGCTGGCTGGCAAGGGGAACACTGGGGCTGAGAGGAAAATCAGCATTGTGCGTCCGGGGCAGCAGGCTAGCTGTGGCTTCCAAACTGCCTGCATAGCCCCCGTGTGGCCGTCTCCTCTTCCCTGGTGGAAAGCCTCCCTGAGAACTTAGGAGGCTAGCTGAAAGACACAGGTGCTTTCCATTCCTTGCTAGGACTTCACCGACAGCACACGCTCTCTGACTGGTGAGTTGGCACCTTCACCAGAGGCCTCCCAGGGAGCTGCCCCATCCCCATCCAGAAAGGAAACCAGCCGTTGGCAAGCAAACTCAGGCAGAGAAGTCTTGCCAGGAGAGAGGTTTCCCGAAGGATCCCATGCTTCAGTCCACACCCTTTTCCATGGGGGAAGCCGGGGTGTCCCAAATCTTTCCCACGCTTCAGAACCCCCTCCAGCAGCAGGGAGGCTTGCAGTCACCGTTGGGTGCCAAGGGGTGTTCCAGGCAGGCAGCTCTCCATGGAGAGAAAGGCTTCCCTGCTAGCAAGCTGCCTCAGGAGCATTGCTGCAGTGCGGGTGTGAGTACCCGTGGGGTCGCCTTGAGGGTGGCTCCTGGAGCTGCATGGACGCAAACCCCGTGCTGAGCACACACCCAGGCAAGACTTAGCACACGTCTCAGCACCTCAAGCAGATCATGGCAGATGCCTCCTGCCTGCACTCAATAGACAGGTTGCCCTGTGCATTGCTGGGGAGGCCCTGGCACGTCACAGTTTCCCATGGGCCCAGCTACAGCCTTCTCCCTCTTAGGCCATGCACAGATCCTCTCCAGAGCTACGCTGTGTGTGGAAGTTCGCAAGGTGTGGCATGTGCTTGTCTTTCACTGCTTGGAACCTGCACACACCCAGACTGTGTGTGTCAACATTCACAGTGGGGCCTGATGGCAAGCAATCCTTAGCCCACTGCAAAGCGGGAGAGAGGCGGCCTTTCTGCTCAGGGCCAAACACCCTGCTGCTAGTCTGCTTCCCTGCGGGCTAACCTCTGTGAGGGAAAGGCCGTCTGGGCCCTGAAACGCAAGCACCTGGCCACCCACTCCTAGGTGCTCCTTTGCAACGCTGTCTTTTGAAAAGGCATCCTTCTCCTGGAGCCACCGTGTGAGCTGCCTTTGGAAGCCCACAAGAGGCAGGAAGCAGCTTGCAGGAAACCGTGCTCATTGAGGGCCTTGCCCTTGAATATGCTTTGCAAGGAGGCAAGGAGGCCTCGGGTCCACTCGCTTTTCCAATGGGGAACAGCGAGTGCTGAAGAGCTCTGTTCTGGCTCCAAGGCAGCCTGCAGCTCAGGCGCCCGTGGAATGGGCTTGGTTGGTAGAGCACAGCCCTCAGCAGGGCTCTCCAGTGTGTCTAGCCAGAGAGCCCCCTGCTTTGAACCGGCCTCAGGAATGCAGCTCTAGGGAGCTTTCCCCCTCCCTGCTTGCCTGTCTGGGTGACCACCTTGGAGAGGCCTGCTCCAAACTCGGGCTTTGGCCTTCACGCTGAGATCTCCTCCCTGAGCTCTCTAGCTCTCCCAACAATTGGCAAGTGCACCCAGTGGCACCACACCAGACAGTCTCCCTGAGCATGGCTAGGCCAGGCCTAGTCCCCGTGTCCCCGTGGTCTCTCTCGGCCTTTGCCTCCCTTAGGCCCTCCACTGCATGTCGACCCCCTGGGGTGCAAGGGGTCTTCCTGGAATGGCCAGTGTGTGGCGTGTGTCCTTTGGTGGCTCCGAGACTGCCTCCACAGAGGCTGGCTGGCAAGGGGAACACTGGGGCTGAGAGGAAAATCAGCATTGTGCGTCCGGGGCAGCAGGCTAGCTGTGGCTTCCAAACTGCCTGCATAGCCCCCGTGTGGCCGTCTCCTCTTCCCTGGTGGAAAGCCTCCCTGAGAACTTAGGAGGCTAGCTGAAAGACACAGGTGCTTTCCATTCCTTGCTAGGACTTCACCGACAGCACACGCTCTCTGACTGGTGAGTTGGCACCTTCACCAGAGGCCTCCCAGGGAGCTGCCCCATCCCCATCCAGAAAGGAAACCAGCCGTTGGCAAGCAAACTCAGGCAGAGAAGTCTTGCCAGGAGAGAGGTTTCCCGAAGGATCCCATGCTTCAGTCCACACCCTTTTCCATGGGGGAAGCCGGGGTGTCCCAAATCTTTCCCACGCTTCAGAACCCCCTCCAGCAGCAGGGAGGCTTGCAGTCACCGTTGGGTGCCAAGGGGTGTTCCAGGCAGGCAGCTCTCCATGGAGAGAAAGGCTTCCCTGCTAGCAAGCTGCCTCAGGAGCATTGCTGCAGTGCGGGTGTGAGTACCCGTGGGGTCGCCTTGAGGGTGGCTCCTGGAGCTGCATGGACGCAAACCCCGTGCTGAGCACACACCCAGGCAAGACTTAGCACATGTCTCAGCACCTCAAGCAGATCATGGCAGATGCCTCCTGCCTGCACTCAATAGACAGGTTGCCCTGTGCATTGCTGGGGAGGCCCTGGCACGTCAGAGTTTCCCATGGGCCCAGCTACAGCCTTCTCCCTCTTAGGCCATGCACAGATCCTCTCCAGAGCTACGCTGTGTGTGGAAGTTCGCAAGGTGTGGCATGTGCTTCTCTTTCACTGCTTGGAACCTGCACACACCCAGACTGTGTGTGTCAACATTCACAGTGGGGCCTGATGGCAAGCAATCCTTAGCCCACTGCAAAGCGGGAGAGAGGCGGCCTTTCTGCTCAGGGCCAAACACCCTGCTGCTAGTCTGCTTCCCTGCGGGCTAACCTCTGTGAGGGAAAGGCCGTCTGGGCCCTGAAACGCAAGCACCTGGCCACCCACTCCTAGGTGCTCCTTTGCAACGCTGTCTTTTGGAAAGGCATCCTTCTCCTGGAGCCACCATGTGAGCTGCCTTTGGAAGCCCACAAGAGGCAGGAAGCAGCTTGCAGGAAACCTTGCTCATTGAGGGCCTTGCCCTTGAATATGCTTTGCAAGGAGGCAAGGAGGCCTCGGGTCCACTCGCTTTTCCAGTGGGGAACAGCGAGTGCTGAAGAGCTCTGTTCTGGCTCCAAGGCAGCCTGCAGCTCAGGCGCCCGTGGAATGGGCTTGGTTGGTAGAGCACAGCCCTCAGCAGGGCTCTCCAGTGTGTCTAGCCAGAGAGCCCCCTGCTTTGAACCGGCCTCAGGAATGCAGCTCTAGGGAGCTTTCCCCCTCCCTGCTTGCCTGTCCGGGTGACCACCTTGGAGAGGCCTGCTCCAAACTCGGGCTTTGGCCTTCACGCTGAGATCTCCTCCCTGAGCTCTCTAGCTCTCCCAACAATTGGCAAGTGCACCCAGTGGCACCACACCAGACAGTCTCCCTGAGCATGGCTAGGCCAGGCCTAGTCCCCGTGTCCCCGTGGTCTCTCTCGGCCTTTGCCTCCCTTAGGCCCTCCACTGCATGTCGACCCCCTGGGGTGCAAGGGGTCTTCCTGGAATGGCCAGTGTGTGGCGTGTGTCTTTTGGTGGCTCCGAGACTGCCTCCACAGAGGCTGGCTGGCAAGGGGAACACTGGGGCTGAGAGGAAAATCAGCATTGTGCGTCCGGGGCAGCAGGCTAGCTGTGGCTTCCAAAGTGCCTGCATAGCCCCCGTGTGGCCGTCTCCTCTTCCCTGGTGGAAAGCCTCCCTGAGAACTTAGGAGGCTAGCTGAAAGACACAGGTGCTTTGCATTCCTTGCTAGGACTTCACCGACAGCCCTCGCTCTCTGACTGGTGAGTTGGCACCTTCACCAGAGGCCTCCCAGGGAGCTGCCCCATCCCCATCCAGAAAGGAAACCAGCCGTTGGCAAGCAAACTCAGGCAGAGAAGTCTTGCCAGGGGAGAGGTTTCCCGAAGGATCCCATGCTTCAGTCCACACCCTTTTCCATGGGGGAAGCCGGGGTGTCCCAAATCTCTCCCACGCTTCAGAACCCCCTCCAGCAGCAGGGAGGCTTGCAGTCACCATTGGGTGCCAAGGGGTGTTCCAGGCAGGCAGCTCTCCATGGAGAGAAAGGCTTCCCAGCTAGCAAGCTGCCTCAGGAGCTTTGCTGGAGTGCGGGTGTGAGTACCCGTGGGGTCGCCTTGAGGGTGGCTCCTGGAGCTGCATGGACGCAAACCCCGTGCTGAGCACACACCCAGGCAAGACTTAGCACACGTCTCAGCACCTCAAGCAGATCATGGCAGATGCCTCCTGCCTGCACTCAATAGACAGGTTGCCCTGTGCATTGCTGGGGAGGCCCTGGCACGTCACAGTTTCCCATGGGCCCAGCTACAGCCTTCTCCCTCTTAGGCCATGCACAGATCCTCTCCAGAGCTACGCTGTGTGTGGAAGTTCGCAAGGTGTGGCATGTGCTTCTCTTTCACTGCTTGGAACCTGCACACACCCAGACTGTGTGTGTCAACATTCACAGTGGGGCCTGATGGCAAGCAATCCTTAGCCCACTGCAAAGCGGGAGAGAGGCGGCCTTTCTGCTCAGGGCCAAACACCCTGCTGCTAGTCTGCTTCCCTGCGGGCTAACCTCTGTGAGGGAAAGGCCGTCTGGGCCCTGAAACGCAAGCACCTGGCCACCCACTCCTAGGTGCTCCTTTGCAACGCTGTCTTTTGGAAAGGCATCCTTCTCCTGGAGCCACCATGTGAGCTGCCTTTGGAAGCCCACAAGAGGCAGGAAGCAGCTTGCAGGAAACCTTGCTCATTGAGGGCCTTGCCCTTGAATATGCTTTGCAAGGAGGCAAGGAGGCCTCGGGTCCACTCGCTTTTCCAGTGGGGAACAGCGAGTGCTGAAGAGCTCTGTTCTGGCTCCAAGGCAGCCTGCAGCTCAGGCGCCCGTGGAATGGGCTTGGTTGGTAGAGCACAGCCCTCAGCAGGGCTCTCCAGTGTGTCTAGCCAGAGAGCCCCCTGCTTTGAACCGGCCTCAGGAATGCAGCTCTAGGGAGCTTTCCCCCTCCCTGCTTGCCTGTCCGGGTGACCACCTTGGAGAGGCCTGCTCCAAACTCGGGCTTTGGCCTTCACGCTGAGATCTCCTCCCTGAGCTCTCTAGCTCTCCCAACAATTGGCAAGTGCACCCAGTGGCACCACACCAGACAGTCTCCCTGAGCATGGCTAGGCCAGGCCTAGTCCCCGTGTCCCCTTGGTCTCTCTCGGCCTTTGCCTCCCTTAGGCCCTCCACTGCATGTCGACCCCCTGGGGTGCAAGGGGTCTTCCTGGAATGGCCAGTGTGTGGCGTGTGTCTTTTGGTGGCTCCGAGACTGCCTCCACAGAGGCTGGCTGGCAAGGGGAACACTGGGGCTGAGAGGAAAATCAGCATTGTGCGTCCGGGGCAGCAGGCTAGCTGTGGCTTCCAAACTGCCTGCATAGCCCCCGTGTGGCCGTCTCCTCTTCCCTGGTGGAAAGCCTCCCTGAGAACTTAGGAGGCTAGCTGAAAGACACAGGTGCTTTCCATTCCTTGCTAGGACTTCACCGACAGCCCTCGCTCTCTGACTGGTGAGTTGGCACCTTCACCAGAGGCCTCCCAGGGAGCTGCCCCATCCCCATCCAGAAGGGAAACCAGCCGTTGGCAAGCAAACTCAGGCAGAGAAGTCTTGCCAGGGGAGAGGTTTCCCGAAGGATCCCATGCTTCAGTTCACACCCTTTTCCATGGGGGAAGCCGGGGTGTCCCAAATCTCTCCCACGCTTCAGAACCTCCTCCAGCAGCAGGGAGGCTTGCAGTCACCGTTGGGTGCCAAGGGGTGTTCCAGGCAGGCAGCTCTCCATGGAGAGAAAGGCTTCCCAGCTAGCAAGCTGCCTCAGGAGCATTGCTGGAGTGCGGGTGTGAGTACCCGTGGGGTCGCCTTGAGGGTGGCTCCTGGAGCTGCATGGACGCAAACCCCGTGCTGAGCACACACCCAGGCAAGACTTAGCACACGTCTCAGCACCTCAAGCAGATCATGGCAGATGCCTCCTGCCTGCACTCAATAGACAGGTTGCCCTGTGCATTGCTGGGGAGGCCCTGGCACGTCAGAGTTTCCCATGGGCCCAGCTACAGCCTTCTCCCTCTTAGGCCATGCACAGATCCTCTCCAGAGCTACGCTGTGTGTGGAAGTTCGCAAGGTGTGGCATGTGCTTCTCTTTCACTGCTTGGAACCTGCACACACCCAGACTGTGTGTGTCAACATTCACAGTGGGGCCTGATGGCAAGCAATCCTTAGCCCACTGCAAAGCGGGAGAGAGGCGGCCTTTCTGCTCAGGGCCAAACACCCTGCTGCTAGTCTGCTTCCCTGCGGGCTAACCTCTGTGAGGGAAAGGCCGTCTGGGCCCTGAAACGCAAGCACCTGGCCACCCACTCCTAGGTGCTCCTTTGCAACGCTGTCTTTTGAAAAGGCATCCTTCTCCTGGAGCCACCGTGTGAGCTGCCTTTGGAAGCCCACAAGAGGCAGGAAGCAGCTTGCAGGAAACCGTGCTCATTGAGGGCCTTGCCCTTGAATATGCTTTGCAAGGAGGCAAGGAGGCCTCGGGTCCACTCGCTTTTCCAATGGGGAACAGCGAGTGCTGAAGAGCTCTGTTCTGGCTCCAAGGCAGCCTGCAGCTCAGGCGCCCGTGGAATGGGCTTGGTTGGTAGAGCACAGCCCTCAGCAGGGCTCTCCAGTGTGTCTAGCCAGAGAGCCCCGTGCTTTGAACCGGCCTCAGGAATGCAGCTCTAGGGAGCTTTCCCCCTCCCTGCTTGCCTGTCTGGGTGACCACCTTGGAGAGGCCTGCTCCAAACTCGGGCTTTGGCCTTCACGCTGAGATCTCCTCCCTGAGCTCTCTAGCTCTCCCAACAATTGGCAAGTGCACCCAGTGGCACCACACCAGACAGTCTCCCTGAGCATGGCTAGGCCAGGCCTAGTCCCCGTGTCCCCTTGGTCTCTCTCGGCCTTTGCCTCCCTTAGGCCCTCCACTGCATGTCGACCCCCTGGGGTGCAAGGGGTCTTCCTGGAATGGCCAGTGTGTGGCGTGTGTCCTTTGGTGGCTCCGAGACTGCCTCCACAGAGGCTGGCTGGCAAGGGGAACACTGGGGCTGAGAGGAAAATCAGCATTGTGCGTCCGGGGCAGCAGGCTAGCTGTGGCTTCCAAACTGCCTGCATAGCCCCCGTGTGGCCGTCTCCTCTTCCCTGGTGGAAAGCCTCCCTGAGAACTTAGGAGGCTAGCTGAAAGACACAGGTGCTTTCCATTCCTTGCTAGGACTTCACCGACAGCACACGCTCTCTGACTGGTGAGTTGGCACCTTCACCAGAGGCCTCCCAGGGAGCTGCCCCATCCCCATCCAGAAAGGAAACCAGCCGTTGGCAAGCAAACTCAGGCAGAGAAGTCTTGCCAGGAGAGAGGTTTCCCGAAGGATCCCATGCTTCAGTCCACACCCTTTTCCATGGGGGAAGCCGGGGTGTCCCAAATCTTTCCCACGCTTCAGAACCCCCTCCAGCAGCAGGGAGGCTTGCAGTCACCGTTGGGTGCCAAGGGGTGTTCCAGGCAGGCAGCTCTCCATGGAGAGAAAGGCTTCCCTGCTAGCAAGCTGCCTCAGGAGCATTGCTGCAGTGCGGGTGTGAGTACCCGTGGGGTCGCCTTGAGGGTGGCTCCTGGAGCTGCATGGACGCAAACCCCGTGCTGAGCACACACCCAGGCAAGACTTAGCACATGTCTCAGCACCTCAAGCAGATCATGGCAGATGCCTCCTGCCTGCACTCAATAGACAGGTTGCCCTGTGCATTGCTGGGGAGGCCCTGGCACGTCAGAGTTTCCCATGGGCCCAGCTACAGCCTTCTCCCTCTTAGGCCATGCACAGATCCTCTCCAGAGCTACGCTGTGTGTGGAAGTTCGCAAGGTGTGGCATGTGCTTCTCTTTCACTGCTTGGAACCTGCACACACCCAGACTGTGTGTGTCAACATTCACAGTGGGGCCTGATGGCAAGCAATCCTTAGCCCACTGCAAAGCGGGAGAGAGGCGGCCTTTCTGCTCAGGGCCAAACACCCTGCTGCTAGTCTGCTTCCCTGCGGGCTAACCTCTGTGAGGGAAAGGCCGTCTGGGCCCTGAAACGCAAGCACCTGGCCACCCACTCCTAGGTGCTCCTTTGCAACGCTGTCTTTTGGAAAGGCATCCTTCTCCTGGAGCCACCATGTGAGCTGCCTTTGGAAGCCCACAAGAGGCAGGAAGCAGCTTGCAGGAAACCTTGCTCATTGAGGGCCTTGCCCTTGAATATGCTTTGCAAGGAGGCAAGGAGGCCTCGGGTCCACTCGCTTTTCCAGTGGGGAACAGCGAGTGCTGAAGAGCTCTGTTCTGGCTCCAAGGCAGCCTGCAGCTCAGGCGCCCGTGGAATGGGCTTGGTTGGTAGAGCACAGCCCTCAGCAGGGCTCTCCAGTGTGTCTAGCCAGAGAGCCCCCTGCTTTGAACCGGCCTCAGGAATGCAGCTCTAGGGAGCTTTCCCCCTCCCTGCTTGCCTGTCCGGGTGACCACCTTGGAGAGGCCTGCTCCAAACTCGGGCTTTGGCCTTCACGCTGAGATCTCCTCCCTGAGCTCTCTAGCTCTCCCAACAATTGGCAAGTGCACCCAGTGGCACCACACCAGACAGTCTCCCTGAGCATGGCTAGGCCAGGCCTAGTCCCCGTGTCCCCGTGGTCTCTCTCGGCCTTTGCCTCCCTTAGGCCCTCCACTGCATGTCGACCCCCTGGGGTGCAAGGGGTCTTCCTGGAATGGCCAGTGTGTGGCGTGTGTCTTTTGGTGGCTCCGAGACTGCCTCCACAGAGGCTGGCTGGCAAGGGGAACACTGGGGCTGAGAGGAAAATCAGCATTGTGCGTCCGGGGCAGCAGGCTAGCTGTGGCTTCCAAACTGCCTGCATAGCCCCCGTGTGGCCGTCTCCTCTTCCCTGGTGGAAAGCCTCCCTGAGAACTTAGGAGGCTAGCTGAAAGACACAGGTGCTTTGCATTCCTTGCTAGGACTTCACCGACAGCCCTCGCTCTCTGACTGGTGAGTTGGCACCTTCACCAGAGGCCTCCCAGGGAGCTGCCCCATCCCCATCCAGAAAGGAAACCAGCCGTTGGCAAGCAAACTCAGGCAGAGAAGTCTTGCCAGGGGAGAGGTTTCCCGAAGGATCCCATGCTTCAGTCCACACCCTTTTCCATGGGGGAAGCCGGGGTGTCCCAAATCTCTCCCACGCTTCAGAACCCCCTCCAGCAGCAGGGAGGCTTGCAGTCACCATTGGGTGCCAAGGGGTGTTCCAGGCAGGCAGCTCTCCATGGAGAGAAAGGCTTCCCAGCTAGCAAGCTGCCTCAGGAGCTTTGCTGGAGTGCGGGTGTGAGTACCCGTGGGGTCGCCTTGAGGGTGGCTCCTGGAGCTGCATGGACGCAAACCCCGTGCTGAGCACACACCCAGGCAAGACTTAGCACACGTCTCAGCACCTCAAGCAGATCATGGCAGATGCCTCCTGCCTGCACTCAATAGACAGGTTGCCCTGTGCATTGCTGGGGAGGCCCTGGCACGTCACAGTTTCCCATGGGCCCAGCTACAGCCTTCTCCCTCTTAGGCCATGCACAGATCCTCTCCAGAGCTACGCTGTGTGTGGAAGTTCGCAAGGTGTGGCATGTGCTTCTCTTTCACTGCTTGGAACCTGCACACACCCAGACTGTGTGTGTCAACATTCACAGTGGGGCCTGATGGCAAGCAATCCTTAGCCCACTGCAAAGCGGGAGAGAGGCGGCCTTTCTGCTCAGGGCCAAACACCCTGCTGCTAGTCTGCTTCCCTGCGGGCTAACCTCTGTGAGGGAAAGGCCGTCTGGGCCCTGAAACGCAAGCACCTGGCCACCCACTCCTAGGTGCTCCTTTGCAACGCTGTCTTTTGGAAAGGCATCCTTCTCCTGGAGCCACCATGTGAGCTGCCTTTGGAAGCCCACAAGAGGCAGGAAGCAGCTTGCAGGAAACCTTGCTCATTGAGGGCCTTGCCCTTGAATATGCTTTGCAAGGAGGCAAGGAGGCCTCGGGTCCACTCGCTTTTCCAGTGGGGAACAGCGAGTGCTGAAGAGCTCTGTTCTGGCTCCAAGGCAGCCTGCAGCTCAGGCGCCCGTGGAATGGGCTTGGTTGGTAGAGCACAGCCCTCAGCAGGGCTCTCCAGTGTGTCTAGCCAGAGAGCCCCCTGCTTTGAACCGGCCTCAGGAATGCAGCTCTAGGGAGCTTTCCCCCTCCCTGCTTGCCTGTCCGGGTGACCACCTTGGAGAGGCCTGCTCCAAAC
Organism: Hippopotamus amphibius kiboko; assembly: GCF_030028045.1. NCBI lineage: Eukaryota > Metazoa > Chordata > Mammalia > Artiodactyla > Hippopotamidae > Hippopotamus > Hippopotamus amphibius. The sequence continues at coordinate 32,189,161 of NC_080202.1, read as the reverse complement.
TCGGGCTTTGGCCTTCACGCTGAGATCTCCTCCCTGAGCTCTCTAGCTCTCCCAACAATTGGCAAGTGCACCCAGTGGCACCACACCAGACAGTCTCCCTGAGCATGGCTAGGCCAGGCCTAGTCCCCGTGTCCCCTTGGTCTCTCTCGGCCTTTGCCTCCCTTAGGCCCTCCACTGCATGTCGACCCCCTGGGGTGCAAGGGGTCTTCCTGGAATGGCCAGTGTGTGGCGTGTGTCTTTTGGTGGCTCCGAGACTGCCTCCACAGAGGCTGGCTGGCAAGGGGAACACTGGGGCTGAGAGGAAAATCAGCATTGTGCGTCCGGGGCAGCAGGCTAGCTGTGGCTTCCAAACTGCCTGCATAGCCCCCGTGTGGCCGTCTCCTCTTCCCTGGTGGAAAGCCTCCCTGAGAACTTAGGAGGCTAGCTGAAAGACACAGGTGCTTTCCATTCCTTGCTAGGACTTCACCGACAGCCCTCGCTCTCTGACTGGTGAGTTGGCACCTTCACCAGAGGCCTCCCAGGGAGCTGCCCCATCCCCATCCAGAAGGGAAACCAGCCGTTGGCAAGCAAACTCAGGCAGAGAAGTCTTGCCAGGGGAGAGGTTTCCCGAAGGATCCCATGCTTCAGTTCACACCCTTTTCCATGGGGGAAGCCGGGGTGTCCCAAATCTCTCCCACGCTTCAGAACCTCCTCCAGCAGCAGGGAGGCTTGCAGTCACCGTTGGGTGCCAAGGGGTGTTCCAGGCAGGCAGCTCTCCATGGAGAGAAAGGCTTCCCAGCTAGCAAGCTGCCTCAGGAGCATTGCTGGAGTGCGGGTGTGAGTACCCGTGGGGTCGCCTTGAGGGTGGCTCCTGGAGCTGCATGGACGCAAACCCCGTGCTGAGCACACACCCAGGCAAGACTTAGCACACGTCTCAGCACCTCAAGCAGATCATGGCAGATGCCTCCTGCCTGCACTCAATAGACAGGTTGCCCTGTGCATTGCTGGGGAGGCCCTGGCACGTCAGAGTTTCCCATGGGCCCAGCTACAGCCTTCTCCCTCTTAGGCCATGCACAGATCCTCTCCAGAGCTACGCTGTGTGTGGAAGTTCGCAAGGTGTGGCATGTGCTTCTCTTTCACTGCTTGGAACCTGCACACACCCAGACTGTGTGTGTCAACATTCACAGTGGGGCCTGATGGCAAGCAATCCTTAGCCCACTGCAAAGCGGGAGAGAGGCGGCCTTTCTGCTCAGGGCCAAACACCCTGCTGCTAGTCTGCTTCCCTGCGGGCTAACCTCTGTGAGGGAAAGGCCGTCTGGGCCCTGAAACGCAAGCACCTGGCCACCCACTCCTAGGTGCTCCTTTGCAACGCTGTCTTTTGAAAAGGCATCCTTCTCCTGGAGCCACCGTGTGAGCTGCCTTTGGAAGCCCACAAGAGGCAGGAAGCAGCTTGCAGGAAACCGTGCTCATTGAGGGCCTTGCCCTTGAATATGCTTTGCAAGGAGGCAAGGAGGCCTCGGGTCCACTCGCTTTTCCAATGGGGAACAGCGAGTGCTGAAGAGCTCTGTTCTGGCTCCAAGGCAGCCTGCAGCTCAGGCGCCCGTGGAATGGGCTTGGTTGGTAGAGCACAGCCCTCAGCAGGGCTCTCCAGTGTGTCTAGCCAGAGAGCCCCGTGCTTTGAACCGGCCTCAGGAATGCAGCTCTAGGGAGCTTTCCCCCTCCCTGCTTGCCTGTCTGGGTGACCACCTTGGAGAGGCCTGCTCCAAACTCGGGCTTTGGCCTTCACGCTGAGATCTCCTCCCTGAGCTCTCTAGCTCTCCCAACAATTGGCAAGTGCACCCAGTGGCACCACACCAGACAGTCTCCCTGAGCATGGCTAGGCCAGGCCTAGTCCCCGTGTCCCCTTGGTCTCTCTCGGCCTTTGCCTCCCTTAGGCCCTCCACTGCATGTCGACCCCCTGGGGTGCAAGGGGTCTTCCTGGAATGGCCAGTGTGTGGCGTGTGTCCTTTGGTGGCTCCGAGACTGCCTCCACAGAGGCTGGCTGGCAAGGGGAACACTGGGGCTGAGAGGAAAATCAGCATTGTGCGTCCGGGGCAGCAGGCTAGCTGTGGCTTCCAAACTGCCTGCATAGCCCCCGTGTGGCCGTCTCCTCTTCCCTGGTGGAAAGCCTCCCTGAGAACTTAGGAGGCTAGCTGAAAGACACAGGTGCTTTCCATTCCTTGCTAGGACTTCACCGACAGCACACGCTCTCTGACTGGTGAGTTGGCACCTTCACCAGAGGCCTCCCAGGGAGCTGCCCCATCCCCATCCAGAAAGGAAACCAGCCGTTGGCAAGCAAACTCAGGCAGAGAAGTCTTGCCAGGAGAGAGGTTTCCCGAAGGATCCCATGCTTCAGTCCACACCCTTTTCCATGGGGGAAGCCGGGGTGTCCCAAATCTTTCCCACGCTTCAGAACCCCCTCCAGCAGCAGGGAGGCTTGCAGTCACCGTTGGGTGCCAAGGGGTGTTCCAGGCAGGCAGCTCTCCATGGAGAGAAAGGCTTCCCTGCTAGCAAGCTGCCTCAGGAGCATTGCTGCAGTGCGGGTGTGAGTACCCGTGGGGTCGCCTTGAGGGTGGCTCCTGGAGCTGCATGGACGCAAACCCCGTGCTGAGCACACACCCAGGCAAGACTTAGCACATGTCTCAGCACCTCAAGCAGATCATGGCAGATGCCTCCTGCCTGCACTCAATAGACAGGTTGCCCTGTGCATTGCTGGGGAGGCCCTGGCACGTCAGAGTTTCCCATGGGCCCAGCTACAGCCTTCTCCCTCTTAGGCCATGCACAGATCCTCTCCAGAGCTACGCTGTGTGTGGAAGTTCGCAAGGTGTGGCATGTGCTTCTCTTTCACTGCTTGGAACCTGCACACACCCAGACTGTGTGTGTCAACATTCACAGTGGGGCCTGATGGCAAGCAATCCTTAGCCCACTGCAAAGCGGGAGAGAGGCGGCCTTTCTGCTCAGGGCCAAACACCCTGCTGCTAGTCTGCTTCCCTGCGGGCTAACCTCTGTGAGGGAAAGGCCGTCTGGGCCCTGAAACGCAAGCACCTGGCCACCCACTCCTAGGTGCTCCTTTGCAACGCTGTCTTTTGGAAAGGCATCCTTCTCCTGGAGCCACCATGTGAGCTGCCTTTGGAAGCCCACAAGAGGCAGGAAGCAGCTTGCAGGAAACCTTGCTCATTGAGGGCCTTGCCCTTGAATATGCTTTGCAAGGAGGCAAGGAGGCCTCGGGTCCACTCGCTTTTCCAGTGGGGAACAGCGAGTGCTGAAGAGCTCTGTTCTGGCTCCAAGGCAGCCTGCAGCTCAGGCGCCCGTGGAATGGGCTTGGTTGGTAGAGCACAGCCCTCAGCAGGGCTCTCCAGTGTGTCTAGCCAGAGAGCCCCCTGCTTTGAACCGGCCTCAGGAATGCAGCTCTAGGGAGCTTTCCCCCTCCCTGCTTGCCTGTCCGGGTGACCACCTTGGAGAGGCCTGCTCCAAACTCGGGCTTTGGCCTTCACGCTGAGATCTCCTCCCTGAGCTCTCTAGCTCTCCCAACAATTGGCAAGTGCACCCAGTGGCACCACACCAGACAGTCTCCCTGAGCATGGCTAGGCCAGGCCTAGTCCCCGTGTCCCCGTGGTCTCTCTCGGCCTTTGCCTCCCTTAGGCCCTCCACTGCATGTCGACCCCCTGGGGTGCAAGGGGTCTTCCTGGAATGGCCAGTGTGTGGCGTGTGTCTTTTGGTGGCTCCGAGACTGCCTCCACAGAGGCTGGCTGGCAAGGGGAACACTGGGGCTGAGAGGAAAATCAGCATTGTGCGTCCGGGGCAGCAGGCTAGCTGTGGCTTCCAAACTGCCTGCATAGCCCCCGTGTGGCCGTCTCCTCTTCCCTGGTGGAAAGCCTCCCTGAGAACTTAGGAGGCTAGCTGAAAGACACAGGTGCTTTCCATTCCTTGCTAGGACTTCACCGACAGCCCTCGCTCTCTGACTGGTGAGTTGGCACCTTCACCAGAGGCCTCCCAGGGAGCTGCCCCATCCCCATCCAGAAAGGAAACCAGCCGTTGGCAAGCAAACTCAGGCAGAGAAGTCTTGCCAGGGGAGAGGTTTCCCGAAGGATCCCATGCTTCAGTCCACACCCTTTTCCATGGGGGAAGCCGGGGTGTCCCAAATCTCTCCCACGCTTCAGAACCCCCTCCAGCAGCAGGGAGGCTTGCAGTCACCATTGGGTGCCAAGGGGTGTTCCAGGCAGGCAGCTCTCCATGGAGAGAAAGGCTTCCCAGCTAGCAAGCTGCCTCAGGAGCTTTGCTGGAGTGCGGGTGTGAGTACCCGTGGGGTCGCCTTGAGGGTGGCTCCTGGAGCTGCATGGACGCAAACCCCGTGCTGAGCACACACCCAGGCAAGACTTAGCACACGTCTCAGCACCTCAAGCAGATCATGGCAGATGCCTCCTGCCTGCACTCAATAGACAGGTTGCCCTGTGCATTGCTGGGGAGGCCCTGGCACGTCAGAGTTTCCCATGGGCCCAGCTACAGCCTTCTCCCTCTTAGGCCATGCACAGATCCTCTCCAGAGCTACGCTGTGTGTGGAAGTTCGCAAGGTGTGGCATGTGCTTGTCTTTCACTGCTTGGAACCTGCACACACCCAGACTGTGTGTGTCAACATTCACAGTGGGGCCTGATGGCAAGCAATCCTTAGCCCACTGCAAAGCGGGAGAGAGGCGGCCTTTCTGCTCAGGGCCAAACACCCTGCTGCTAGTCTGCTTCCCTGCGGGCTAACCTCTGTGAGGGAAAGGCCGTCTGGGCCCTGAAACGCAAGCACCTGGCCACCCACTCCTAGGTGCTCCTTTGCAACGCTGTCTTTTGGAAAGGCATCCTTCTCCTGGAGCCACCATGTGAGCTGCCTTTGGAAGCCCACAAGAGGCAGGAAGCAGCTTGCAGGAAACCTTGCTCATTGAGGGCCTTGCCCTTGAATATGCTTTGCAAGGAGGCAAGGAGGCCTCGGGTCCACTCGCTTTTCCAGTGGGGAACAGCGAGTGCTGAAGAGCTCTGTTCTGGCTCCAAGGCAGCCTGCAGCTCAGGCGCCCGTGGAATGGGCTTGGTTGGTAGAGCACAGCCCTCAGCAGGGCTCTCCAGTGTGTCTAGCCAGAGAGCCCCGTGCTTTGAACCGGCCTCAGGAATGCAGCTCTAGGGAGCTTTCCCCCTCCCTGCTTGCCTGTCCGGGTGACCACCTTGGAGAGGCCTGCTCCAAACTCGGGCTTTGGCCTTCACGCTGAGATCTCCTCCCTGAGCTCTCTAGCTCTCCCAACAATTGGCAAGTGCACCCAGTGGCACCACACCAGACAGTCTCCCTGAGCATGGCTAGGCCAGGCCTAGTCCCCGTGTCCCCTTGGTCTCTCTCGGCCTTTGCCTCCCTTAGGCCCTCCACTGCATGTCGACCCCCTGGGGTGCAAGGGGTCTTCCTGGAATGGCCAGTGTGTGGCGTGTGTCTTTTGGTGGCTCCGAGACTGCCTCCACAGAGGCTGGCTGGCAAGGGGAACACTGGGGCTGAGAGGAAAATCAGCATTGTGCGTCCGGGGCAGCAGGCTAGCTGTGGCTTCCAAACTGCCTGCATAGCCCCCGTGTGGCCGTCTGCTCTTCCCTGGTGGAAAGCCTCCCTGAGAACTTAGGAGGCTAGCTGAAAGACACAGGTGCTTTCCATTCCTTGCTAGGACTTCACCGACAGCCCTCGCTCTCTGACTGGTGAGTTGGCACCTTCACCAGAGGCCTCCCAGGGAGCTGCCCCATCCCCATCCAGAAAGGAAACCAGCCGTTGGCAAGCAAACTCAGGCAGAGAAGTCTTGCCAGGGGAGAGGTTTCCCGAAGGAGCCCATGCTTCAGTCCACACCCTTTTCCATGGGGGAAGCCGGGGTGTCCCAAATCTCTCCCACGCTTCAGAACCCCCTCCAGCAGCAGGGAGGCTTGCAGTCACCGTTGGGTGCCAAGGGGTGTTCCAGGCAGGCAGCTCTCCATGGAGAGAAAGGCTTCCCTGCTAGCAAGCTGCCTCAGGAGCATTGCTGCAGTGCGGGTGTGAGTACCCGTGGGGTCGCCTTGAGGGTGGCTCCTGGAGCTGCATGGACGCAAACCCCGTGCTGAGCACACACCCAGGCAAGACTTAGCACACGTCTCAGCACCTCAAGCAGATCATGGCAGATGCCTCCTGCCTGCACTCAATAGACAGGTTGCCCTGTGCATTGCTGGGGAGGCCCTGGCACGTCACAGTTTCCCATGGGCCCAGCTACAGCCTTCTCCCTCTTAGGCCATGCACAGATCCTCTCCAGAGCTACGCTGTGTGTGGAAGTTCGCAAGGTGTGGCATGTGCTTGTCTTTCACTGCTTGGAACCTGCACACACCCAGACTGTGTGTGTCAACATTCACAGTGGGGCCTGATGGCAAGCAATCCTTAGCCCACTGCAAAGCGGGAGAGAGGCGGCCTTTCTGCTCAGGGCCAAACACCCTGCTGCTAGTCTGCTTCCCTGCGGGCTAACCTCTGTGAGGGAAAGGCCGTCTGGGCCCTGAAACGCAAGCACCTGGCCACCCACTCCTAGGTGCTCCTTTGCAACGCTGTCTTTTGGAAAGGCATCCTTCTCCTGGAGCCACCATGTGAGCTGCCTTTGGAAGCCCACAAGAGGCAGGAAGCAGCTTGCAGGAAACCTTGCTCATTGAGGGCCTTGCCCTTGAATATGCTTTGCAAGGAGGCAAGGAGGCCTCGGGTCCACTCGCTTTTCCAGTGGGGAACAGCGAGTGCTGAAGAGCTCTGTTCTGGCTCCAAGGCAGCCTGCAGCTCAGGCGCCCGTGGAATGGGCTTGGTTGGTAGAGCACAGCCCTCAGCAGGGCTCTCCAGTGTGTCTAGCCAGAGAGCCCCCTGCTTTGAACCGGCCTCAGGAATGCAGCTCTAGGGAGCTTTCCCCCTCCCTGCTTGCCTGTCCGGGTGACCACCTTGGAGAGGCCTGCTCCAAACTCGGGCTTTGGCCTTCACGCTGAGATCTCCTCCCTGAGCTCTCTAGCTCTCCCAACAATTGGCAAGTGCACCCAGTGGCACCACACCAGACAGTCTCCCTGAGCATGGCTAGGCCAGGCCTAGTCCCCGTGTCCCCGTGGTCTCTCTCGGCCTTTGCCTCCCTTAGGCCCTCCACTGCATGTCGACCCCCTGGGGTGCAAGGGGTCTTCCTGGAATGGCCAGTGTGTGGCGTGTGTCTTTTGGTGGCTCCGAGACTGCCTCCACAGAGGCTGGCTGGCAAGGGGAACACTGGGGCTGAGAGGAAAATCAGCATTGTGCGTCCGGGGCAGCAGGCTAGCTGTGGCTTCCAAACTGCCTGCATAGCCCCCGTGTGGCCGTCTCCTCTTCCCTGGTGGAAAGCCTCCCTGAGAACTTAGGAGGCTAGCTGAAAGACACAGGTGCTTTGCATTCCTTGCTAGGACTTCACCGACAGCCCTCGCTCTCTGACTGGTGAGTTGGCACCTTCACCAGAGGCCTCCCAGGGAGCTGCCCCATCCCCATCCAGAAAGGAAACCAGCCGTTGGCAAGCAAACTCAGGCAGAGAAGTCTTGCCAGGGGAGAGGTTTCCCGAAGGAGCCCATGCTTCAGTCCACACCCTTTTCCATGGGGGAAGCCGGGCTGTCCCAAATCTCTCCCACGCTTCAGAACCCCCTCCAGCAGCAGGGAGGCTTGCAGTCACCGTTGGGTGCCAAGGGGTGTTCCAGGCAGGCAGCTCTCCATGGAGAGAAAGGCTTCCCAGCTAGCAAGCTGCCTCAGGAGCATTGCTGCAGTGCGGGTGTGAGTACCCGTGGGGTCGCCTTGAGGGTGGCTCCTGGAGCTGCATGGACGCAAACCCCGTGCTGAGCACACACCCAGGCAAGACTTAGCACACGTCTCAGCACCTCAAGCAGATCATGGCAGATGCCTCCTGCCTGCACTCAATAGACAGGTTGCCCTGTGCATTGCTGGGGAGGCCCTGGCACGTCACAGTTTCCCATGGGCCCAGCTACAGCCTTCTCCCTCTTAGGCCATGCACAGATCCTCTCCAGAGCTACGCTGTGTGTGGAAGTTCGCAAGGTGTGGCATGTGCTTCTCTTTCACTGCTTGGAACCTGCACACACCCAGACTGTGTGTGTCAACATTCACAGTGGGGCCTGATGGCAAGCAATCCTTAGCCCACTGCAAAGCAGGAGAGAGGCGGCCTTTCTGCTCAGGGCCAAACACCCTGCTGCTAGTCTGCTTCCCTGCGGGCTAACCTCTGTGAGGGAAAGGCCGTCTGGGCCCTGAAACGCAAGCACCTGGCCACCCACTCCTAGGTGCTCCTTTGCAACGCTGTCTTTTGGAAAGGCATCCTTCTCCTGGAGCCACCGTGTGAGCTGCCTTTGGAAGCCCACAAGAGGCAGGAAGCAGCTTGCAGGAAACCTTGCTCATTGAGGGCCTTGCCCTTGAATATGCTTTGCAAGGAGGCAAGGAGGCCTCGGTTCCACTCGCTTTTCCAGTGGGGAACAGCGAGTGCTGAAGAGCTCTGTTCTGGCTCCAAGGCAGCCTGCAGCTCAGGCGCCCGTGGAATGGGCTTGGTTGGTAGAGCACAGCCCTCAGCAGGGCTCTCCAGTGTGTCTAGCCAGAGAGCCCCCTGCTTTGAACCGGCCTCAGGAATGCAGCTCTAGGGAGCTTTCCCCCTCCCTGCTTGCCTGTCCGGGTGACCACCTTGGAGAGGCCTGCTCCAAACTCGGGCTTTGGCCTTCACGCTGAGATCTCCTCCCTGAGCTCTCTAGCTCTCCCAACAATTGGCAAGTGCACCCAGTGGCACCACACCAGACAGTCTCCCTGAGCATGGCTAGGCCAGGCCTAGTCCCCGTGTCCCCTTGGTCTCTCTCGGCCTTTGCCTCCCTTAGGCCCTCCACTGCATGTCGACCCCCTGGGGTGCAAGGGGTCTTCCTGGAATGGCCAGTGTGTGGCGTGTGTCTTTTGGTGGCTCCGAGACTGCCTCCACAGAGGCTGGCTGGCAAGGGGAACACTGGGGCTGAGAGGAAAATCAGCATTGTGCGTCCGGGGCAGCAGGCTAGCTGTGGCTTCCAAACTGCCTGCATAGCCCCCGTGTGGCCGTCTCCTCTTCCCTGGTGGAAAGCCTCCCTGAGAACTTAGGAGGCTAGCTGAAAGACACAGGTGCTTTGCATTCCTTGCTAGGACTTCACCGACAGCCCTCGCTCTCTGACTGGTGAGTTGGCACCTTCACCAGAGGCCTCCCAGGGAGCTGCCCCATCCCCATCCAGAAAGGAAACCAGCCGTTGGCAAGCAAACTCAGGCAGAGAAGTCTTGCCAGGGGAGAGGTTTCCCGAAGGATCCCATGCTTCAGTCCACACCCTTTTCCATGGGGGAAGCCGGGGTGTCCCAAATCTCTCCCACGCTTCAGAACCCCCTCCAGCAGCAGGGAGGCTTGCAGTCACCGTTGGGTGCCAAGGGGTGTTCCAGGCAGGCAGCTCTCCATGGAGAGAAAGGCTTCCCAGCTAGCAAGCTGCCTCAGGAGCATTGCTGCAGTGCGGGTGTGAGTACCCGTGGGGTCGCCTTGAGGGTGGCTCCTGGAGCTGCATGGACGCAAACCCCGTGCTGAGCACACACCCAGGCAAGACTTAGCACACGTCTCAGCACCTCAAGCAGATCATGGCAGATGCCTCCTGCCTGCACTCAATAGACAGGTTGCCCTGTGCATTGCTGGGGAGGCCCTGGCACGTCACAGTTTCCCATGGGCCCAGCTACAGCCTTCTCCCTCTTAGGCCATGCACAGATCCTCTCCAGAGCTACGCTGTGTGTGGAAGTTCGCAAGGTGTGGCATGTGCTTCTCTTTCACTGCTTGGAACCTGCACACACCCAGACTGTGTGTGTCAACATTCACAGTGGGGCCTGATGGCAAGCAATCCTTAGCCCACTGCAAAGCGGGAGAGAGGCGGCCTTTCTGCTCAGGGCCAAACACCCTGCTGCTAGTCTGCTTCCCTGCGGGCTAACCTCTGTGAGGGAAAGGCCGTCTGGGCCCTGAAACGCAAGCACCTGGCCACCCACTCCTAGGTGCTCCTTTGCAACGCTGTCTTTTGGAAAGGCATCCTTCTCCTGGAGCCACCATGTGAGCTGCCTTTGGAAGCCCACAAGAGGCAGGAAGCAGCTTGCAGGAAACCTTGCTCATTGAGGGCCTTGCCCTTGAATATGCTTTGCAAGGAGGCAAGGAGGCCTCGGGTCCACTCGCTTTTCCAGTTGGGAACAGCGAGTGCTGAAGAGCTCTGTTCTGGCTCCAAGGCAGCCTGCAGCTCAGGCGCCCGTGGAATGGGCTTGGTTGGTAGAGCACAGCCCTCAGCAGGGCTCTCCAGTGTGTCTAGCCAGAGAGCCCCCTGCTTTGAACCGGCCTCAGGAATGCAGCTCTAGGGAGCTTTCCCCCTCCCTGCTTGCCTGTCCGGGTGACCACCTTGGAGAGGCCTGCTCCAAACTCGGGCTTTGGCCTTCACGCTGAGATCTCCTCCCTGAGCTCTCTAGCTCTCCCAACAATTGGCAAGTGCACCCAGTGGCACCACACCAGACAGTCTCCCTGAGCATGGCTAGGCCAGGCCTAGTCCCCGTGTCCCCTTGGTCTCTCTCGGCCTTTGCCTCCCTTAGGCCCTCCACTGCATGTCGACCCCCTGGGGTGCAAGGGGTCTTCCTGGAATGGCCAGTGTGTGGCGTGTGTCTTTTGGTGGCTCCGAGACTGCCTCCACAGAGGCTGGCTGGCAAGGGGAACACTGGGGCTGAGAGGAAAATCAGCATTGTGCGTCCGGGGCAGCAGGCTAGCTGTGGCTTCCAAACTGCCTGCATAGCCCCCGTGTGGCCGTCTCCTCTTCCCTGGTGGAAAGCCTCCCTGAGAACTTAGGAGGCTAGCTGAAAGACACAGGTGCTTTGCATTCCTTGCTAGGACTTCACCGACAGCCCTCACTCTCTGACTGGTGAGTTGGCACCTTCACCAGAGGCCTCCCAGGGAGCTGCCCCATCCCCATCCAGAAAGGAAACCAGCCGTTGGCAAGCAAACTCAGGCAGAGAAGTCTTGCCAGGGGAGAGGTTTCCCGAAGGAGCCCATGCTTCAGTCCACACCCTTTTCCATGGGGGAAGCCGGGCTGTCCCAAATCTCTCCCACGCTTCAGAACCCCCTCCAGCAGCAGGGAGGCTTGCAGTCACCGTTGGGTGCCAAGGGGTGTTCCAGGCAGGCAGCTCTCCATGGAGAGAAAGGCTTCCCAGCTAGCAAGCTGCCTCAGGAGCATTGCTGCAGTGCGGGTGTGAGTACCCGTGGGGTCGCCTTGAGGGTGGCTCCTGGAGCTGCATGGACGCAAACCCCGTGCTGAGCACACACCCAGGCAAGACTTAGCACACGTCTCAGCACCTCAAGCAGATCATGGCAGATGCCTCCTGCCTGCACTCAATAGACAGGTTGCCCTGTGCATTGCTGGGGAGGCCCTGGCACGTCAGAGTTTCCCATGGGCCCAGCTACAGCCTTCTCCCTCTTAGGCCATGCACAGATCCTCTCCAGAGCTACGCTGTGTGTGGAAGTTCGCAAGGTGTGGCATGTGCTTCTCTTTCACTGCTTGGAACCTGCACACACCCAGACTGTGTGTGTCAACATTCACAGTGGGGCCTGATGGCAAGCAATCCTTAGCCCACTGCAAAGCGGGAGAGAGGCGGCCTTTCTGCTCAGGGCCAAACACCCTGCTGCTAGTCTGCTTCCCTGCGGGCTAACCTCTGTGAGGGAAAGGCCGTCTGGGCCCTGAAACGCAAGCACCTGGCCACCCACTCCTAGGTGCTCCTTTGCAACGCTGTCTTTTGGAAAGGCATCCTTCTCCTGGAGCCACCATGTGAGCTGCCTTTGGAAGCCCACAAGAGGCAGGAAGCAGCTTGCAGGAAACCTTGCTCATTGAGGGCCTTGCCCTTGAATATGCTTTGCAAGGAGGCAAGGAGGCCTCGGGTCCACTCGCTTTTCCAGTGGGGAACAGCGAGTGCTGAAGAGCTCTGTTCTGGCTCCAAGGCAGCCTGCAGCTCAGGCGCCCGTGGAATGGGCTTGGTTGGTAGAGCACAGCCCTCAGCAGGGCTCTCCAGTGTGTCTAGCCAGAGAGCCCCGTGCTTTGAACCGGCCTCAGGAATGCAGCTCTAGGGAGCTTTCCCCCTCCCTGCTTGCCTGTCCGGGTGACCACCTTGGAGAGGCCTGCTCCAAACTCGGGCTTTGGCCTTCACGCTGAGATCTCCTCCCTGAGCTCTCTAGCTCTCCCAACAATTGGCAAGTGCACCCAGTGGCACCACACCAGACAGTCTCCCTGAGCATGGCTAGGCCAGGCCTAGTCCCCGTGTCCCCTTGGTCTCTCTCGGCCTTTGCCTCCCTTAGGCCCTCCACTGCATGTCGACCCCCTGGGGTGCAAGGGGTCTTCCTGGAATGGCCAGTGTGTGGCGTGTGTCTTTTGGTGGCTCCGAGACTGCCTCCACAGAGGCTGGCTGGCAAGGGGAACACTGGGGCTGAGAGGAAAATCAGCATTGTGCGTCCGGGGCAGCAGGCTAGCTGTGGCTTCCAAACTGCCTGCATAGCCCCCGTGTGGCCGTCTCCTCTTCCCTGGTGGAAAGCCTCCCTGAGAACTTAGGAGGCTAGCTGAAAGACACAGGTGCTTTCCATTCCTTGCTAGGACTTCACCGACAGCCCTCGCTCTCTGACTGGTGAGTTGGCACCTTCACCAGAGGCCTCCCAGGGAGCTGCCCCATCCCCATCCAGAAAGGAAACCAGCCGTTGGCAAGCAAACTGAGGCAGAGAAGTCTTGCCAGGGGAGAGGTTTCCCGAAGGATCCCATGCTTCAGTCCACACCCTTTTCCATGGGGGAAGCCGGGGTGTCCCAAATCTCTCCCACGCTTCAGAACCCCCTCCAGCAGCAGGGAGGCTTGCAGTCACCGTTGGGTGCCAAGGGGTGTTCCAGGCAGGCAGCTCTCCATGGAGAGAAAGGCTTCCCAGCTAGCAAGCTGCCTCAGGAGCATTGCTGCAGTGCGGGTGTGAGTACCCGTGGGGTCGCCTTGAGGGTGGCTCCTGGAGCTGCATGGACGCAAACCCCGTGCTGAGCACGCACCCAGGCAAGACTTAGCACACGTCTCAGCACCTCAAGCAGATCATGGCAGATGCCTCCTGCCTGCACTCAATAGACAGGTTGCCCTGTGCATTGCTGGGGAGGCCCTGGCACGTCACAGTTTCCCATGGGCCCAGCTACAGCCTTCTCCCTCTTAGGCCATGCACAGATCCTCTCCAGAGCTACGCTGTGTGTGGAAGTTCGCAAGGTGTGGCATGTGCTTCTCTTTCACTGCTTGGAACCTGCACACACCCAGACTGTGTGTGTCAACATTCACAGTGGGGCCTGATGGCAAGCAATCCTTAGCCCACTGCAAAGCGGGAGAGAGGCGGCCTTTCTGCTCAGGGCCAAACACCCTGCTGCTAGTCTGCTTCCCTGCGGGCTAACCTCTGTGAGGGAAAGGCCGTCTGGGCCCTGAAACGCAAGCACCTGGCCACCCACTCCTAGGTGCTCCTTTGCAACGCTGTCTTTTGGAAAGGCATCCTTCTCCTGGAGCCACCATGTGAGCTGCCTTTGGAAGCCCACAAGAGGCAGGAAGCAGCTTGCAGGAAACCTTGCTCATTGAGGGCCTTGCCCTTGAATATGCTTTGCAAGGAGGCAAGGAGGCCTCGGGTCCACTCGCTTTTCCAGTGGGGAACAGCGAGTGCTGAAGAGCTCTGTTCTGGCTCCAAGGCAGCCTGCAGCTCAGGCGCCCGTGGAATGGGCTTGGTTGGTAGAGCACAGCCCTCAGCAGGGCTCTCCAGTGTGTCTAGCCAGAGAGCCCCCTGCTTTGAACCGGCCTCAGGAATGCAGCTCTAGGGAGCTTTCCCCCTCCCTGCTTGCCTGTCCGGGTGACCACCTTGGAGAGGCCTGCTCCAAACTCGGGCTTTGGCCTTCACGCTGAGATCTCCTCCCTGAGCTCTCTAGCTCTCCCAACAATTGGCAAGTGCACCCAGTGGCACCACACCAGACAGTCTCCCTGAGCATGGCTAGGCCAGGCCTAGTCCCCGTGTCCCCTTGGTCTCTCTCGGCCTTTGCCTCCCTTAGGCCCTCCACTGCATGTCGACCCCCTGGGGTGCAAGGGGTCTTCCTGGAATGGCCAGTGTGTGGCGTGTGTCTTTTGGTGGCTCCGAGACTGCCTCCACAGAGGCTGGCTGGCAAGGGGAACACTGGGGCTGAGAGGAAAATCAGCATTGTGCGTCCGGGGCAGCAGGCTAGCTGTGGCTTCCAAACTGCCTGCATAGCCCCCGTGTGGCCGTCTCCTCTTCCCTGGTGGAAAGCCTCCCTGAGAACTTAGGAGGCTAGCTGAAAGACACAGGTGCTTTGCATTTCCTTGCTGGGACTTCACCGACAGCACACGCTCTCTGACTGGTGAGTTGGCACCTTCACCAGAGGCCTCCCAGGGAGCTGCCCCATCCCCATCCAGAAAGGAAACCAGCCGTTGGCAAGCAAACTCAGGCAGAGAAGTCTTGCCAGGGGAGAGGTTTCCCGAAGGATCCCATGCTTCAGTCCACACCCTTTTCCATGGGGGAAGCCGGGCTGTCCCAAATCTCTCCCACGCTTCAGAACCCCCTCCAGCAGCAAGGAGGCTTGCAGTCACCGTTGGGTGCCAAGGGGTGTTCCAGGCAGGCAGCTCTCCATGGAGAGAAAGGCTTCCCAGCTAGCAAGCTGCCTCAGGAGCATTGCTGCAGTGCGGGTGTGAGTACCCGTGGGGTCGCCTTGAGGGTGGCTCCTGGAGCTGCATGGACGCAAACCCCGTGCTGAGCACACACCCAGGCAAGACTTAGCACACGTCTCAGCACCTCAAGCAGATCATGGCAGATGCCTCCTGCCTGCACTCAATAGACAGGTTGCCCTGTGCATTGCTGGGGAGGCCCTGGCACGTCACAGTTTCCCATGGGCCCAGCTACAGCCTTCTCCCTCTTAGGCCATGCACAGATCCTCTCCAGAGCTACGCTGTGTGTGGAAGTTCGCAAGGTGTGGCATGTGCTTCTCTTTCACTGCTTGGAACCTGCACACACCCAGACTGTGTGTGTCAACATTCACAGTGGGGCCTGATGGCAAGCAATCCTTAGCCCACTGCAAAGCGGGAGAGAGGCGGCCTTTCTGCTCAGGGCCAAACACCCTGCTGCTAGTCTGCTTCCCTGCGGGCTAACCTCTGTGAGGGAAAGGCCGTCTGGGCCCTGAAACGCAAGCACCTGGCCACCCACTCCTAGGTGCTCCTTTGCAACGCTGTCTTTTGGAAAGGCATCCTTCTCCTGGAGCCACCATGTGAGCTGCCTTTGGAAGCCCACAAGAGGCAGGAAGCAGCTTGCAGGAAACCTTGCTCATTGAGGGCCTTGCCCTTGAATATGCTTTGCAAGGAGGCAAGGAGGCCTCGGGTCCACTCGCTTTTCCAGTGGGGAACAGCGAGTGCTGAAGAGCTCTGTTCTGGCTCCAAGGCAGCCTGCAGCTCAGGCGCCCGTGGAATGGGCTTGGTTGGTAGAGCACAGCCCTCAGCAGGGCTCTCCAGTGTGTCTAGCCAGAGAGCCCCCTGCTTTGAACCGGCCTCAGGAATGCAGCTCTAGGGAGCTTTCCCCCTCCCTGCTTGCCTGTCCGGGTGACCACCTTGGAGAGGCCTGCTCCAAACTCGGGCTTTGGCCTTCACGCTGAGATCTCCTCCCTGAGCTCTCTAGCTCTCCCAACAATTGGCAAGTGCACCCAGTGGCACCACACCAGACAGTCTCCCTGAGCATGGCTAGGCCAGGCCTAGTCCCCGTGTCCCCTTGGTCTCTCTCGGCCTTTGCCTCCCTTAGGCCCTCCACTGCATGTCGACCCCCTGGGGTGCAAGGGGTCTTCCTGGAATGGCCAGTGTGTGGCGTGTGTCTTTTGGTGGCTCCGAGACTGCCTCCACAGAGGCTGGCTGGCAAGGGGAACACTGGGGCTGAGAGGAAAATCAGCATTGTGCGTCCGGGGCAGCAGGCTAGCTGTGGCTTCCAAACTGCCTGCATAGCCCCCGTGTGGCCGTCTCCTCTTCCCTGGTGGAAAGCCTCCCTGAGAACTTAGGAGGCTAGCTGAAAGACACAGGTGCTTTGCATTCCTTGCTAGGACTTCACCGACAGCCCTCGCTCTCTGACTGGTGAGTTGGCACCTTCACCAGAGGCCTCCCAGGGAGCTGCCCCATCCCCATCCAGAAAGGAAACCAGCCGTTGGCAAGCAAACTCAGGCAGAGAAGTCTTGCCAGGGGAGAGGTTTCCCGAAGGAGCCCATGCTTCAGTCCACACCCTTTTCCATGGGGGAAGCCGGGCTGTCCCAAATCTCTCCCACGCTTCAGAACCCCCTCCAGCAGCAGGGAGGCTTGCAGTCACCGTTGGGTGCCAAGGGGTGTTCCAGGCAGGCAGCTCTCCATGGAGAGAAAGGCTTCCCAGCTAGCAAGCTGCCTCAGGAGCATTGCTGCAGTGCGGGTGTGAGTACCCGTGGGGTCGCCTTGAGGGTGGCTCCTGGAGCTGCATGGACGCAAACCCCGTGCTGAGCACACACCCAGGCAAGACTTAGCACACGTCTCAGCACCTCAAGCAGATCATGGCAGATGCCTCCTGCCTGCACTCAATAGACAGGTTGCCCTGTGCATTGCTGGGGAGGCCCTGGCACGTCACAGTTTCCCATGGGCCCAGCTACAGCCTTCTCCCTCTTAGGCCATGCACAGATCCTCTCCAGAGCTACGCTGTGTGTGGAAGTTCGCAAGGTGTGGTATGTGCTTCTCTTTCACTGCTTGGAACCTGCACACACCCAGACTGTGTGTGTCAACATTCACAGTGGGGCCTGATGGCAAGCAATCCTTAGCCCACTGCAAAGCGGGAGAGAGGCGGCCTTTCTGCTCAGGGCCAAACACCCTGCTGCTAGTCTGCTTCCCTGCGGGCTAACCTCTGTGAGGGAAAGGCCGTCTGGGCCCTGAAACGCAAGCACCTGGCCACCCACTCCTAGGTGCTCCTTTGCAACGCTGTCTTTTGGAAAGGCATCCTTCTCCTGGAGCCACCATGTGAGCTGCCTTTGGAAGCCCACAAGAGGCAGGAAGCAGCTTGCAGGAAACCTTGCTCATTGAGGGCCTTGCCCTTGAATATGCTTTGCAAGGAGGCAAGGAGGCCTCGGGTCCACTCGCTTTTCCAGTGGGGAACAGCGAGTGCTGAAGAGCTCTGTTCTGGCTCCAAGGCAGCCTGCAGCTCAGGCGCCCGTGGAATGGGCTTGGTTGGTAGAGCACAGCCCTCAGCAGGGCTCTCCAGTGTGTCTAGCCAGAGAGCCCCCTGCTTTGAACCGGCCTCAGGAATGCAGCTCTAGGGAGCTTTCCCCCTCCCTGCTTGCCTGTCCGGGTGACCACCTTGGAGAGGCCTGCTCCAAACTCGGGCTTTGGCCTTCACGCTGAGATCTCCTCCCTGAGCTCTCTAGCTCTCCCAACAATTGGCAAGTGCACCCAGTGGCACCACACCAGACAGTCTCCCTGAGCATGGCTAGGCCAGGCCTAGTCCCCGTGTCCCCTTGGTCTCTCTCGGCCTTTGCCTCCCTTAGGCCCTCCACTGCATGTCGACCCCCTGGGGTGCAAGGGGTCTTCCTGGAATGGCCAGTGTGTGGCGTGTGTCTTTTGGTGGCTCCGAGACTGCCTCCACAGAGGCTGGCTGGCAAGGGGAACACTGGGGCTGAGAGGAAAATCAGCATTGTGCGTCCGGGGCAGCAGGCTAGCTGTGGCTTCCAAAGTGCCTGCATAGCCCCCGTGTGGCCGTCTCCTCTTCCCTGGTGGAAAGCCTCCCTGAGAACTTAGGAGGCTAGCTGAAAGACACAGGTGCTTTGCATTCCTTGCTAGGACTTCACCGACAGCCCTCGCTCTCTGACTGGTGAGTTGGCACCTTCACCAGAGGCCTCCCAGGGAGCTGCCCCATCCCCATCCAGAAAGGAAACCAGCCGTTGGCAAGCAAACTCAGGCAGAGAAGTCTTGCCAGGGGAGAGGTTTCCCGAAGGATCCCATGCTTCAGTCCACACCCTTTTCCATGGGGGAAGCCGGGGTGTCCCAAATCTCTCCCACGCTTCAGAACCCCCTCCAGCAGCAGGGAGGCTTGCAGTCACCGTTGGGTGCCAAGGGGTGTTCCAGGCAGGCAGCTCTCCATGGAGAGAAAGGCTTCCCAGCTAGCAAGCTGCCTCAGGAGCATTGCTGCAGTGCGGGTGTGAGTACCCGTGGGGTCGCCTTGAGGGTGGCTCCTGGAGCTGCATGGACGCAAACCCCGTGCTGAGCACACACCCAGGCAAGACTTAGCACACGTCTCAGCACCTCAAGCAGATCATGGCAGATGCCTCCTGCCTGCACTCAATAGACAGGTTGCCCTGTGCATTGCTGGGGAGGCCCTGGCACGTCACAGTTTCCCATGGGCCCAGCTACAGCCTTCTCCCTCTTAGGCCATGCACAGATCCTCTCCAGAGCTACGCTGTGTGTGGAAGTTCGCAAGGTGTGGCATGTGCTTCTCTTTCACTGCTTGGAACCTGCACACACCCAGACTGTGTGTGTCAACATTCACAGTGGGGCCTGATGGCAAGCAATCCTTAGCCCACTGCAAAGCGGGAGAGAGGCGGCCTTTCTGCTCAGGGCCAAACACCCTGCTGCTAGTCTGCTTCCCTGCGGGCTAACCTCTGTGAGGGAAAGGCCGTCTGGGCCCTGAAACGCAAGCACCTGGCCACCCACTCCTAGGTGCTCCTTTGCAACGCTGTCTTTTGGAAAGGCATCCTTCTCCTGGAGCCACCATGTGAGCTGCCTTTGGAAGCCCACAAGAGGCAGGAAGCAGCTTGCAGGAAACCTTGCTCATTGAGGGCCTTGCCCTTGAATATGCTTTGCAAGGAGGCAAGGAGGCCTCGGGTCCACTCGCTTTTCCAGTGGGGAACAGCGAGTGCTGAAGAGCTCTGTTCTGGCTCCAAGGCAGCCTGCAGCTCAGGCGCCCGTGGAATGGGCTTGGTTGGTAGAGCACAGCCCTCAGCAGGGCTCTCCAGTGTGTCTAGCCAGAGAGCCCCCTGCTTTGAACCGGCCTCAGGAATGCAGCTCTAGGGAGCTTTCCCCCTCCCTGCTTGCCTGTCCGGGTGACCACCTTGGAGAGGCCTGCTCCAAACTCGGGCTTTGGCCTTCACGCTGAGATCTCCTCCCTGAGCTCTCTAGCTCTCCCAACAATTGGCAAGTGCACCCAGTGGCACCACACCAGACAGTCTCCCTGAGCATGGCTAGGCCAGGCCTAGTCCCCGTGTCCCCTTGGTCTCTCTCGGCCTTTGCCTCCCTTAGGCCCTCCACTGCATGTCGACCCCCTGGGGTGCAAGGGGTCTTCCTGGAATGGCCAGTGTGTGGCGTGTGTCTTTTGGTGGCTCCGAGACTGCCTCCACAGAGGCTGGCTGGCAAGGGGAACACTGGGGCTGAGAGGAAAATCAGCATTGTGCGTCCGGGGCAGCAGGCTAGCTGTGGCTTCCAAACTGCCTGCATAGCCCCCGTGTGGCCGTCTCCTCTTCCCTGGTGGAAAGCCTCCCTGAGAACTTAGGAGGTTAGCTGAAAGACACAGGTGCTTTGCATTCCTTGCTAGGACTTCACCGACAGCCCTCGCTCTCTGACTGGTGAGTTGGCACCTTCACCAGAGGCCTCCCAGGGAGCTGCCCCATCCCCATCCAGAAAGGAAACCAGCCGTTGGCAAGCAAACTCAGGCAGAGAAGTCTTGCCAGGGGAGAGGTTTCCCGAAGGATCCCATGCTTCAGTCCACACCCTTTTCCATGGGGGAAGCCGGGGTGTCCCAAATCTCTCCCACGCTTCAGAACCCCCTCCAGCAGCAGGGAGGCTTGCAGTCACCGTTGGGTGCCAAGGGGTGTTCCAGGCAGGCAGCTCTCCATGGAGAGAAAGGCTTCCCAGCTAGCAAGCTGCCTCAGGAGCATTGCTGCAGTGCGGGTGTGAGTACCCGTGGGGTCGCCTTGAGGGTGGCTCCTGGAGCTGCATGGACGCAAACCCCGTGCTGAGCACACACCCAGGCAAGACTTAGCACACGTCTCAGCACCTCAAGCAGATCATGGCAGATGCCTCCTGCCTGCACTCAATAGACAGGTTGCCCTGTGCATTGCTGGGGAGGCCCTGGCACGTCACAGTTTCCCATGGGCCCAGCTACAGCCTTCTCCCTCTTAGGCCATGCACAGATCCTCTCCAGAGCTACGCTGTGTGTGGAAGTTCGCAAGGTGTGGCATGTGCTTCTCTTTCACTGCTTGGAACCTGCACACACCCAGACTGTGTGTGTCAACATTCACAGTGGGGCCTGATGGCAAGCAATCCTTAGCCCACTGCAAAGCGGGAGAGAGGCGGCCTTTCTGCTCAGGGCCAAACACCCTGCTGCTAGTCTGCTTCCCTGCGGGCTAACCTCTGTGAGGGAAAGGCCGTCTGGGCCCTGAAACGCAAGCACCTGGCCACCCACTCCTAGGTGCTCCTTTGCAACGCTGTCTTTTGGAAAGGCATCCTTCTCCTGGAGCCACCATGTGAGCTGCCTTTGGAAGCCCACAAGAGGCAGGAAGCAGCTTGCAGGAAACCTTGCTCATTGAGGGCCTTGCCCTTGAATATGCTTTGCAAGGAGGCAAGGAGGCCTCGGGTCCACTCGCTTTTCCAGTGGGGAACAGCGAGTGCTGAAGAGCTCTGTTCTGGCTCCAAGGCAGCCTGCAGCTCAGGCGCCCGTGGAATGGGCTTGGTTGGTAGAGCACAGCCCTCAGCAGGGCTCTCCAGTGTGTCTAGCCAGAGAGCCCCCTGCTTTGAACCGGCCTCAGGAATGCAGCTCTAGGGAGCTTTCCCCCTCCCTGCTTGCCTGTCCGGGTGACCACCTTGGAGAGGCCTGCTCCAAACTCGGGCTTTGGCCTTCACGCTGAGATCTCCTCCCTGAGCTCTCTAGCTCTCCCAACAATTGGCAAGTGCACCCAGTGGCACCACACCAGACAGTCTCCCTGAGCATGGCTAGGCCAGGCCTAGTCCCCGTGTCCCCTTGGTCTCTCTCGGCCTTTGCCTCCCTTAGGCCCTCCACTGCATGTCGACCCCCTGGGGTGCAAGGGGTCTTCCTGGAATGGCCAGTGTGTGGCGTGTGTCTTTTGGTGGCTCCGAGACTGCCTCCACAGAGGCTGGCTGGCAAGGGGAACACTGGGGCTGAGAGGAAAATCAGCATTGTGCGTCCGGGGCAGCAGGCTAGCTGTGGCTTCCAAACTGCCTGCATAGCCCCCGTGTGGCCGTCTCCTCTTCCCTGGTGGAAAGCCTCCCTGAGAACTTAGGAGGCTAGCTGAAAGACACAGGTGCTTTGCATTCCTTGCTAGGACTTCACCGACAGCCCTCGCTCTCTGACTGGTGAGTTGGCACCTTCACCAGAGGCCTCCCAGGGAGCTGCCCCATCCCCATCCAGAAAGGAAACCAGCCGTTGGCAAGCAAACTCAGGCAGAGAAGTCTTGCCAGGGGAGAGGTTTCCCGAAGGAGCCCATGCTTCAGTCCACACCCTTTTCCATGGGGGAAGCCGGGCTGTCCCAAATCTCTCCCACGCTTCAGAACCCCCTCCAGCAGCAGGGAGGCTTGCAGTCACCGTTGGGTGCCAAGGGGTGTTCCAGGCAGGCAGCTCTCCATGGAGAGAAAGGCTTCCCAGCTAGCAAGCTGCCTCAGGAGCATTGCTGCAGTGCGGGTGTGAGTACCCGTGGGGTCGCCTTGAGGGTGGCTCCTGGAGCTGCATGGACGCAAACCCCGTGCTGAGCACACACCCAGGCAAGACTTAGCACACGTCTCAGCACCTCAAGCAGATCATGGCAGATGCCTCCTGCCTGCACTCAATAGACAGGTTGCCCTGTGCATTGCTGGGGAGGCCCTGGCACGTCACAGTTTCCCATGGGCCCAGCTACAGCCTTCTCCCTCTTAGGCCATGCACAGATCCTCTCCAGAGCTACGCTGTGTGTGGAAGTTCGCAAGGTGTGGCATGTGCTTCTCTTTCACTGCTTGGAACCTGCACACACCCAGACTGTGTGTGTCAACATTCACAGTGGGGCCTGATGGCAAGCAATCCTTAGCCCACTGCAAAGCGGGAGAGAGGCGGCCTTTCTGCTCAGGGCCAAACACCCTGCTGCTAGTCTGCTTCCCTGCGGGCTAACCTCTGTGAGGGAAAGGCCGTCTGGGCCCTGAAACGCAAGCACCTGGCCACCCACTCCTAGGTGCTCCTTTGCAACGCTGTCTTTTGGAAAGGCATCCTTCTCCTGGAGCCACCATGTGAGCTGCCTTTGGAAGCCCACAAGAGGCAGGAAGCAGCTTGCAGGAAACCTTGCTCATTGAGGGCCTTGCCCTTGAATATGCTTTGCAAGGAGGCAAGGAGGCCTCGGGTCCACTCGCTTTTCCAGTGGGGAACAGCGAGTGCTGAAGAGCTCTGTTCTGGCTCCAAGGCAGCCTGCAGCTCAGGCGCCCGTGGAATGGGCTTGGTTGGTAGAGCACAGCCCTCAGCAGGGCTCTCCAGTGTGTCTAGCCAGAGAGCCCCCTGCTTTGAACCGGCCTCAGGAATGCAGCTCTAGGGAGCTTTCCCCCTCCCTGCTTGCCTGTCCGGGTGACCACCTTGGAGAGGCCTGCTCCAAACTCGGGCTTTGGCCTTCACGCTGAGATCTCCTCCCTGAGCTCTCTAGCTCTCCCAACAATTGGCAAGTGCACCCAGTGGCACCACACCAGACAGTCTCCCTGAGCATGGCTAGGCCAGGCCTAGTCCCCGTGTCCCCTTGGTCTCTCTCGGCCTTTGCCTCCCTTAGGCCCTCCACTGCATGTCGACCCCCTGGGGTGCAAGGGGTCTTCCTGGAATGGCCAGTGTGTGGCGTGTGTCTTTTGGTGGCTCCGAGACTGCCTCCACAGAGGCTGGCTGGCAAGGGGAACACTGGGGCTGAGAGGAAAATCAGCATTGTGCGTCCGGGGCAGCAGGCTAGCTGTGGCTTCCAAACTGCCTGCATAGCCCCCGTGTGGCCGTCTCCTCTTCCCTGGTGGAAAGCCTCCCTGAGAACTTAGGAGGCTAGCTGAAAGACACAGGTGCTTTGCATTCCTTGCTAGGACTTCACCGACAGCCCTCGCTCTCTGACTGGTGAGTTGGCACCTTCACCAGAGGCCTCCCAGGGAGCTGCCCCATCCCCATCCAGAAAGGAAACCAGCCGTTGGCAAGCAAACTCAGGCAGAGAAGTCTTGCCAGGGGAGAGGTTTCCCGAAGGAGCCCATGCTTCAGTCCACACCCTTTTCCATGGGGGAAGCCGGGCTGTCCCAAATCTCTCCCACGCTTCAGAACCCCCTCCAGCAGCAGGGAGGCTTGCAGTCACCGTTGGGTGCCAAGGGGTGTTCCAGGCAGGCAGCTCTCCATGGAGAGAAAGGCTTCCCAGCTAGCAAGCTGCCTCAGGAGCATTGCTGCAGTGCGGGTGTGAGTACCCGTGGGGTCGCCTTGAGGGTGGCTCCTGGAGCTGCATGGACGCAAACCCCGTGCTGAGCACACACCCAGGCAAGACTTAGCACACGTCTCAGCACCTCAAGCAGATCATGGCAGATGCCTCCTGCCTGCACTCAATAGACAGGTTGCCCTGTGCATTGCTGGGGAGGCCCTGGCACGTCACAGTTTCCCATGGGCCCAGCTACAGCCTTCTCCCTCTTAGGCCATGCACAGATCCTCTCCAGAGCTACGCTGTGTGTGGAAGTTCGCAAGGTGTGGCATGTGCTTCTCTTTCACTGCTTGGAACCTGCACACACCCAGACTGTGTGTGTCAACATTCACAGTGGGGCCTGATGGCAAGCAATCCTTAGCCCACTGCAAAGCGGGAGAGAGGCGGCCTTTCTGCTCAGGGCCAAACACCCTGCTGCTAGTCTGCTTCCCTGCGGGCTAACCTCTGTGAGGGAAAGGCCGTCTGGGCCCTGAAACGCAAGCACCTGGCCACCCACTCCTAGGTGCTCCTTTGCAACGCTGTCTTTTGGAAAGGCATCCTTCTCCTGGAGCCACCATGTGAGCTGCCTTTGGAAGCCCACAAGAGGCAGGAAGCAGCTTGCAGGAAACCTTGCTCATTGAGGGCCTTGCCCTTGAATATGCTTTGCAAGGAGGCAAGGAGGCCTCGGGTCCACTCGCTTTTCCAGTGGGGAACAGCGAGTGCTGAAGAGCTCTGTTCTGGCTCCAAGGCAGCCTGCAGCTCAGGCGCCCGTGGAATGGGCTTGGTTGGTAGAGCACAGCCCTCAGCAGGGCTCTCCAGTGTGTCTAGCCAGAGAGCCCCCTGCTTTGAACCGGCCTCAGGAATGCAGCTCTAGGGAGCTTTCCCCCTCCCTGCTTGCCTGTCCGGGTGACCACCTTGGAGAGGCCTGCTCCAAACTCGGGCTTTGGCCTTCACGCTGAGATCTCCTCCCTGAGCTCTCTAGCTCTCCCAACAATTGGCAAGTGCACCCAGTGGCACCACACCAGACAGTCTCCCTGAGCATGGCTAGGCCAGGCCTAGTCCCCGTGTCCCCTTGGTCTCTCTCGGCCTTTGCCTCCCTTAGGCCCTCCACTGCATGTCGACCCCCTGGGGTGCAAGGGGTCTTCCTGGAATGGCCAGTGTGTGGCGTGTGTCTTTTGGTGGCTCCGAGACTGCCTCCACAGAGGCTGGCTGGCAAGGGGAACACTGGGGCTGAGAGGAAAATCAGCATTGTGCGTCCGGGGCAGCAGGCTAGCTGTGGCTTCCAAACTGCCTGCATAGCCCCCGTGTGGCCGTCTCCTCTTCCCTGGTGGAAAGCCTCCCTGAGAACTTAGGAGGCTAGCTGAAAGACACAGGTGCTTTGCATTCCTTGCTAGGACTTCACCGACAGCCCTCGCTCTCTGACTGGTGAGTTGGCACCTTCACCAGAGGCCTCCCAGGGAGCTGCCCCATCCCCATCCAGAAAGGAAACCAGCCGTTGGCAAGCAAACTCAGGCAGAGAAGTCTTGCCAGGGGAGAGGTTTCCCGAAGGATCCCATGCTTCAGTCCACACCCTTTTCCATGGGGGAAGCCGGGGTGTCCCAAATCTCTCCCACGCTTCAGAACCCCCTCCAGCAGCAGGGAGGCTTGCAGTCACCGTTGGGTGCCAAGGGGTGTTCCAGGCAGGCAGCTCTCCATGGAGAGAAAGGCTTCCCAGCTAGCAAGCTGCCTCAGGAGCATTGCTGCAGTGCGGGTGTGAGTACCCGTGGGGTCGCCTTGAGGGTGGCTCCTGGAGCTGCATGGACGCAAACCCCGTGCTGAGCACACACCCAGGCAAGACTTAGCACACGTCTCAGCACCTCAAGCAGATCATGGCAGATGCCTCCTGCCTGCACTCAATAGACAGGTTGCCCTGTGCATTGCTGGGGAGGCCCTGGCACGTCACAGTTTCCCATGGGCCCAGCTACAGCCTTCTCCCTCTTAGGCCATGCACAGATCCTCTCCAGAGCTACGCTGTGTGTGGAAGTTCGCAAGGTGTGGCATGTGCTTCTCTTTCACTGCTTGGAACCTGCACACACCCAGACTGTGTGTGTCAACATTCACAGTGGGGCCTGATGGCAAGCAATCCTTAGCCCACTGCAAAGCGGGAGAGAGGCGGCCTTTCTGCTCAGGGCCAAACACCCTGCTGCTAGTCTGCTTCCCTGCGGGCTAACCTCTGTGAGGGAAAGGCCGTCTGGGCCCTGAAACGCAAGCACCTGGCCACCCACTCCTAGGTGCTCCTTTGCAACGCTGTCTTTTGGAAAGGCATCCTTCTCCTGGAGCCACCATGTGAGCTGCCTTTGGAAGCCCACAAGAGGCAGGAAGCAGCTTGCAGGAAACCTTGCTCATTGAGGGCCTTGCCCTTGAATATGCTTTGCAAGGAGGCAAGGAGGCCTCGGGTCCACTCGCTTTTCCAGTGGGGAACAGCGAGTGCTGAAGAGCTCTGTTCTGGCTCCAAGGCAGCCTGCAGCTCAGGCGCCCGTGGAATGGGCTTGGTTGGTAGAGCACAGCCCTCAGCAGGGCTCTCCAGTGTGTCTAGCCAGAGAGCCCCCTGCTTTGAACCGGCCTCAGGAATGCAGCTCTAGGGAGCTTTCCCCCTCCCTGCTTGCCTGTCCGGGTGACCACCTTGGAGAGGCCTGCTCCAAACTCGGGCTTTGGCCTTCACGCTGAGATCTCCTCCCTGAGCTCTCTAGCTCTCCCAACAATTGGCAAGTGCACCCAGTGGCACCACACCAGACAGTCTCCCTGAGCATGGCTAGGCCAGGCCTAGTCCCCGTGTCCCCTTGGTCTCTCTCGGCCTTTGCCTCCCTTAGGCCCTCCACTGCATGTCGACCCCCTGGGGTGCAAGGGGTCTTCCTGGAATGGCCAGTGTGTGGCGTGTGTCTTTTGGTGGCTCCGAGACTGCCTCCACAGAGGCTGGCTGGCAAGGGGAACACTGGGGCTGAGAGGAAAATCAGCATTGTGCGTCCGGGGCAGCAGGCTAGCTGTGGCTTCCAAACTGCCTGCATAGCCCCCGTGTGGCCGTCTCCTCTTCCCTGGTGGAAAGCCTCCCTGAGAACTTAGGAGGCTAGCTGAAAGACACAGGTGCTTTGCATTCCTTGCTAGGACTTCACCGACAGCCCTCGCTCTCTGACTGGTGAGTTGGCACCTTCACCAGAGGCCTCCCAGGGAGCTGCCCCATCCCCATCCAGAAAGGAAACCAGCCGTTGGCAAGCAAACTCAGGCAGAGAAGTCTTGCCAGGGGAGAGGTTTCCCGAAGGAGCCCATGCTTCAGTCCACACCCTTTTCCATGGGGGAAGCCGGGCTGTCCCAAATCTCTCCCACGCTTCAGAACCCCCTCCAGCAGCAGGGAGGCTTGCAGTCACCGTTGGGTGCCAAGGGGTGTTCCAGGCAGGCAGCTCTCCATGGAGAGAAAGGCTTCCCAGCTAGCAAGCTGCCTCAGGAGCATTGCTGCAGTGCGGGTGTGAGTACCCGTGGGGTCGCCTTGAGGGTGGCTCCTGGAGCTGCATGGACGCAAACCCCGTGCTGAGCACACACCCAGGCAAGACTTAGCACACGTCTCAGCACCTCAAGCAGATCATGGCAGATGCCTCCTGCCTGCACTCAATAGACAGGTTGCCCTGTGCATTGCTGGGGAGGCCCTGGCACGTCACAGTTTCCCATGGGCCCAGCTACAGCCTTCTCCCTCTTAGGCCATGCACAGATCCTCTCCAGAGCTACGCTGTGTGTGGAAGTTCGCAAGGTGTGGCATGTGCTTCTCTTTCACTGCTTGGAACCTGCACACACCCAGACTGTGTGTGTCAACATTCACAGTGGGGCCTGATGGCAAGCAATCCTTAGCCCACTGCAAAGCGGGAGAGAGGCGGCCTTTCTGCTCAGGGCCAAACACCCTGCTGCTAGTCTGCTTCCCTGCGGGCTAACCTCTGTGAGGGAAAGGCCGTCTGGGCCCTGAAACGCAAGCACCTGGCCACCCACTCCTAGGTGCTCCTTTGCAACGCTGTCTTTTGGAAAGGCATCCTTCTCCTGGAGCCACCATGTGAGCTGCCTTTGGAAGCCCACAAGAGGCAGGAAGCAGCTTGCAGGAAACCTTGCTCATTGAGGGCCTTGCCCTTGAATATGCTTTGCAAGGAGGCAAGGAGGCCTCGGGTCCACTCGCTTTTCCAGTGGGGAACAGCGAGTGCTGAAGAGCTCTGTTCTGGCTCCAAGGCAGCCTGCAGCTCAGGCGCCCGTGGAATGGGCTTGGTTGGTAGAGCACAGCCCTCAGCAGGGCTCTCCAGTGTGTCTAGCCAGAGAGCCCCCTGCTTTGAACCGGCCTCAGGAATGCAGCTCTAGGGAGCTTTCCCCCTCCCTGCTTGCCTGTCCGGGTGACCACCTTGGAGAGGCCTGCTCCAAACTCGGGCTTTGGCCTTCACGCTGAGATCTCCTCCCTGAGCTCTCTAGCTCTCCCAACAATTGGCAAGTGCACCCAGTGGCACCACACCAGACAGTCTCCCTGAGCATGGCTAGGCCAGGCCTAGTCCCCGTGTCCCCTTGGTCTCTCTCGGCCTTTGCCTCCCTTAGGCCCTCCACTGCATGTCGACCCCCTGGGGTGCAAGGGGTCTTCCTGGAATGGCCAGTGTGTGGCGTGTGTCTTTTGGTGGCTCCGAGACTGCCTCCACAGAGGCTGGCTGGCAAGGGGAACACTGGGGCTGAGAGGAAAATCAGCATTGTGCGTCCGGGGCAGCAGGCTAGCTGTGGCTTCCAAACTGCCTGCATAGCCCCCGTGTGGCCGTCTCCTCTTCCCTGGTGGAAAGCCTCCCTGAGAACTTAGGAGGCTAGCTGAAAGACACAGGTGCTTTGCATTCCTTGCTAGGACTTCACCGACAGCCCTCGCTCTCTGACTGGTGAGTTGGCACCTTCACCAGAGGCCTCCCAGGGAGCTGCCCCATCCCCATCCAGAAAGGAAACCAGCCGTTGGCAAGCAAACTCAGGCAGAGAAGTCTTGCCAGGGGAGAGGTTTCCCGAAGGAGCCCATGCTTCAGTCCACACCCTTTTCCATGGGGGAAGCCGGGCTGTCCCAAATCTCTCCCACGCTTCAGAACCCCCTCCAGCAGCAGGGAGGCTTGCAGTCACCGTTGGGTGCCAAGGGGTGTTCCAGGCAGGCAGCTCTCCATGGAGAGAAAGGCTTCCCAGCTAGCAAGCTGCCTCAGGAGCATTGCTGGAGTGCGGGTGTGAGTACCCGTGGGGTCGCCTTGAGGGTGGCTCCTGGAGCTGCATGGACGCAAACCCCGTGCTGAGCACACACCCAGGCAAGACTTAGCACACGTCTCAGCACCTCAAGCAGATCATGGCAGATGCCTCCTGCCTGCACTCAATAGACAGGTTGCCCTGTGCATTGCTGGGGAGGCCCTGGCACGTCACAGTTTCCCATGGGCCCAGCTACAGCCTTCTCCCTCTTAGGCCATGCACAGATCCTCTCCAGAGCTACGCTGTGTGTGGAAGTTCGCAAGGTGTGGCATGTGCTTCTCTTTCACTGCTTGGAACCTGCACACACCCAGACTGTGTGTGTCAACATTCACAGTGGGGCCTGATGGCAAGCAATCCTTAGCCCACTGCAAAGCGGGAGAGAGGCGGCCTTTCTGCTCAGGGCCAAACACCCTGCTGCTAGTCTGCTTCCCTGCGGGCTAACCTCTGTGAGGGAAAGGCCGTCTGGGCCCTGAAACGCAAGCACCTGGCCACCCACTCCTAGGTGCTCCTTTGCAACGCTGTCTTTTGGAAAGGCATCCTTCTCCTGGAGCCACCATGTGAGCTGCCTTTGGAAGCCCACAAGAGGCAGGAAGCAGCTTGCAGGAAACCTTGCTCATTGAGGGCCTTGCCCTTGAATATGCTTTGCAAGGAGGCAAGGAGGCCTCGGGTCCACTCGCTTTTCCAGTGGGGAACAGCGAGTGCTGAAGAGCTCTGTTCTGGCTCCAAGGCAGCCTGCAGCTCAGGCGCCCGTGGAATGGGCTTGGTTGGTAGAGCACAGCCCTCAGCAGGGCTCTCCAGTGTGTCTAGCCAGAGAGCCCCCTGCTTTGAACCGGCCTCAGGAATGCAGCTCTAGGGAGCTTTCCCCCTCCCTGCTTGCCTGTCCGGGTGACCACCTTGGAGAGGCCTGCTCCAAACTCGGGCTTTGGCCTTCACGCTGAGATCTCCTCCCTGAGCTCTCTAGCTCTCCCAACAATTGGCAAGTGCACCCAGTGGCACCACACCAGACAGTCTCCCTGAGCATGGCTAGGCCAGGCCTAGTCCCCGTGTCCCCTTGGTCTCTCTCGGCCTTTGCCTCCCTTAGGCCCTCCACTGCATGTCGACCCCCTGGGGTGCAAGGGGTCTTCCTGGAATGGCCAGTGTGTGGCGTGTGTCTTTTGGTGGCTCCGAGACTGCCTCCACAGAGGCTGGCTGGCAAGGGGAACACTGGGGCTGAGAGGAAAATCAGCATTGTGCGTCCGGGGCAGCAGGCTAGCTGTGGCTTCCAAACTGCCTGCATAGCCCCCGTGTGGCCGTCTCCTCTTCCCTGGTGGAAAGCCTCCCTGAGAACTTAGGAGGTTAGCTGAAAGACACAGGTGCTTTGCATTCCTTGCTAGGACTTCACCGACAGCCCTCGCTCTCTGACTGGTGAGTTGGCACCTTCACCAGAGGCCTCCCAGGGAGCTGCCCCATCCCCATCCAGAAAGGAAACCAGCCGTTGGCAAGCAAACTCAGGCAGAGAAGTCTTGCCAGGGGAGAGGTTTCCCGAAGGATCCCATGCTTCAGTCCACACCCTTTTCCATGGGGGAAGCCGGGGTGTCCCAAATCTCTCCCACGCTTCAGAACCCCCTCCAGCAGCAGGGAGGCTTGCAGTCACCGTTGGGTGCCAAGGGGTGTTCCAGGCAGGCAGCTCTCCATGGAGAGAAAGGCTTCCCAGCTAGCAAGCTGCCTCAGGAGCATTGCTGCAGTGCGGGTGTGAGTACCCGTGGGGTCGCCTTGAGGGTGGCTCCTGGAGCTGCATGGACGCAAACCCCGTGCTGAGCACACACCCAGGCAAGACTTAGCACACGTCTCAGCACCTCAAGCAGATCATGGCAGATGCCTCCTGCCTGCACTCAATAGACAGGTTGCCCTGTGCATTGCTGGGGAGGCCCTGGCACGTCACAGTTTCCCATGGGCCCAGCTACAGCCTTCTCCCTCTTAGGCCATGCACAGATCCTCTCCAGAGCTACGCTGTGTGTGGAAGTTCGCAAGGTGTGGCATGTGCTTCTCTTTCACTGCTTGGAACCTGCACACACCCAGACTGTGTGTGTCAACATTCACAGTGGGGCCTGATGGCAAGCAATCCTTAGCCCACTGCAAAGCGGGAGAGAGGCGGCCTTTCTGCTCAGGGCCAAACACCCTGCTGCTAGTCTGCTTCCCTGCGGGCTAACCTCTGTGAGGGAAAGGCCGTCTGGGCCCTGAAACGCAAGCACCTGGCCACCCACTCCTAGGTGCTCCTTTGCAACGCTGTCTTTTGGAAAGGCATCCTTCTCCTGGAGCCACCATGTGAGCTGCCTTTGGAAGCCCACAAGAGGCAGGAAGCAGCTTGCAGGAAACCTTGCTCATTGAGGGCCTTGCCCTTGAATATGCTTTGCAAGGAGGCAAGGAGGCCTCGGGTCCACTCGCTTTTCCAGTGGGGAACAGCGAGTGCTGAAGAGCTCTGTTCTGGCTCCAAGGCAGCCTGCAGCTCAGGCGCCCGTGGAATGGGCTTGGTTGGTAGAGCACAGCCCTCAGCAGGGCTCTCCAGTGTGTCTAGCCAGAGAGCCCCCTGCTTTGAACCGGCCTCAGGAATGCAGCTCTAGGGAGCTTTCCCCCTCCCTGCTTGCCTGTCCGGGTGACCACCTTGGAGAGGCCTGCTCCAAACTCGGGCTTTGGCCTTCACGCTGAGATCTCCTCCCTGAGCTCTCTAGCTCTCCCAACAATTGGCAAGTGCACCCAGTGGCACCACACCAGACAGTCTCCCTGAGCATGGCTAGGCCAGGCCTAGTCCCCGTGTCCCCTTGGTCTCTCTCGGCCTTTGCCTCCCTTAGGCCCTCCACTGCATGTCGACCCCCTGGGGTGCAAGGGGTCTTCCTGGAATGGCCAGTGTGTGGCGTGTGTCTTTTGGTGGCTCCGAGACTGCCTCCACAGAGGCTGGCTGGCAAGGGGAACACTGGGGCTGAGAGGAAAATCAGCATTGTGCGTCCGGGGCAGCAGGCTAGCTGTGGCTTCCAAACTGCCTGCATAGCCCCCGTGTGGCCGTCTCCTCTTCCCTGGTGGAAAGCCTCCCTGAGAACTTAGGAGGCTAGCTGAAAGACACAGGTGCTTTGCATTCCTTGCTAGGACTTCACCGACAGCCCTCGCTCTCTGACTGGTGAGTTGGCACCTTCACCAGAGGCCTCCCAGGGAGCTGCCCCATCCCCATCCAGAAAGGAAACCAGCCGTTGGCAAGCAAACTCAGGCAGAGAAGTCTTGCCAGGGGAGAGGTTTCCCGAAGGAGCCCATGCTTCAGTCCACACCCTTTTCCATGGGGGAAGCCGGGCTGTCCCAAATCTCTCCCACGCTTCAGAACCCCCTCCAGCAGCAGGGAGGCTTGCAGTCACCGTTGGGTGCCAAGGGGTGTTCCAGGCAGGCAGCTCTCCATGGAGAGAAAGGCTTCCCAGCTAGCAAGCTGCCTCAGGAGCATTGCTGCAGTGCGGGTGTGAGTACCCGTGGGGTCGCCTTGAGGGTGGCTCCTGGAGCTGCATGGACGCAAACCCCGTGCTGAGCACACACCCAGGCAAGACTTAGCACACGTCTCAGCACCTCAAGCAGATCATGGCAGATGCCTCCTGCCTGCACTCAATAGACAGGTTGCCCTGTGCATTGCTGGGGAGGCCCTGGCACGTCACAGTTTCCCATGGGCCCAGCTACAGCCTTCTCCCTCTTAGGCCATGCACAGATCCTCTCCAGAGCTACGCTGTGTGTGGAAGTTCGCAAGGTGTGGCATGTGCTTCTCTTTCACTGCTTGGAACCTGCACACACCCAGACTGTGTGTGTCAACATTCACAGTGGGGCCTGATGGCAAGCAATCCTTAGCCCACTGCAAAGCGGGAGAGAGGCGGCCTTTCTGCTCAGGGCCAAACACCCTGCTGCTAGTCTGCTTCCCTGCGGGCTAACCTCTGTGAGGGAAAGGCCGTCTGGGCCCTGAAACGCAAGCACCTGGCCACCCACTCCTAGGTGCTCCTTTGCAACGCTGTCTTTTGGAAAGGCATCCTTCTCCTGGAGCCACCATGTGAGCTGCCTTTGGAAGCCCACAAGAGGCAGGAAGCAGCTTGCAGGAAACCTTGCTCATTGAGGGCCTTGCCCTTGAATATGCTTTGCAAGGAGGCAAGGAGGCCTCGGGTCCACTCGCTTTTCCAGTGGGGAACAGCGAGTGCTGAAGAGCTCTGTTCTGGCTCCAAGGCAGCCTGCAGCTCAGGCGCCCGTGGAATGGGCTTGGTTGGTAGAGCACAGCCCTCAGCAGGGCTCTCCAGTGTGTCTAGCCAGAGAGCCCCCTGCTTTGAACCGGCCTCAGGAATGCAGCTCTAGGGAGCTTTCCCCCTCCCTGCTTGCCTGTCCGGGTGACCACCTTGGAGAGGCCTGCTCCAAACTCGGGCTTTGGCCTTCACGCTGAGATCTCCTCCCTGAGCTCTCTAGCTCTCCCAACAATTGGCAAGTGCACCCAGTGGCACCACACCAGACAGTCTCCCTGAGCATGGCTAGGCCAGGCCTAGTCCCCGTGTCCCCTTGGTCTCTCTCGGCCTTTGCCTCCCTTAGGCCCTCCACTGCATGTCGACCCCCTGGGGTGCAAGGGGTCTTCCTGGAATGGCCAGTGTGTGGCGTGTGTCTTTTGGTGGCTCCGAGACTGCCTCCACAGAGGCTGGCTGGCAAGGGGAACACTGGGGCTGAGAGGAAAATCAGCATTGTGCGTCCGGGGCAGCAGGCTAGCTGTGGCTTCCAAACTGCCTGCATAGCCCCCGTGTGGCCGTCTCCTCTTCCCTGGTGGAAAGCCTCCCTGAGAACTTAGGAGGCTAGCTGAAAGACACAGGTGCTTTGCATTCCTTGCTAGGACTTCACCGACAGCCCTCGCTCTCTGACTGGTGAGTTGGCACCTTCACCAGAGGCCTCCCAGGGAGCTGCCCCATCCCCATCCAGAAAGGAAACCAGCCGTTGGCAAGCAAACTCAGGCAGAGAAGTCTTGCCAGGGGAGAGGTTTCCCGAAGGAGCCCATGCTTCAGTCCACACCCTTTTCCATGGGGGAAGCCGGGCTGTCCCAAATCTCTCCCACGCTTCAGAACCCCCTCCAGCAGCAGGGAGGCTTGCAGTCACCGTTGGGTGCCAAGGGGTGTTCCAGGCAGGCAGCTCTCCATGGAGAGAAAGGCTTCCCAGCTAGCAAGCTGCCTCAGGAGCATTGCTGCAGTGCGGGTGTGAGTACCCGTGGGGTCGCCTTGAGGGTGGCTCCTGGAGCTGCATGGACGCAAACCCCGTGCTGAGCACACACCCAGGCAAGACTTAGCACACGTCTCAGCACCTCAAGCAGATCATGGCAGATGCCTCCTGCCTGCACTCAATAGACAGGTTGCCCTGTGCATTGCTGGGGAGGCCCTGGCACGTCACAGTTTCCCATGGGCCCAGCTACAGCCTTCTCCCTCTTAGGCCATGCACAGATCCTCTCCAGAGCTACGCTGTGTGTGGAAGTTCGCAAGGTGTGGCATGTGCTTCTCTTTCACTGCTTGGAACCTGCACACACCCAGACTGTGTGTGTCAACATTCACAGTGGGGCCTGATGGCAAGCAATCCTTAGCCCACTGCAAAGCGGGAGAGAGGCGGCCTTTCTGCTCAGGGCCAAACACCCTGCTGCTAGTCTGCTTCCCTGCGGGCTAACCTCTGTGAGGGAAAGGCCGTCTGGGCCCTGAAACGCAAGCACCTGGCCACCCACTCCTAGGTGCTCCTTTGCAACGCTGTCTTTTGGAAAGGCATCCTTCTCCTGGAGCCACCATGTGAGCTGCCTTTGGAAGCCCACAAGAGGCAGGAAGCAGCTTGCAGGAAACCTTGCTCATTGAGGGCCTTGCCCTTGAATATGCTTTGCAAGGAGGCAAGGAGGCCTCGGGTCCACTCGCTTTTCCAGTGGGGAACAGCGAGTGCTGAAGAGCTCTGTTCTGGCTCCAAGGCAGCCTGCAGCTCAGGCGCCCGTGGAATGGGCTTGGTTGGTAGAGCACAGCCCTCAGCAGGGCTCTCCAGTGTGTCTAGCCAGAGAGCCCCCTGCTTTGAACCGGCCTCAGGAATGCAGCTCTAGGGAGCTTTCCCCCTCCCTGCTTGCCTGTCCGGGTGACCACCTTGGAGAGGCCTGCTCCAAACTCGGGCTTTGGCCTTCACGCTGAGATCTCCTCCCTGAGCTCTCTAGCTCTCCCAACAATTGGCAAGTGCACCCAGTGGCACCACACCAGACAGTCTCCCTGAGCATGGCTAGGCCAGGCCTAGTCCCCGTGTCCCCTTGGTCTCTCTCGGCCTTTGCCTCCCTTAGGCCCTCCACTGCATGTCGACCCCCTGGGGTGCAAGGGGTCTTCCTGGAATGGCCAGTGTGTGGCGTGTGTCTTTTGGTGGCTCCGAGACTGCCTCCACAGAGGCTGGCTGGCAAGGGGAACACTGGGGCTGAGAGGAAAATCAGCATTGTGCGTCCGGGGCAGCAGGCTAGCTGTGGCTTCCAAACTGCCTGCATAGCCCCCGTGTGGCCGTCTCCTCTTCCCTGGTGGAAAGCCTCCCTGAGAACTTAGGAGGCTAGCTGAAAGACACAGGTGCTTTGCATTCCTTGCTAGGACTTCACCGACAGCCCTCGCTCTCTGACTGGTGAGTTGGCACCTTCACCAGAGGCCTCCCAGGGAGCTGCCCCATCCCCATCCAGAAAGGAAACCAGCCGTTGGCAAGCAAACTCAGGCAGAGAAGTCTTGCCAGGGGAGAGGTTTCCCGAAGGAGCCCATGCTTCAGTCCACACCCTTTTCCATGGGGGAAGCCGGGCTGTCCCAAATCTCTCCCACGCTTCAGAACCCCCTCCAGCAGCAGGGAGGCTTGCAGTCACCGTTGGGTGCCAAGGGGTGTTCCAGGCAGGCAGCTCTCCATGGAGAGAAAGGCTTCCCAGCTAGCAAGCTGCCTCAGGAGCATTGCTGCAGTGCGGGTGTGAGTACCCGTGGGGTCGCCTTGAGGGTGGCTCCTGGAGCTGCATGGACGCAAACCCCGTGCTGAGCACACACCCAGGCAAGACTTAGCACACGTCTCAGCACCTCAAGCAGATCATGGCAGATGCCTCCTGCCTGCACTCAATAGACAGGTTGCCCTGTGCATTGCTGGGGAGGCCCTGGCACGTCACAGTTTCCCATGGGCCCAGCTACAGCCTTCTCCCTCTTAGGCCATGCACAGATCCTCTCCAGAGCTACGCTGTGTGTGGAAGTTCGCAAGGTGTAGCATGTGCTTCTCTTTCACTGCTTGGAACCTGCACACACCCAGACTGTGTGTGTCAACATTCACAGTGGGGCCTGATGGCAAGCAATCCTTAGCCCACTGCAAAGCGGGAGAGAGGCGGCCTTTCTGCTCAGGGCCAAACACCCTGCTGCTAGTCTGCTTCCCTGCGGGCTAACCTCTGTGAGGGAAAGGCCGTCTGGGCCCTGAAACGCAAGCACCTGGCCACCCACTCCTAGGTGCTCCTTTGCAACGCTGTCTTTTGGAAAGGCATCCTTCTCCTGGAGCCACCATGTGAGCTGCCTTTGGAAGCCCACAAGAGGCAGGAAGCAGCTTGCAGGAAACCTTGCTCATTGAGGGCCTTGCCCTTGAATATGCTTTGCAAGGAGGCAAGGAGGCCTCGGGTCCACTCGCTTTTCCAGTGGGGAACAGCGAGTGCTGAAGAGCTCTGTTCTGGCTCCAAGGCAGCCTGCAGCTCAGGCGCCCGTGGAATGGGCTTGGTTGGTAGAGCACAGCCCTCAGCAGGGCTCTCCAGTGTGTCTAGCCAGAGAGCCCCCTGCTTTGAACCGGCCTCAGGAATGCAGCTCTAGGGAGCTTTCCCCCTCCCTGCTTGCCTGTCCGGGTGACCACCTTGGAGAGGCCTGCTCCAAACTCGGGCTTTGGCCTTCACGCTGAGATCTCCTCCCTGAGCTCTCTAGCTCTCCCAACAATTGGCAAGTGCACCCAGTGGCACCACACCAGACAGTCTCCCTGAGCATGGCTAGGCCAGGCCTAGTCCCCGTGTCCCCTTGGTCTCTCTCGGCCTTTGCCTCCCTTAGGCCCTCCACTGCATGTCGACCCCCTGGGGTGCAAGGGGTCTTCCTGGAATGGCCAGTGTGTGGCGTGTGTCTTTTGGTGGCTCCGAGACTGCCTCCACAGAGGCTGGCTGGCAAGGGGAACACTGGGGCTGAGAGGAAAATCAGCATTGTGCGTCCGGGGCAGCAGGCTAGCTGTGGCTTCCAAACTGCCTGCATAGCCCCCGTGTGGCCGTCTCCTCTTCCCTGGTGGAAAGCCTCCCTGAGAACTTAGGAGGCTAGCTGAAAGACACAGGTGCTTTGCATTCCTTGCTAGGACTTCACCGACAGCCCTCGCTCTCTGACTGGTGAGTTGGCACCTTCACCAGAGGCCTCCCAGGGAGCTGCCCCATCCCCATCCAGAAAGGAAACCAGCCGTTGGCAAGCAAACTCAGGCAGAGAAGTCTTGCCAGGGGAGAGGTTTCCCGAAGGAGCCCATGCTTCAGTCCACACCCTTTTCCATGGGGGAAGCCGGGCTGTCCCAAATCTCTCCCACGCTTCAGAACCCCCTCCAGCAGCAGGGAGGCTTGCAGTCACCGTTGGGTGCCAAGGGGTGTTCCAGGCAGGCAGCTCTCCATGGAGAGAAAGGCTTCCCAGCTAGCAAGCTGCCTCAGGAGCATTGCTGCAGTGCGGGTGTGAGTACCCGTGGGGTCGCCTTGAGGGTGGCTCCTGGAGCTGCATGGACGCAAACCCCGTGCTGAGCACACACCCAGGCAAGACTTAGCACACGTCTCAGCACCTCAAGCAGATCATGGCAGATGCCTCCTGCCTGCACTCAATAGACAGGTTGCCCTGTGCATTGCTGGGGAGGCCCTGGCACGTCACAGTTTCCCATGGGCCCAGCTACAGCCTTCTCCCTCTTAGGCCATGCACAGATCCTCTCCAGAGCTACGCTGTGTGTGGAAGTTCGCAAGGTGTGGCATGTGCTTCTCTTTCACTGCTTGGAACCTGCACACACCCAGACTGTGTGTGTCAACATTCACAGTGGGGCCTGATGGCAAGCAATCCTTAGCCCACTGCAAAGCGGGAGAGAGGCGGCCTTTCTGCTCAGGGCCAAACACCCTGCTGCTAGTCTGCTTCCCTGCGGGCTAACCTCTGTGAGGGAAAGGCCGTCTGGGCCCTGAAACGCAAGCACCTGGCCACCCACTCCTAGGTGCTCCTTTGCAACGCTGTCTTTTGGAAAGGCATCCTTCTCCTGGAGCCACCATGTGAGCTGCCTTTGGAAGCCCACAAGAGGCAGGAAGCAGCTTGCAGGAAACCTTGCTCATTGAGGGCCTTGCCCTTGAATATGCTTTGCAAGGAGGCAAGGAGGCCTCGGGTCCACTCGCTTTTCCAGTGGGGAACAGCGAGTGCTGAAGAGCTCTGTTCTGGCTCCAAGGCAGCCTGCAGCTCAGGCGCCCGTGGAATGGGCTTGGTTGGTAGAGCACAGCCCTCAGCAGGGCTCTCCAGTGTGTCTAGCCAGAGAGCCCCCTGCTTTGAACCGGCCTCAGGAATGCAGCTCTAGGGAGCTTTCCCCCTCCCTGCTTGCCTGTCCGGGTGACCACCTTGGAGAGGCCTGCTCCAAACTCGGGCTTTGGCCTTCACGCTGAGATCTCCTCCCTGAGCTCTCTAGCTCTCCCAACAATTGGCAAGTGCACCCAGTGGCACCACACCAGACAGTCTCCCTGAGCATGGCTAGGCCAGGCCTAGTCCCCGTGTCCCCTTGGTCTCTCTCGGCCTTTGCCTCCCTTAGGCCCTCCACTGCATGTCGACCCCCTGGGGTGCAAGGGGTCTTCCTGGAATGGCCAGTGTGTGGCGTGTGTCTTTTGGTGGCTCCGAGACTGCCTCCACAGAGGCTGGCTGGCAAGGGGAACACTGGGGCTGAGAGGAAAATCAGCATTGTGCGTCCGGGGCAGCAGGCTAGCTGTGGCTTCCAAACTGCCTGCATAGCCCCCGTGTGGCCGTCTCCTCTTCCCTGGTGGAAAGCCTCCCTGAGAACTTAGGAGGCTAGCTGAAAGACACAGGTGCTTTCCATTCCTTGCTAGGACTTCACCGACAGCCCTCGCTCTCTGACTGGTGAGTTGGCACCTTCACCAGAGGCCTCCCAGGGAGCTGCCCCATCCCCATCCAGAAAGGAAACCAGCCGTTGGCAAGCAAACTCAGGCAGAGAAGTCTTGCCAGGGGAGAGGTTTCCCGAAGGATCCCATGCTTCAGTCCACACCCTTTTCCATGGGGGAAGCCGGGGTGTCCCAAATCTCTCCCACGCTTCAGAACCCCCTCCAGCAGCAGGGAGGCTTGCAGTCACCGCTGGGTGCCAAGGGGTGTTCCAGGCAGGCAGCTCTCCATGGAGAGAAAGGCTTCCCAGCTAGCAAGCTGCCTCAGGAGCATTGCTGCAGTGCGGGTGTGAGTACCCGTGGGGTCGCCTTGAGGGTGGCTCCTGGAGCTGCATGGACGCAAACCCCGTGCTGAGCACACACCCAGGCAAGACTTAGCACACGTCTCAGCACCTCAAGCAGATCATGGCAGATGCCTCCTGCCTGCACTCAATAGACAGGTTGCCCTGTGCATTGCTGGGGAGGCCCTGGCACGTCACAGTTTCCCATGGGCCCAGCTACAGCCTTCTCCCTCTTAGGCCATGCACAGATCCTCTCCAGAGCTACGCTGTGTGTGGAAGTTCGCAAGGTGTGGCATGTGCTTGTCTTTCACTGCTTGGAACCTGCACACACCCAGACTGTGTGTGTCAACATTCACAGTGGGGCCTGATGGCAAGCAATCCTTAGCCCACTGCAAAGCGGGAGAGAGGCGGCCTTTCTGCTCAGGGCCAAACACCCTGCTGCTAGTCTGCTTCCCTGCGGGCTAACCTCTGTGAGGGAAAGGCCGTCTGGGCCCTGAAACGCAAGCACCTGGCCACCCACTCCTAGGTGCTCCTTTGCAACGCTGTCTTTTGGAAAGGCATCCTTCTCCTGGAGCCACCATGTGAGCTGCCTTTGGAAGCCCACAAGAGGCAGGAAGCAGCTTGCAGGAAACCTTGCTCATTGAGGGCCTTGCCCTTGAATATGCTTTGCAAGGAGGCAAGGAGGCCTCGGGTCCACTCGCTTTTCCAGTGGGGAACAGCGAGTGCTGAAGAGCTCTGTTCTGGCTCCAAGGCAGCCTGCAGCTCAGGCGCCCGTGGAATGGGCTTGGTTGGTAGAGCACAGCCCTCAGCAGGGCTCTCCAGTGTGTCTAGCCAGAGAGCCCCCTGCTTTGAACCGGCCTCAGGAATGCAGCTCTAGGGAGCTTTCCCCCTCCCTGCTTGCCTGTCCGGGTGACCACCTTGGAGAGGCCTGCTCCAAACTCGGGCTTTGGCCTTCACGCTGAGATCTCCTCCCTGAGCTCTCTAGCTCTCCCAACAATTGGCAAGTGCACCCAGTGGCACCACACCAGACAGTCTCCCTGAGCATGGCTAGGCCAGGCCTAGTCCCCGTGTCCCCTTGGTCTCTCTCGGCCTTTGCCTCCCTTAGGCCCTCCACTGCATGTCGACCCCCTGGGGTGCAAGGGGTCTTCCTGGAATGGCCAGTGTGTGGCGTGTGTCTTTTGGTGGCTCCGAGACTGCCTCCACAGAGGCTGGCTGGCAAGGGGAACACTGGGGCTGAGAGGAAAATCAGCATTGTGCGTCCGGGGCAGCAGGCTAGCTGTGGCTTCCAAACTGCCTGCATAGCCCCCGTGTGGCCGTCTCCTCTTCCCTGGTGGAAAGCCTCCCTGAGAACTTAGGAGGCTAGCTGAAAGACACAGGTGCTTTGCATTCCTTGCTAGGACTTCACCGACAGCCCTCGCTCTCTGACTGGTGAGTTGGCACCTTCACCAGAGGC
The DNA here is from genome assembly GCF_030028045.1 of Hippopotamus amphibius kiboko. Classification (NCBI taxonomy): domain Eukaryota; kingdom Metazoa; phylum Chordata; class Mammalia; order Artiodactyla; family Hippopotamidae; genus Hippopotamus; species Hippopotamus amphibius. Next base: position 32,148,465 of record NC_080202.1, on the reverse strand, counting down.
CTCCCAGGGAGCTGCCCCATCCCCATCCAGAAAGGAAACCAGCCGTTGGCAAGCAAACTCAGGCAGAGAAGTCTTGCCAGGGGAGAGGTTTCCCGAAGGATCCCATGCTTCAGTCCACACCCTTTTCCATGGGGGAAGCCGGGCTGTCCCAAATCTCTCCCACGCTTCAGAACCCCCTCCAGCAGCAGGGAGGCTTGCAGTCACCGCTGGGTGCCAAGGGGTGTTCCAGGCAGGCAGCTCTCCATGGAGAGAAAGGCTTCCCAGCTAGCAAGCTGCCTCAGGAGCATTGCTGCAGTGCGGGTGTGAGTACCCGTGGGGTCGCCTTGAGGGTGGCTCCTGGAGCTGCATGGACGCAAACCCCGTGCTGAGCACACACCCAGGCAAGACTTAGCACACGTCTCAGCACCTCAAGCAGATCATGGCAGATGCCTCCTGCCTGCACTCAATAGACAGGTTGCCCTGTGCATTGCTGGGGAGGCCCTGGCACGTCACAGTTTCCCATGGGCCCAGCTACAGCCTTCTCCCTCTTAGGCCATGCACAGATCCTCTCCAGAGCTACGCTGTGTGTGGAAGTTCGCAAGGTGTGGCATGTGCTTCTCTTTCACTGCTTGGAACCTGCACACACCCAGACTGTGTGTGTCAACATTCACAGTGGGGCCTGATGGCAAGCAATCCTTAGCCCACTGCAAAGCGGGAGAGAGGCGGCCTTTCTGCTCAGGGCCAAACACCCTGCTGCTAGTCTGCTTCCCTGCGGGCTAACCTCTGTGAGGGAAAGGCCGTCTGGGCCCTGAAACGCAAGCACCTGGCCACCCACTCCTAGGTGCTCCTTTGCAACGCTGTCTTTTGGAAAGGCATCCTTCTCCTGGAGCCACCATGTGAGCTGCCTTTGGAAGCCCACAAGAGGCAGGAAGCAGCTTGCAGGAAACCTTGCTCATTGAGGGCCTTGCCCTTGAATATGCTTTGCAAGGAGGCAAGGAGGCCTCGGGTCCACTCGCTTTTCCAGTGGGGAACAGCGAGTGCTGAAGAGCTCTGTTCTGGCTCCAAGGCAGCCTGCAGCTCAGGCGCCCGTGGAATGGGCTTGGTTGGTAGGGCACAGCCCTCAGCAGGGCTCTCCAGTGTGTCTAGCCAGAGAGCCCCCTGCTTTGAACCGGCCTCAGGAATGCAGCTCTAGGGAGCTTTCCCCCTCCCTGCTTGCCTGTCCGGGTGACCACCTTGGAGAGGCCTGCTCCAAACTCGGGCTTTGGCCTTCACGCTGAGATCTCCTCCCTGAGCTCTCTAGCTCTCCCAACAATTGGCAAGTGCACCCAGTGGCACCACACCAGACAGTCTCCCTGAGCATGGCTAGGCCAGGCCTAGTCCCCGTGTCCCCTTGGTCTCTCTCGGCCTTTGCCTCCCTTAGGCCCTCCACTGCATGTCGACCCCCTGGGGTGCAAGGGGTCTTCCTGGAATGGCCAGTGTGTGGCGTGTGTCTTTTGGTGGCTCCGAGACTGCCTCCACAGAGGCTGGCTGGCAAGGGGAACACTGGGGCTGAGAGGAAAATCAGCATTGTGCGTCCGGGGCAGCAGGCTAGCTGTGGCTTCCAAACTGCCTGCATAGCCCCCGTGTGGCCGTCTCCTCTTCCCTGGTGGAAAGCCTCCCTGAGAACTTAGGAGGCTAGCTGAAAGACACAGGTGCTTTGCATTCCTTGCTAGGACTTCACCGACAGCCCTCGCTCTCTGACTGGTGAGTTGGCACCTTCACCAGAGGCCTCCCAGGGAGCTGCCCCATCCCCATCCAGAAAGGAAACCAGCCGTTGGCAAGCAAACTCAGGCAGAGAAGTCTTGCCAGGGGAGAGGTTTCCCGAAGGAGCCCATGCTTCAGTCCACACCCTTTTCCATGGGGGAAGCCGGGCTGTCCCAAATCTCTCCCACGCTTCAGAACCCCCTCCAGCAGCAGGGAGGCTTGCAGTCACCGTTGGGTGCCAAGGGGTGTTCCAGGCAGGCAGCTCTCCATGGAGAGAAAGGCTTCCCAGCTAGCAAGCTGCCTCAGGAGCATTGCTGCAGTGCGGGTGTGAGTACCCGTGGGGTCGCCTTGAGGGTGGCTCCTGGAGCTGCATGGACGCAAACCCCGTGCTGAGCACACACCCAGGCAAGACTTAGCACACGTCTCAGCACCTCAAGCAGATCATGGCAGATGCCTCCTGCCTGCACTCAATAGACAGGTTGCCCTGTGCATTGCTGGGGAGGCCCTGGCACGTCACAGTTTCCCATGGGCCCAGCTACAGCCTTCTCCCTCTTAGGCCATGCACAGATCCTCTCCAGAGCTACGCTGTGTGTGGAAGTTCGCAAGGTGTGGCATGTGCTTCTCTTTCACTGCTTGGAACCTGCACACACCCAGACTGTGTGTGTCAACATTCACAGTGGGGCCTGATGGCAAGCAATCCTTAGCCCACTGCAAAGCGGGAGAGAGGCGGCCTTTCTGCTCAGGGCCAAACACCCTGCTGCTAGTCTGCTTCCCTGCGGGCTAACCTCTGTGAGGGAAAGGCCGTCTGGGCCCTGAAACGCAAGCACCTGGCCACCCACTCCTAGGTGCTCCTTTGCAACGCTGTCTTTTGGAAAGGCATCCTTCTCCTGGAGCCACCATGTGAGCTGCCTTTGGAAGCCCACAAGAGGCAGGAAGCAGCTTGCAGGAAACCTTGCTCATTGAGGGCCTTGCCCTTGAATATGCTTTGCAAGGAGGCAAGGAGGCCTCGGGTCCACTCGCTTTTCCAGTGGGGAACAGCGAGTGCTGAAGAGCTCTGTTCTGGCTCCAAGGCAGCCTGCAGCTCAGGCGCCCGTGGAATGGGCTTGGTTGGTAGGGCACAGCCCTCAGCAGGGCTCTCCAGTGTGTCTAGCCAGAGAGCCCCCTGCTTTGAACCGGCCTCAGGAATGCAGCTCTAGGGAGCTTTCCCCCTCCCTGCTTGCCTGTCCGGGTGACCACCTTGGAGAGGCCTGCTCCAAACTCGGGCTTTGGCCTTCACGCTGAGATCTCCTCCCTGAGCTCTCTAGCTCTCCCAACAATTGGCAAGTGCACCCAGTGGCACCACACCAGACAGTCTCCCTGAGCATGGCTAGGCCAGGCCTAGTCCCCGTGTCCCCTTGGTCTCTCTCGGCCTTTGCCTCCCTTAGGCCCTCCACTGCATGTCGACCCCCTGGGGTGCAAGGGGTCTTCCTGGAATGGCCAGTGTGTGGCGTGTGTCTTTTGGTGGCTCCGAGACTGCCTCCACAGAGGCTGGCTGGCAAGGGGAACACTGGGGCTGAGAGGAAAATCAGCATTGTGCGTCCGGGGCAGCAGGCTAGCTGTGGCTTCCAAACTGCCTGCATAGCCCCCGTGTGGCCGTCTCCTCTTCCCTGGTGGAAAGCCTCCCTGAGAACTTAGGAGGCTAGCTGAAAGACACAGGTGCTTTGCATTCCTTGCTAGGACTTCACCGACAGCCCTCGCTCTCTGACTGGTGAGTTGGCACCTTCACCAGAGGCCTCCCAGGGAGCTGCCCCATCCCCATCCAGAAAGGAAACCAGCCGTTGGCAAGCAAACTCAGGCAGAGAAGTCTTGCCAGGGGAGAGGTTTCCCGAAGGAGCCCATGCTTCAGTCCACACCCTTTTCCATGGGGGAAGCCGGGCTGTCCCAAATCTCTCCCACGCTTCAGAACCCCCTCCAGCAGCAGGGAGGCTTGCAGTCACCGTTGGGTGCCAAGGGGTGTTCCAGGCAGGCAGCTCTCCATGGAGAGAAAGGCTTCCCAGCTAGCAAGCTGCCTCAGGAGCATTGCTGCAGTGCGGGTGTGAGTACCCGTGGGGTCGCCTTGAGGGTGGCTCCTGGAGCTGCATGGACGCAAACCCCGTGCTGAGCACACACCCAGGCAAGACTTAGCACACGTCTCAGCACCTCAAGCAGATCATGGCAGATGCCTCCTGCCTGCACTCAATAGACAGGTTGCCCTGTGCATTGCTGGGGAGGCCCTGGCACGTCACAGTTTCCCATGGGCCCAGCTACAGCCTTCTCCCTCTTAGGCCATGCACAGATCCTCTCCAGAGCTACGCTGTGTGTGGAAGTTCGCAAGGTGTGGCATGTGCTTGTCTTTCACTGCTTGGAACCTGCACACACCCAGACTGTGTGTGTCAACATTCACAGTGGGGCCTGATGGCAAGCAATCCTTAGCCCACTGCAAAGCGGGAGAGAGGCGGCCTTTCTGCTCAGGGCCAAACACCCTGCTGCTAGTCTGCTTCCCTGCGGGCTAACCTCTGTGAGGGAAAGGCCGTCTGGGCCCTGAAACGCAAGCACCTGGCCACCCACTCCTAGGTGCTCCTTTGCAACGCTGTCTTTTGGAAAGGCATCCTTCTCCTGGAGCCACCATGTGAGCTGCCTTTGGAAGCCCACAAGAGGCAGGAAGCAGCTTGCAGGAAACCTTGCTCATTGAGGGCCTTGCCCTTGAATATGCTTTGCAAGGAGGCAAGGAGGCCTCGGGTCCACTCGCTTTTCCAGTGGGGAACAGCGAGTGCTGAAGAGCTCTGTTCTGGCTCCAAGGCAGCCTGCAGCTCAGGCGCCCGTGGAATGGGCTTGGTTGGTAGGGCACAGCCCTCAGCAGGGCTCTCCAGTGTGTCTAGCCAGAGAGCCCCCTGCTTTGAACCGGCCTCAGGAATGCAGCTCTAGGGAGCTTTCCCCCTCCCTGCTTGCCTGTCCGGGTGACCACCTTGGAGAGGCCTGCTCCAAACTCGGGCTTTGGCCTTCACGCTGAGATCTCCTCCCTGAGCTCTCTAGCTCTCCCAACAATTGGCAAGTGCACCCAGTGGCACCACACCAGACAGTCTCCCTGAGCATGGCTAGGCCAGGCCTAGTCCCCGTGTCCCCTTGGTCTCTCTCGGCCTTTGCCTCCCTTAGGCCCTCCACTGCATGTCGACCCCCTGGGGTGCAAGGGGTCTTCCTGGAATGGCCAGTGTGTGGCGTGTGTCTTTTGGTGGCTCCGAGACTGCCTCCACAGAGGCTGGCTGGCAAGGGGAACACTGGGGCTGAGAGGAAAATCAGCATTGTGCGTCCGGGGCAGCAGGCTAGCTGTGGCTTCCAAACTGCCTGCATAGCCCCCGTGTGGCCGTCTCCTCTTCCCTGGTGGAAAGCCTCCCTGAGAACTTAGGAGGCTAGCTGAAAGACACAGGTGCTTTGCATTCCTTGCTAGGACTTCACCGACAGCCCTCGCTCTCTGACTGGTGAGTTGGCACCTTCACCAGAGGCCTCCCAGGGAGCTGCCCCATCCCCATCCAGAAAGGAAACCAGCCGTTGGCAAGCAAACTCAGGCAGAGAAGTCTTGCCAGGGGAGAGGTTTCCCGAAGGAGCCCATGCTTCAGTCCACACCCTTTTCCATGGGGGAAGCCGGGCTGTCCCAAATCTCTCCCACGCTTCAGAACCCCCTCCAGCAGCAGGGAGGCTTGCAGTCACCGTTGGGTGCCAAGGGGTGTTCCAGGCAGGCAGCTCTCCATGGAGAGAAAGGCTTCCCAGCTAGCAAGCTGCCTCAGGAGCATTGCTGCAGTGCGGGTGTGAGTACCCGTGGGGTCGCCTTGAGGGTGGCTCCTGGAGCTGCATGGACGCAAACCCCGTGCTGAGCACACACCCAGGCAAGACTTAGCACACGTCTCAGCACCTCAAGCAGATCATGGCAGATGCCTCCTGCCTGCACTCAATAGACAGGTTGCCCTGTGCATTGCTGGGGAGGCCCTGGCACGTCACAGTTTCCCATGGGCCCAGCTACAGCCTTCTCCCTCTTAGGCCATGCACAGATCCTCTCCAGAGCTACGCTGTGTGTGGAAGTTCGCAAGGTGTGGCATGTGCTTGTCTTTCACTGCTTGGAACCTGCACACACCCAGACTGTGTGTGTCAACATTCACAGTGGGGCCTGATGGCAAGCAATCCTTAGCCCACTGCAAAGCGGGAGAGAGGCGGCCTTTCTGCTCAGGGCCAAACACCCTGCTGCTAGTCTGCTTCCCTGCGGGCTAACCTCTGTGAGGGAAAGGCCGTCTGGGCCCTGAAACGCAAGCACCTGGCCACCCACTCCTAGGTGCTCCTTTGCAACGCTGTCTTTTGGAAAGGCATCCTTCTCCTGGAGCCACCATGTGAGCTGCCTTTGGAAGCCCACAAGAGGCAGGAAGCAGCTTGCAGGAAACCTTGCTCATTGAGGGCCTTGCCCTTGAATATGCTTTGCAAGGAGGCAAGGAGGCCTCGGGTCCACTCGCTTTTCCAGTGGGGAACAGCGAGTGCTGAAGAGCTCTGTTCTGGCTCCAAGGCAGCCTGCAGCTCAGGCGCCCGTGGAATGGGCTTGGTTGGTAGAGCACAGCCCTCAGCAGGGCTCTCCAGTGTGTCTAGCCAGAGAGCCCCCTGCTTTGAACCGGCCTCAGGAATGCAGCTCTAGGGAGCTTTCCCCCTCCCTGCTTGCCTGTCCGGGTGACCACCTTGGAGAGGCCTGCTCCAAACTCGGGCTTTGGCCTTCACGCTGAGATCTCCTCCCTGAGCTCTCTAGCTCTCCCAACAATTGGCAAGTGCACCCAGTGGCACCACACCAGACAGTCTCCCTGAGCATGGCTAGGCCAGGCCTAGTCCCCGTGTCCCCTTGGTCTCTCTCGGCCTTTGCCTCCCTTAGGCCCTCCACTGCATGTCGACCCTCTGGGGTGCAAGGGGTCTTCCTGGAATGGCCAGTGTGTGGCGTGTGTCTTTTGGTGGCTCCGAGACTGCCTCCACAGAGGCTGGCTGGCAAGGGGAACACTGGGGCTGAGAGGAAAATCAGCATTGTGCGTCCGGGGCAGCAGGCTAGCTGTGGCTTCCAAACTGCCTGCATAGCCCCCGTGTGGCCGTCTCCTCTTCCCTGGTGGAAAGCCTCCCTGAGAACTTAGGAGGCTAGCTGAAAGACACAGGTGCTTTGCATTCCTTGCTAGGACTTCACCGACAGCCCTCGCTCTCTGACTGGTGAGTTGGCACCTTCACCAGAGGCCTCCCAGGGAGCTGCCCCATCCCCATCCAGAAAGGAAACCAGCCGTTGGCAAGCAAACTCAGGCAGAGAAGTCTTGCCAGGGGAGAGGTTTCCCGAAGGATCCCATGCTTCAGTCCACACCCTTTTCCATGGGGGAAGCCGGGGTGTCCCAAATCTCTCCCACGCTTCAGAACCCCCTCCAGCAGCAGGGAGGCTTGCAGTCACCGCTGGGTGCCAAGGGGTGTTCCAGGCAGGCAGCTCTCCATGGAGAGAAAGGCTTCCCAGCTAGCAAGCTGCCTCAGGAGCATTGCTGCAGTGCGGGTGTGAGTACCCGTGGGGTCGCCTTGAGGGTGGCTCCTGGAGCTGCATGGACGCAAACCCCGTGCTGAGCACACACCCAGGCAAGACTTAGCACACGTCTCAGCACCTCAAGCAGATCATGGCAGATGCCTCCTGCCTGCACTCAATAGACAGGTTGCCCTGTGCATTGCTGGGGAGGCCCTGGCACGTCACAGTTTCCCATGGGCCCAGCTACAGCCTTCTCCCTCTTAGGCCATGCACAGATCCTCTCCAGAGCTACGCTGTGTGTGGAAGTTCGCAAGGTGTGGCATGTGCTTCTCTTTCACTGCTTGGAACCTGCACACACCCAGACTGTGTGTGTCAACATTCACAGTGGGGCCTGATGGCAAGCAATCCTTAGCCCACTGCAAAGCGGGAGAGAGGCGGCCTTTCTGCTCAGGGCCAAACACCCTGCTGCTAGTCTGCTTCCCTGCGGGCTAACCTCTGTGAGGGAAAGGCCGTCTGGGCCCTGAAACGCAAGCACCTGGCCACCCACTCCTAGGTGCTCCTTTGCAACGCTGTCTTTTGGAAAGGCATCCTTCTCCTGGAGCCACCATGTGAGCTGCCTTTGGAAGCCCACAAGAGGCAGGAAGCAGCTTGCAGGAAACCTTGCTCATTGAGGGCCTTGCCCTTGAATATGCTTTGCAAGGAGGCAAGGAGGCCTCGGGTCCACTCGCTTTTCCAGTGGGGAACAGCGAGTGCTGAAGAGCTCTGTTCTGGCTCCAAGGCAGCCTGCAGCTCAGGCGCCCGTGGAATGGGCTTGGTTGGTAGAGCACAGCCCTCAGCAGGGCTCTCCAGTGTGTCTAGCCAGAGAGCCCCCTGCTTTGAACCGGCCTCAGGAATGCAGCTCTAGGGAGCTTTCCCCCTCCCTGCTTGCCTGTCCGGGTGACCACCTTGGAGAGGCCTGCTCCAAACTCGGGCTTTGGCCTTCACGCTGAGATCTCCTCCCTGAGCTCTCTAGCTCTCCCAACAATTGGCAAGTGCACCCAGTGGCACCACACCAGACAGTCTCCCTGAGCATGGCTAGGCCAGGCCTAGTCCCCGTGTCCCCTTGGTCTCTCTCGGCCTTTGCCTCCCTTAGGCCCTCCACTGCATGTCGACCCCCTGGGGTGCAAGGGGTCTTCCTGGAATGGCCAGTGTGTGGCGTGTGTCTTTTGGTGGCTCCGAGACTGCCTCCACAGAGGCTGGCTGGCAAGGGGAACACTGGGGCTGAGAGGAAAATCAGCATTGTGCGTCCGGGGCAGCAGGCTAGCTGTGGCTTCCAAACTGCCTGCATAGCCCCCGTGTGGCCGTCTCCTCTTCCCTGGTGGAAAGCCTCCCTGAGAACTTAGGAGGCTAGCTGAAAGACACAGGTGCTTTGCATTCCTTGCTAGGACTTCACCGACAGCCCTCGCTCTCTGACTGGTGAGTTGGCACCTTCACCAGAGGCCTCCCAGGGAGCTGCCCCATCCCCATCCAGAAAGGAAACCAGCCGTTGGCAAGCAAACTCAGGCAGAGAAGTCTTGCCAGGGGAGAGGTTTCCCGAAGGATCCCATGCTTCAGTCCACACCCTTTTCCATGGGGGAAGCCGGGCTGTCCCAAATCTCTCCCACGCTTCAGAACCCCCTCCAGCAGCAGGGAGGCTTGCAGTCACCGCTGGGTGCCAAGGGGTGTTCCAGGCAGGCAGCTCTCCATGGAGAGAAAGGCTTCCCAGCTAGCAAGCTGCCTCAGGAGCATTGCTGCAGTGCGGGTGTGAGTACCCGTGGGGTCGCCTTGAGGGTGGCTCCTGGAGCTGCATGGACGCAAACCCCGTGCTGAGCACACACCCAGGCAAGACTTAGCACACGTCTCAGCACCTCAAGCAGATCATGGCAGATGCCTCCTGCCTGCACTCAATAGACAGGTTGCCCTGTGCATTGCTGGGGAGGCCCTGGCACGTCACAGTTTCCCATGGGCCCAGCTACAGCCTTCTCCCTCTTAGGCCATGCACAGATCCTCTCCAGAGCTACGCTGTGTGTGGAAGTTCGCAAGGTGTGGCATGTGCTTCTCTTTCACTGCTTGGAACCTGCACACACCCAGACTGTGTGTGTCAACATTCACAGTGGGGCCTGATGGCAAGCAATCCTTAGCCCACTGCAAAGCGGGAGAGAGGCGGCCTTTCTGCTCAGGGCCAAACACCCTGCTGCTAGTCTGCTTCCCTGCGGGCTAACCTCTGTGAGGGAAAGGCCGTCTGGGCCCTGAAACGCAAGCACCTGGCCACCCACTCCTAGGTGCTCCTTTGCAACGCTGTCTTTTGGAAAGGCATCCTTCTCCTGGAGCCACCATGTGAGCTGCCTTTGGAAGCCCACAAGAGGCAGGAAGCAGCTTGCAGGAAACCTTGCTCATTGAGGGCCTTGCCCTTGAATATGCTTTGCAAGGAGGCAAGGAGGCCTCGGGTCCACTCGCTTTTCCAGTGGGGAACAGCGAGTGCTGAAGAGCTCTGTTCTGGCTCCAAGGCAGCCTGCAGCTCAGGCGCCCGTGGAATGGGCTTGGTTGGTAGGGCACAGCCCTCAGCAGGGCTCTCCAGTGTGTCTAGCCAGAGAGCCCCCTGCTTTGAACCGGCCTCAGGAATGCAGCTCTAGGGAGCTTTCCCCCTCCCTGCTTGCCTGTCCGGGTGACCACCTTGGAGAGGCCTGCTCCAAACTCGGGCTTTGGCCTTCACGCTGAGATCTCCTCCCTGAGCTCTCTAGCTCTCCCAACAATTGGCAAGTGCACCCAGTGGCACCACACCAGACAGTCTCCCTGAGCATGGCTAGGCCAGGCCTAGTCCCCGTGTCCCCTTGGTCTCTCTCGGCCTTTGCCTCCCTTAGGCCCTCCACTGCATGTCGACCCCCTGGGGTGCAAGGGGTCTTCCTGGAATGGCCAGTGTGTGGCGTGTGTCTTTTGGTGGCTCCGAGACTGCCTCCACAGAGGCTGGCTGGCAAGGGGAACACTGGGGCTGAGAGGAAAATCAGCATTGTGCGTCCGGGGCAGCAGGCTAGCTGTGGCTTCCAAACTGCCTGCATAGCCCCCGTGTGGCCGTCTCCTCTTCCCTGGTGGAAAGCCTCCCTGAGAACTTAGGAGGCTAGCTGAAAGACACAGGTGCTTTGCATTCCTTGCTAGGACTTCACCGACAGCCCTCGCTCTCTGACTGGTGAGTTGGCACCTTCACCAGAGGCCTCCCAGGGAGCTGCCCCATCCCCATCCAGAAAGGAAACCAGCCGTTGGCAAGCAAACTCAGGCAGAGAAGTCTTGCCAGGGGAGAGGTTTCCCGAAGGAGCCCATGCTTCAGTCCACACCCTTTTCCATGGGGGAAGCCGGGCTGTCCCAAATCTCTCCCACGCTTCAGAACCCCCTCCAGCAGCAGGGAGGCTTGCAGTCACCGTTGGGTGCCAAGGGGTGTTCCAGGCAGGCAGCTCTCCATGGAGAGAAAGGCTTCCCAGCTAGCAAGCTGCCTCAGGAGCATTGCTGCAGTGCGGGTGTGAGTACCCGTGGGGTCGCCTTGAGGGTGGCTCCTGGAGCTGCATGGACGCAAACCCCGTGCTGAGCACACACCCAGGCAAGACTTAGCACACGTCTCAGCACCTCAAGCAGATCATGGCAGATGCCTCCTGCCTGCACTCAATAGACAGGTTGCCCTGTGCATTGCTGGGGAGGCCCTGGCACGTCACAGTTTCCCATGGGCCCAGCTACAGCCTTCTCCCTCTTAGGCCATGCACAGATCCTCTCCAGAGCTACGCTGTGTGTGGAAGTTCGCAAGGTGTGGCATGTGCTTCTCTTTCACTGCTTGGAACCTGCACACACCCAGACTGTGTGTGTCAACATTCACAGTGGGGCCTGATGGCAAGCAATCCTTAGCCCACTGCAAAGCGGGAGAGAGGCGGCCTTTCTGCTCAGGGCCAAACACCCTGCTGCTAGTCTGCTTCCCTGCGGGCTAACCTCTGTGAGGGAAAGGCCGTCTGGGCCCTGAAACGCAAGCACCTGGCCACCCACTCCTAGGTGCTCCTTTGCAACGCTGTCTTTTGGAAAGGCATCCTTCTCCTGGAGCCACCATGTGAGCTGCCTTTGGAAGCCCACAAGAGGCAGGAAGCAGCTTGCAGGAAACCTTGCTCATTGAGGGCCTTGCCCTTGAATATGCTTTGCAAGGAGGCAAGGAGGCCTCGGGTCCACTCGCTTTTCCAGTGGGGAACAGCGAGTGCTGAAGAGCTCTGTTCTGGCTCCAAGGCAGCCTGCAGCTCAGGCGCCCGTGGAATGGGCTTGGTTGGTAGGGCACAGCCCTCAGCAGGGCTCTCCAGTGTGTCTAGCCAGAGAGCCCCCTGCTTTGAACCGGCCTCAGGAATGCAGCTCTAGGGAGCTTTCCCCCTCCCTGCTTGCCTGTCCGGGTGACCACCTTGGAGAGGCCTGCTCCAAACTCGGGCTTTGGCCTTCACGCTGAGATCTCCTCCCTGAGCTCTCTAGCTCTCCCAACAATTGGCAAGTGCACCCAGTGGCACCACACCAGACAGTCTCCCTGAGCATGGCTAGGCCAGGCCTAGTCCCCGTGTCCCCTTGGTCTCTCTCGGCCTTTGCCTCCCTTAGGCCCTCCACTGCATGTCGACCCCCTGGGGTGCAAGGGGTCTTCCTGGAATGGCCAGTGTGTGGCGTGTGTCTTTTGGTGGCTCCGAGACTGCCTCCACAGAGGCTGGCTGGCAAGGGGAACACTGGGGCTGAGAGGAAAATCAGCATTGTGCGTCCGGGGCAGCAGGCTAGCTGTGGCTTCCAAACTGCCTGCATAGCCCCCGTGTGGCCGTCTCCTCTTCCCTGGTGGAAAGCCTCCCTGAGAACTTAGGAGGCTAGCTGAAAGACACAGGTGCTTTGCATTCCTTGCTAGGACTTCACCGACAGCCCTCGCTCTCTGACTGGTGAGTTGGCACCTTCACCAGAGGCCTCCCAGGGAGCTGCCCCATCCCCATCCAGAAAGGAAACCAGCCGTTGGCAAGCAAACTCAGGCAGAGAAGTCTTGCCAGGGGAGAGGTTTCCCGAAGGAGCCCATGCTTCAGTCCACACCCTTTTCCATGGGGGAAGCCGGGCTGTCCCAAATCTCTCCCACGCTTCAGAACCCCCTCCAGCAGCAGGGAGGCTTGCAGTCACCGTTGGGTGCCAAGGGGTGTTCCAGGCAGGCAGCTCTCCATGGAGAGAAAGGCTTCCCAGCTAGCAAGCTGCCTCAGGAGCATTGCTGCAGTGCGGGTGTGAGTACCCGTGGGGTCGCCTTGAGGGTGGCTCCTGGAGCTGCATGGACGCAAACCCCGTGCTGAGCACACACCCAGGCAAGACTTAGCACACGTCTCAGCACCTCAAGCAGATCATGGCAGATGCCTCCTGCCTGCACTCAATAGACAGGTTGCCCTGTGCATTGCTGGGGAGGCCCTGGCACGTCACAGTTTCCCATGGGCCCAGCTACAGCCTTCTCCCTCTTAGGCCATGCACAGATCCTCTCCAGAGCTACGCTGTGTGTGGAAGTTCGCAAGGTGTGGCATGTGCTTCTCTTTCACTGCTTGGAACCTGCACACACCCAGACTGTGTGTGTCAACATTCACAGTGGGGCCTGATGGCAAGCAATCCTTAGCCCACTGCAAAGCGGGAGAGAGGCGGCCTTTCTGCTCAGGGCCAAACACCCTGCTGCTAGTCTGCTTCCCTGCGGGCTAACCTCTGTGAGGGAAAGGCCGTCTGGGCCCTGAAACGCAAGCACCTGGCCACCCACTCCTAGGTGCTCCTTTGCAACGCTGTCTTTTGGAAAGGCATCCTTCTCCTGGAGCCACCATGTGAGCTGCCTTTGGAAGCCCACAAGAGGCAGGAAGCAGCTTGCAGGAAACCTTGCTCATTGAGGGCCTTGCCCTTGAATATGCTTTGCAAGGAGGCAAGGAGGCCTCGGGTCCACTCGCTTTTCCAGTGGGGAACAGCGAGTGCTGAAGAGCTCTGTTCTGGCTCCAAGGCAGCCTGCAGCTCAGGCGCCCGTGGAATGGGCTTGGTTGGTAGGGCACAGCCCTCAGCAGGGCTCTCCAGTGTGTCTAGCCAGAGAGCCCCCTGCTTTGAACCGGCCTCAGGAATGCAGCTCTAGGGAGCTTTCCCCCTCCCTGCTTGCCTGTCCGGGTGACCACCTTGGAGAGGCCTGCTCCAAACTCGGGCTTTGGCCTTCACGCTGAGATCTCCTCCCTGAGCTCTCTAGCTCTCCCAACAATTGGCAAGTGCACCCAGTGGCACCACACCAGACAGTCTCCCTGAGCATGGCTAGGCCAGGCCTAGTCCCCGTGTCCCCTTGGTCTCTCTCGGCCTTTGCCTCCCTTAGGCCCTCCACTGCATGTCGACCCCCTGGGGTGCAAGGGGTCTTCCTGGAATGGCCAGTGTGTGGCGTGTGTCTTTTGGTGGCTCCGAGACTGCCTCCACAGAGGCTGGCTGGCAAGGGGAACACTGGGGCTGAGAGGAAAATCAGCATTGTGCGTCCGGGGCAGCAGGCTAGCTGTGGCTTCCAAACTGCCTGCATAGCCCCCGTGTGGCCGTCTCCTCTTCCCTGGTGGAAAGCCTCCCTGAGAACTTAGGAGGCTAGCTGAAAGACACAGGTGCTTTGCATTCCTTGCTAGGACTTCACCGACAGCCCTCGCTCTCTGACTGGTGAGTTGGCACCTTCACCAGAGGCCTCCCAGGGAGCTGCCCCATCCCCATCCAGAAAGGAAACCAGCCGTTGGCAAGCAAACTCAGGCAGAGAAGTCTTGCCAGGGGAGAGGTTTCCCGAAGGAGCCCATGCTTCAGTCCACACCCTTTTCCATGGGGGAAGCCGGGCTGTCCCAAATCTCTCCCACGCTTCAGAACCCCCTCCAGCAGCAGGGAGGCTTGCAGTCACCGTTGGGTGCCAAGGGGTGTTCCAGGCAGGCAGCTCTCCATGGAGAGAAAGGCTTCCCAGCTAGCAAGCTGCCTCAGGAGCATTGCTGCAGTGCGGGTGTGAGTACCCGTGGGGTCGCCTTGAGGGTGGCTCCTGGAGCTGCATGGACGCAAACCCCGTGCTGAGCACACACCCAGGCAAGACTTAGCACACGTCTCAGCACCTCAAGCAGATCATGGCAGATGCCTCCTGCCTGCACTCAATAGACAGGTTGCCCTGTGCATTGCTGGGGAGGCCCTGGCACGTCACAGTTTCCCATGGGCCCAGCTACAGCCTTCTCCCTCTTAGGCCATGCACAGATCCTCTCCAGAGCTACGCTGTGTGTGGAAGTTCGCAAGGTGTGGCATGTGCTTGTCTTTCACTGCTTGGAACCTGCACACACCCAGACTGTGTGTGTCAACATTCACAGTGGGGCCTGATGGCAAGCAATCCTTAGCCCACTGCAAAGCGGGAGAGAGGCGGCCTTTCTGCTCAGGGCCAAACACCCTGCTGCTAGTCTGCTTCCCTGCGGGCTAACCTCTGTGAGGGAAAGGCCGTCTGGGCCCTGAAACGCAAGCACCTGGCCACCCACTCCTAGGTGCTCCTTTGCAACGCTGTCTTTTGGAAAGGCATCCTTCTCCTGGAGCCACCATGTGAGCTGCCTTTGGAAGCCCACAAGAGGCAGGAAGCAGCTTGCAGGAAACCTTGCTCATTGAGGGCCTTGCCCTTGAATATGCTTTGCAAGGAGGCAAGGAGGCCTCGGGTCCACTCGCTTTTCCAGTGGGGAACAGCGAGTGCTGAAGAGCTCTGTTCTGGCTCCAAGGCAGCCTGCAGCTCAGGCGCCCGTGGAATGGGCTTGGTTGGTAGGGCACAGCCCTCAGCAGGGCTCTCCAGTGTGTCTAGCCAGAGAGCCCCCTGCTTTGAACCGGCCTCAGGAATGCAGCTCTAGGGAGCTTTCCCCCTCCCTGCTTGCCTGTCCGGGTGACCACCTTGGAGAGGCCTGCTCCAAACTCGGGCTTTGGCCTTCACGCTGAGATCTCCTCCCTGAGCTCTCTAGCTCTCCCAACAATTGGCAAGTGCACCCAGTGGCACCACACCAGACAGTCTCCCTGAGCATGGCTAGGCCAGGCCTAGTCCCCGTGTCCCCTTGGTCTCTCTCGGCCTTTGCCTCCCTTAGGCCCTCCACTGCATGTCGACCCCCTGGGGTGCAAGGGGTCTTCCTGGAATGGCCAGTGTGTGGCGTGTGTCTTTTGGTGGCTCCGAGACTGCCTCCACAGAGGCTGGCTGGCAAGGGGAACACTGGGGCTGAGAGGAAAATCAGCATTGTGCGTCCGGGGCAGCAGGCTAGCTGTGGCTTCCAAACTGCCTGCATAGCCCCCGTGTGGCCGTCTCCTCTTCCCTGGTGGAAAGCCTCCCTGAGAACTTAGGAGGCTAGCTGAAAGACACAGGTGCTTTGCATTCCTTGCTAGGACTTCACCGACAGCCCTCGCTCTCTGACTGGTGAGTTGGCACCTTCACCAGAGGCCTCCCAGGGAGCTGCCCCATCCCCATCCAGAAAGGAAACCAGCCGTTGGCAAGCAAACTCAGGCAGAGAAGTCTTGCCAGGGGAGAGGTTTCCCGAAGGAGCCCATGCTTCAGTCCACACCCTTTTCCATGGGGGAAGCCGGGGTGTCCCAAATCTCTCCCACGCTTCAGAACCCCCTCCAGCAGCAGGGAGGCTTGCAGTCACCGTTGGGTGCCAAGGGGTGTTCCAGGCAGGCAGCTCTCCATGGAGAGAAAGGCTTCCCAGCTAGCAAGCTGCCTCAGGAGCATTGCTGCAGTGCGGGTGTGAGTACCCGTGGGGTCGCCTTGAGGGTGGCTCCTGGAGCTGCATGGACGCAAACCCCGTGCTGAGCACACACCCAGGCAAGACTTAGCACACGTCTCAGCACCTCAAGCAGATCATGGCAGATGCCTCCTGCCTGCACTCAATAGACAGGTTGCCCTGTGCATTGCTGGGGAGGCCCTGGCACGTCACAGTTTCCCATGGGCCCAGCTACAGCCTTCTCCCTCTTAGGCCATGCACAGATCCTCTCCAGAGCTACGCTGTGTGTGGAAGTTCGCAAGGTGTGGCATGTGCTTGTCTTTCACTGCTTGGAACCTGCACACACCCAGACTGTGTGTGTCAACATTCACAGTGGGGCCTGATGGCAAGCAATCCTTAGCCCACTGCAAAGCGGGAGAGAGGCGGCCTTTCTGCTCAGGGCCAAACACCCTGCTGCTAGTCTGCTTCCCTGCGGGCTAACCTCTGTGAGGGAAAGGCCGTCTGGGCCCTGAAACGCAAGCACCTGGCCACCCACTCCTAGGTGCTCCTTTGCAACGCTGTCTTTTGGAAAGGCATCCTTCTCCTGGAGCCACCATGTGAGCTGCCTTTGGAAGCCCACAAGAGGCAGGAAGCAGCTTGCAGGAAACCTTGCTCATTGAGGGCCTTGCCCTTGAATATGCTTTGCAAGGAGGCAAGGAGGCCTCGGGTCCACTCGCTTTTCCAGTGGGGAACAGCGAGTGCTGAAGAGCTCTGTTCTGGCTCCAAGGCAGCCTGCAGCTCAGGCGCCCGTGGAATGGGCTTGGTTGGTAGAGCACAGCCCTCAGCAGGGCTCTCCAGTGTGTCTAGCCAGAGAGCCCCCTGCTTTGAACCGGCCTCAGGAATGCAGCTCTAGGGAGCTTTCCCCCTCCCTGCTTGCCTGTCCGGGTGACCACCTTGGAGAGGCCTGCTCCAAACTCGGGCTTTGGCCTTCACGCTGAGATCTCCTCCCTGAGCTCTCTAGCTCTCCCAACAATTGGCAAGTGCACCCAGTGGCACCACACCAGACAGTCTCCCTGAGCATGGCTAGGCCAGGCCTAGTCCCCGTGTCCCCTTGGTCTCTCTCGGCCTTTGCCTCCCTTAGGCCCTCCACTGCATGTCGACCCCCTGGGGTGCAAGGGGTCTTCCTGGAATGGCCAGTGTGTGGCGTGTGTCTTTTGGTGGCTCCGAGACTGCCTCCACAGAGGCTGGCTGGCAAGGGGAACACTGGGGCTGAGAGGAAAATCAGCATTGTGCGTCCGGGGCAGCAGGCTAGCTGTGGCTTCCAAACTGCCTGCATAGCCCCCGTGTGGCCGTCTCCTCTTCCCTGGTGGAAAGCCTCCCTGAGAACTTAGGAGGCTAGCTGAAAGACACAGGTGCTTTGCATTCCTTGCTAGGACTTCACCGACAGCCCTCGCTCTCTGACTGGTGAGTTGGCACCTTCACCAGAGGCCTCCCAGGGAGCTGCCCCATCCCCATCCAGAAAGGAAACCAGCCGTTGGCAAGCAAACTCAGGCAGAGAAGTCTTGCCAGGGGAGAGGTTTCCCGAAGGATCCCATGCTTCAGTCCACACCCTTTTCCATGGGGGAAGCCGGGGTGTCCCAAATCTCTCCCACGCTTCAGAACCCCCTCCAGCAGCAGGGAGGCTTGCAGTCACCGCTGGGTGCCAAGGGGTGTTCCAGGCAGGCAGCTCTCCATGGAGAGAAAGGCTTCCCAGCTAGCAAGCTGCCTCAGGAGCATTGCTGCAGTGCGGGTGTGAGTACCCGTGGGGTCGCCTTGAGGGTGGCTCCTGGAGCTGCATGGACGCAAACCCCGTGCTGAGCACACACCCAGGCAAGACTTAGCACACGTCTCAGCACCTCAAGCAGATCATGGCAGATGCCTCCTGCCTGCACTCAATAGACAGGTTGCCCTGTGCATTGCTGGGGAGGCCCTGGCACGTCACAGTTTCCCATGGGCCCAGCTACAGCCTTCTCCCTCTTAGGCCATGCACAGATCCTCTCCAGAGCTACGCTGTGTGTGGAAGTTCGCAAGGTGTGGCATGTGCTTCTCTTTCACTGCTTGGAACCTGCACACACCCAGACTGTGTGTGTCAACATTCACAGTGGGGCCTGATGGCAAGCAATCCTTAGCCCACTGCAAAGCGGGAGAGAGGCGGCCTTTCTGCTCAGGGCCAAACACCCTGCTGCTAGTCTGCTTCCCTGCGGGCTAACCTCTGTGAGGGAAAGGCCGTCTGGGCCCTGAAACGCAAGCACCTGGTCACCCACTCCTAGGTGCTCCTTTGCAACGCTGTCTTTTGGAAAGGCATCCTTCTCCTGGAGCCACCATGTGAGCTGCCTTTGGAAGCCCACAAGAGGCAGGAAGCAGCTTGCAGGAAACCTTGCTCATTGAGGGCCTTGCCCTTGAATATGCTTTGCAAGGAGTCAAGGAGGCCTCGGGTCCACTCGCTTTTCCAGTGGGGAACAGCGAGTGCTGAAGAGCTCTGTTCTGGCTCCAAGGCAGCCTGCAGCTCAGGCGCCCGTGGAATGGGCTTGGTTGGTAGGGCACAGCCCTCAGCAGGGCTCTCCAGTGTGTCTAGCCAGAGAGCCCCCTGCTTTGAACCGGCCTCAGGAATGCAGCTCTAGGGAGCTTTCCCCCTCCCTGCTTGCCTGTCCGGGTGACCACCTTGGAGAGGCCTGCTCCAAACTCGGGCTTTGGCCTTCACGCTGAGATCTCCTCCCTGAGCTCTCTAGCTCTCCCAACAATTGGCAAGTGCACCCAGTGGCACCACACCAGACAGTCTCCCTGAGCATGGCTAGGCCAGGCCTAGTCCCCGTGTCCCCTTGGTCTCTCTCGGCCTTTGCCTCCCTTAGGCCCTCCACTGCATGTCGACCCCCTGGGGTGCAAGGGGTCTTCCTGGAATGGCCAGTGTGTGGCGTGTGTCTTTTGGTGGCTCCGAGACTGCCTCCACAGAGGCTGGCTGGCAAGGGGAACACTGGGGCTGAGAGGAAAATCAGCATTGTGCGTCCGGGGCAGCAGGCTAGCTGTGGCTTCCAAACTGCCTGCATAGCCCCCGTGTGGCCGTCTCCTCTTCCCTGGTGGAAAGCCTCCCTGAGAACTTAGGAGGCTAGCTGAAAGACACAGGTGCTTTGCATTCCTTGCTAGGACTTCACCGACAGCCCTCGCTCTCTGACTGGTGAGTTGGCACCTTCACCAGAGGCCTCCCAGGGAGCTGCCCCATCCCCATCCAGAAAGGAAACCAGCCGTTGGCAAGCAAACTCAGGCAGAGAAGTCTTGCCAGGGGAGAGGTTTCCCGAAGGATCCCATGCTTCAGTCCACACCCTTTTCCATGGGGGAAGCCGGGCTGTCCCAAATCTCTCCCACGCTTCAGAACCCCCTCCAGCAGCAGGGAGGCTTGCAGTCACCGTTGGGTGCCAAGGGGTGTTCCAGGCAGGCAGCTCTCCATGGAGAGAAAGGCTTCCCAGCTAGCAAGCTGCCTCAGGAGCATTGCTGCAGTGCGGGTGTGAGTACCCGTGGGGTCGCCTTGAGGGTGGCTCCTGGAGCTGCATGGACGCAAACCCCGTGCTGAGCACACACCCAGGCAAGACTTAGCACACGTCTCAGCACCTCAAGCAGATCATGGCAGATGCCTCCTGCCTGCACTCAATAGACAGGTTGCCCTGTGCATTGCTGGGGAGGCCCTGGCACGTCACAGTTTCCCATGGGCCCAGCTACAGCCTTCTCCCTCTTAGGCCATGCACAGATCCTCTCCAGAGCTACGCTGTGTGTGGAAGTTCGCAAGGTGTGGCATGTGCTTCTCTTTCACTGCTTGGAACCTGCACACACCCAGACTGTGTGTGTCAACATTCACAGTGGGGCCTGATGGCAAGCAATCCTTAGCCCACTGCAAAGCGGGAGAGAGGCGGCCTTTCTGCTCAGGGCCAAACACCCTGCTGCTAGTCTGCTTCCCTGCGGGCTAACCTCTGTGAGGGAAAGGCCGTCTGGGCCCTGAAACGCAAGCACCTGGCCACCCACTCCTAGGTGCTCCTTTGCAACGCTGTCTTTTGGAAAGGCATCCTTCTCCTGGAGCCACCATGTGAGCTGCCTTTGGAAGCCCACAAGAGGCAGGAAGCAGCTTGCAGGAAACCTTGCTCATTGAGGGCCTTGCCCTTGAATATGCTTTGCAAGGAGGCAAGGAGGCCTCGGGTCCACTCGCTTTTCCAGTGGGGAACAGCGAGTGCTGAAGAGCTCTGTTCTGGCTCCAAGGCAGCCTGCAGCTCAGGCGCCCGTGGAATGGGCTTGGTTGGTAGGGCACAGCCCTCAGCAGGGCTCTCCAGTGTGTCTAGCCAGAGAGCCCCCTGCTTTGAACCGGCCTCAGGAATGCAGCTCTAGGGAGCTTTCCCCCTCCCTGCTTGCCTGTCCGGGTGACCACCTTGGAGAGGCCTGCTCCAAACTCGGGCTTTGGCCTTCACGCTGAGATCTCCTCCCTGAGCTCTCTAGCTCTCCCAACAATTGGCAAGTGCACCCAGTGGCACCACACCAGACAGTCTCCCTGAGCATGGCTAGGCCAGGCCTAGTCCCCGTGTCCCCTTGGTCTCTCTCGGCCTTTGCCTCCCTTAGGCCCTCCACTGCATGTCGACCCCCTGGGGTGCAAGGGGTCTTCCTGGAATGGCCAGTGTGTGGCGTGTGTCTTTTGGTGGCTCCGAGACTGCCTCCACAGAGGCTGGCTGGCAAGGGGAACACTGGGGCTGAGAGGAAAATCAGCATTGTGCGTCCGGGGCAGCAGGCTAGCTGTGGCTTCCAAACTGCCTGCATAGCCCCCGTGTGGCCGTCTCCTCTTCCCTGGTGGAAAGCCTCCCTGAGAACTTAGGAGGCTAGCTGAAAGACACAGGTGCTTTGCATTCCGTGCTAGGACTTCACCGACAGCCCTCGCTCTCTGACTGGTGAGTTGGCACCTTCACCAGAGGCCTCCCAGGGAGCTGCCCCATCCCCATCCAGAAAGGAAACCAGCCGTTGGCAAGCAAACTCAGGCAGAGAAGTCTTGCCAGGGGAGAGGTTTCCCGAAGGAGCCCATGCTTCAGTCCACACCCTTTTCCATGGGGGAAGCCGGGGTGTCCCAAATCTCTCCCACGCTTCAGAACCCCCTCCAGCAGCAGGGAGGCTTGCAGTCACCGTTGGGTGCCAAGGGGTGTTCCAGGCAGGCAGCTCTCCATGGAGAGAAAGGCTTCCCAGCTAGCAAGCTGCCTCAGGAGCATTGCTGCAGTGCGGGTGTGAGTACCCGTGGGGTCGCCTTGAGGGTGGCTCCTGGAGCTGCATGGACGCAAACCCCGTGCTGAGCACACACCCAGGCAAGACTTAGCACACGTCTCAGCACCTCAAGCAGATCATGGCAGATGCCTCCTGCCTGCACTCAATAGACAGGTTGCCCTGTGCATTGCTGGGGAGGCCCTGGCACGTCACAGTTTCCCATGGGCCCAGCTACAGCCTTCTCCCTCTTAGGCCATGCACAGATCCTCTCCAGAGCTACGCTGTGTGTGGAAGTTCGCAAGGTGTGGCATGTGCTTCTCTTTCACTGCTTGGAACCTGCACACACCCAGACTGTGTGTGTCAACATTCACAGTGGGGCCTGATGGCAAGCAATCCTTAGCCCACTGCAAAGCGGGAGAGAGGCGGCCTTTCTGCTCAGGGCCAAACACCCTGCTGCTAGTCTGCTTCCCTGCGGGCTAACCTCTGTGAGGGAAAGGCCGTCTGGGCCCTGAAACGCAAGCACCTGGCCACCCACTCCTAGGTGCTCCTTTGCAACGCTGTCTTTTGGAAAGGCATCCTTCTCCTGGAGCCACCATGTGAGCTGCCTTTGGAAGCCCACAAGAGGCAGGAAGCAGCTTGCAGGAAACCTTGCTCATTGAGGGCCTTGCCCTTGAATATGCTTTGCAAGGAGGCAAGGAGGCCTCGGGTCCACTCGCTTTTCCAGTGGGGAACAGCGAGTGCTGAAGAGCTCTGTTCTGGCTCCAAGGCAGCCTGCAGCTCAGGCGCCCGTGGAATGGGCTTGGTTGGTAGAGCACAGCCCTCAGCAGGGCTCTCCAGTGTGTCTAGCCAGAGAGCCCCCTGCTTTGAACCGGCCTCAGGAATGCAGCTCTAGGGAGCTTTCCCCCTCCCTGCTTGCCTGTCCGGGTGACCACCTTGGAGAGGCCTGCTCCAAACTCGGGCTTTGGCCTTCACGCTGAGATCTCCTCCCTGAGCTCTCTAGCTCTCCCAACAATTGGCAAGTGCACCCAGTGGCACCACACCAGACAGTCTCCCTGAGCATGGCTAGGCCAGGCCTAGTCCCCGTGTCCCCTTGGTCTCTCTCGGCCTTTGCCTCCCTTAGGCCCTCCACTGCATGTCGACCCCCTGGGGTGCAAGGGGTCTTCCTGGAATGGCCAGTGTGTGGCGTGTGTCTTTTGGTGGCTCCGAGACTGCCTCCACAGAGGCTGGCTGGCAAGGGGAACACTGGGGCTGAGAGGAAAATCAGCATTGTGCGTCCGGGGCAGCAGGCTAGCTGTGGCTTCCAAACTGCCTGCATAGCCCCCGTGTGGCCGTCTCCTCTTCCCTGGTGGAAAGCCTCCCTGAGAACTTAGGAGGCTAGCTGAAAGACACAGGTGCTTTGCATTCCTTGCTAGGACTTCACCGACAGCCCTCGCTCTCTGACTGGTGAGTTGGCACCTTCACCAGAGGCCTCCCAGGGAGCTGCCCCATCCCCATCCAGAAAGGAAACCAGCCGTTGGCAAGCAAACTCAGGCAGAGAAGTCTTGCCAGGGGAGAGGTTTCCCGAAGGAGCCCATGCTTCAGTCCACACCCTTTTCCATGGGGGAAGCCGGGGTGTCCCAAATCTCTCCCACGCTTCAGAACCCCCTCCAGCAGCAGGGAGGCTTGCAGTCACCGCTGGGTGCCAAGGGGTGTTCCAGGCAGGCAGCTCTCCATGGAGAGAAAGGCTTCCCAGCTAGCAAGCTGCCTCAGGAGCATTGCTGCAGTGCGGGTGTGAGTACCCGTGGGGTCGCCTTGAGGGTGGCTCCTGGAGCTGCATGGACGCAAACCCCGTGCTGAGCACACACCCAGGCAAGACTTAGCACACGTCTCAGCACCTCAAGCAGATCATGGCAGATGCCTCCTGCCTGCACTCAATAGACAGGTTGCCCTGTGCATTGCTGGGGAGGCCCTGGCACGTCACAGTTTCCCATGGGCCCAGCTACAGCCTTCTCCCTCTTAGGCCATGCACAGATCCTCTCCAGAGCTACGCTGTGTGTGGAAGTTCGCAAGGTGTGGCATGTGCTTCTCTTTCACTGCTTGGAACCTGCACACACCCAGACTGTGTGTGTCAACATTCACAGTGGGGCCTGATGGCAAGCAATCCTTAGCCCACTGCAAAGCGGGAGAGAGGCGGCCTTTCTGCTCAGGGCCAAACACCCTGCTGCTAGTCTGCTTCCCTGCGGGCTAACCTCTGTGAGGGAAAGGCCGTCTGGGCCCTGAAACGCAAGCACCTGGCCACCCACTCCTAGGTGCTCCTTTGCAACGCTGTCTTTTGGAAAGGCATCCTTCTCCTGGAGCCACCATGTGAGCTGCCTTTGGAAGCCCACAAGAGGCAGGAAGCAGCTTGCAGGAAACCTTGCTCATTGAGGGCCTTGCCCTTGAATATGCTTTGCAAGGAGGCAAGGAGGCCTCGGGTCCACTCGCTTTTCCAGTGGGGAACAGCGAGTGCTGAAGAGCTCTGTTCTGGCTCCAAGGCAGCCTGCAGCTCAGGCGCCCGTGGAATGGGCTTGGTTGGTAGAGCACAGCCCTCAGCAGGGCTCTCCAGTGTGTCTAGCCAGAGAGCCCCCTGCTTTGAACCGGCCTCAGGAATGCAGCTCTAGGGAGCCTTCCCCCTCCCTGCTTGCCTGTCCGGGTGACCACCTTGGAGAGGCCTGCTCCAAACTCGGGCTTTGGCCTTCACGCTGAGATCTCCTCCCTGAGCTCTCTAGCTCTCCCAACAATTGGCAAGTGCACCCAGTGGCACCACACCAGACAGTCTCCCTGAGCATGGCTAGGCCAGGCCTAGTCCCCGTGTCCCCTTGGTCTCTCTCGGCCTTTGCCTCCCTTAGGCCCTCCACTGCATGTCGACCCCCTGGGGTGCAAGGGGTCTTCCTGGAATGGCCAGTGTGTGGCGTGTGTCTTTTGGTGGCTCCGAGACTGCCTCCACAGAGGCTGGCTGGCAAGGGGAACACTGGGGCTGAGAGGAAAATCAGCATTGTGCGTCCGGGGCAGCAGGCTAGCTGTGGCTTCCAAACTGCCTGCATAGCCCCCGTGTGGCCGTCTCCTCTTCCCTGGTGGAAAGCCTCCCTGAGAACTTAGGAGGCTAGCTGAAAGACACAGGTGCTTTGCATTCCTTGCTAGGACTTCACCGACAGCCCTCGCTCTCTGACTGGTGAGTTGGCACCTTCACCAGAGGCCTCCCAGGGAGCTGCCCCATCCCCATCCAGAAAGGAAACCAGCCGTTGGCAAGCAAACTCAGGCAGAGAAGTCTTGCCAGGGGAGAGGTTTCCCGAAGGAGCCCATGCTTCAGTCCACACCCTTTTCCATGGGGGAAGCCGGGGTGTCCCAAATCTCTCCCACGCTTCAGAACCCCCTCCAGCAGCAGGGAGGCTTGCAGTCACCGCTGGGTGCCAAGGGGTGTTCCAGGCAGGCAGCTCTCCATGGAGAGAAAGGCTTCCCAGCTAGCAAGCTGCCTCAGGAGCATTGCTGCAGTGCGGGTGTGAGTACCCGTGGGGTCGCCTTGAGGGTGGCTCCTGGAGCTGCATGGACGCAAACCCCGTGCTGAGCACACACCCAGGCAAGACTTAGCACACGTCTCAGCACCTCAAGCAGATCATGGCAGATGCCTCCTGCCTGCACTCAATAGACAGGTTGCCCTGTGCATTGCTGGGGAGGCCCTGGCACGTCACAGTTTCCCATGGGCCCAGCTACAGCCTTCTCCCTCTTAGGCCATGCACAGATCCTCTCCAGAGCTACGCTGTGTGTGGAAGTTCGCAAGGTGTGGCATGTGCTTCTCTTTCACTGCTTGGAACCTGCACACACCCAGACTGTGTGTGTCAACATTCACAGTGGGGCCTGATGGCAAGCAATCCTTAGCCCACTGCAAAGCGGGAGAGAGGCGGCCTTTCTGCTCAGGGCCAAACACCCTGCTGCTAGTCTGCTTCCCTGCGGGCTAACCTCTGTGAGGGAAAGGCCGTCTGGGCCCTGAAACGCAAGCACCTGGCCACCCACTCCTAGGTGCTCCTTTGCAACGCTGTCTTTTGGAAAGGCATCCTTCTCCTGGAGCCACCATGTGAGCTGCCTTTGGAAGCCCACAAGAGGCAGGAAGCAGCTTGCAGGAAACCTTGCTCATTGAGGGCCTTGCCCTTGAATATGCTTTGCAAGGAGGCAAGGAGGCCTCGGGTCCACTCGCTTTTCCAGTGGGGAACAGCGAGTGCTGAAGAGCTCTGTTCTGGCTCCAAGGCAGCCTGCAGCTCAGGCGCCCGTGGAATGGGCTTGGTTGGTAGAGCACAGCCCTCAGCAGGGCTCTCCAGTGTGTCTAGCCAGAGAGCCCCCTGCTTTGAACCGGCCTCAGGAATGCAGCTCTAGGGAGCCTTCCCCCTCCCTGCTTGCCTGTCCGGGTGACCACCTTGGAGAGGCCTGCTCCAAACTCGGGCTTTGGCCTTCACGCTGAGATCTCCTCCCTGAGCTCTCTAGCTCTCCCAACAATTGGCAAGTGCACCCAGTGGCACCACACCAGACAGTCTCCCTGAGCATGGCTAGGCCAGGCCTAGTCCCCGTGTCCCCTTGGTCTCTCTCGGCCTTTGCCTCCCTTAGGCCCTCCACTGCATGTCGACCCCCTGGGGTGCAAGGGGTCTTCCTGGAATGGCCAGTGTGTGGCGTGTGTCTTTTGGTGGCTCCGAGACTGCCTCCACAGAGGCTGGCTGGCAAGGGGAACACTGGGGCTGAGAGGAAAATCAGCATTGTGCGTCCGGGGCAGCAGGCTAGCTGTGGCTTCCAAACTGCCTGCATAGCCCCCGTGTGGCCGTCTCCTCTTCCCTGGTGGAAAGCCTCCCTGAGAACTTAGGAGGCTAGCTGAAAGACACAGGTGCTTTGCATTCCTTGCTAGGACTTCACCGACAGCCCTCGCTCTCTGACTGGTGAGTTGGCACCTTCACCAGAGGCCTCCCAGGGAGCTGCCCCATCCCCATCCAGAAAGGAAACCAGCCGTTGGCAAGCAAACTCAGGCAGAGAAGTCTTGCCAGGGGAGAGGTTTCCCGAAGGAGCCCATGCTTCAGTCCACACCCTTTTCCATGGGGGAAGCCGGGGTGTCCCAAATCTCTCCCACGCTTCAGAACCCCCTCCAGCAGCAGGGAGGCTTGCAGTCACCGTTGGGTGCCAAGGGGTGTTCCAGGCAGGCAGCTCTCCATGGAGAGAAAGGCTTCCCAGCTAGCAAGCTGCCTCAGGAGCATTGCTGGAGTGCGGGTGTGAGTACCCGTGGGGTCGCCTTGAGGGTGGCTCCTGGAGCTGCATGGACGCAAACCCCGTGCTGAGCACACACCCAGGCAAGACTTAGCACACGTCTCAGCACCTCAAGCAGATCATGGCAGATGCCTCCTGCCTGCACTCAATAGACAGGTTGCCCTGTGCATTGCTGGGGAGGCCCTGGCACGTCACAGTTTCCCATGGGCCCAGCTACAGCCTTCTCCCTCTTAGGCCATGCACAGATCCTCTCCAGAGCTACGCTGTGTGTGGAAGTTCGCAAGGTGTGGCATGTGCTTCTCTTTCACTGCTTGGAACCTGCACACACCCAGACTGTGTGTGTCAACATTCACAGTGGGGCCTGATGGCAAGCAATCCTTAGCCCACTGCAAAGCGGGAGAGAGGCGGCCTTTCTGCTCAGGGCCAAACACCCTGCTGCTAGTCTGCTTCCCTGCGGGCTAACCTCTGTGAGGGAAAGGCCGTCTGGGCCCTGAAACGCAAGCACCTGGCCACCCACTCCTAGGTGCTCCTTTGCAACGCTGTCTTTTGGAAAGGCATCCTTCTCCTGGAGCCACCATGTGAGCTGCCTTTGGAAGCCCACAAGAGGCAGGAAGCAGCTTGCAGGAAACCTTGCTCATTGAGGGCCTTGCCCTTGAATATGCTTTGCAAGGAGGCAAGGAGGCCTCGGGTCCACTCGCTTTTCCAGTGGGGAACAGCGAGTGCTGAAGAGCTCTGTTCTGGCTCCAAGGCAGCCTGCAGCTCAGGCGCCCGTGGAATGGGCTTGGTTGGTAGAGCACAGCCCTCAGCAGGGCTCTCCAGTGTGTCTAGCCAGAGAGCCCCCTGCTTTGAACCGGCCTCAGGAATGCAGCTCTAGGGAGCTTTCCCCCTCCCTGCTTGCCTGTCCGGGTGACCACCTTGGAGAGGCCTGCTCCAAACTCGGGCTTTGGCCTTCACGCTGAGATCTCCTCCCTGAGCTCTCTAGCTCTCCCAACAATTGGCAAGTGCACCCAGTGGCACCACACCAGACAGTCTCCCTGAGCATGGCTAGGCCAGGCCTAGTCCCCGTGTCCCCTTGGTCTCTCTCGGCCTTTGCCTCCCTTAGGCCCTCCACTGCATGTCGACCCCCTGGGGTGCAAGGGGTCTTCCTGGAATGGCCAGTGTGTGGCGTGTGTCTTTTGGTGGCTCCGAGACTGCCTCCACAGAGGCTGGCTGGCAAGGGGAACACTGGGGCTGAGAGGAAAATCAGCATTGTGCGTCCGGGGCAGCAGGCTAGCTGTGGCTTCCAAACTGCCTGCATAGCCCCCGTGTGGCCGTCTCCTCTTCCCTGGTGGAAAGCCTCCCTGAGAACTTAGGAGGCTAGCTGAAAGACACAGGTGCTTTGCATTCCTTGCTAGGACTTCACCGACAGCCCTCGCTCTCTGACTGGTGAGTTGGCACCTTCACCAGAGGCCTCCCAGGGAGCTGCCCCATCCCCATCCAGAAAGGAAACCAGCCGTTGGCAAGCAAACTCAGGCAGAGAAGTCTTGCCAGGGGAGAGGTTTCCCGAAGGAGCCCATGCTTCAGTCCACACCCTTTTCCATGGGGGAAGCCGGGCTGTCCCAAATCTCTCCCACGCTTCAGAACCCCCTCCAGCAGCAGGGAGGCTTGCAGTCACCGCTGGGTGCCAAGGGGTGTTCCAGGCAGGCAGCTCTCCATGGAGAGAAAGGCTTCCCAGCTAGCAAGCTGCCTCAGGAGCATTGCTGCAGTGCGGGTGTGAGTACCCGTGGGGTCGCCTTGAGGGTGGCTCCTGGAGCTGCATGGACGCAAACCCCGTGCTGAGCACACACCCAGGCAAGACTTAGCACACGTCTCAGCACCTCAAGCAGATCATGGCAGATGCCTCCTGCCTGCACTCAATAGACAGGTTGCCCTGTGCATTGCTGGGGAGGCCCTGGCACGTCACAGTTTCCCATGGGCCCAGCTACAGCCTTCTCCCTCTTAGGCCATGCACAGATCCTCTCCAGAGCTACGCTGTGTGTGGAAGTTCGCAAGGTGTGGCATGTGCTTCTCTTTCACTGCTTGGAACCTGCACACACCCAGACTGTGTGTGTCAACATTCACAGTGGGGCCTGATGGCAAGCAATCCTTAGCCCACTGCAAAGCGGGAGAGAGGCGGCCTTTCTGCTCAGGGCCAAACACCCTGCTGCTAGTCTGCTTCCCTGCGGGCTAACCTCTGTGAGGGAAAGGCCGTCTGGGCCCTGAAACGCAAGCACCTGGCCACCCACTCCTAGGTGCTCCTTTGCAACGCTGTCTTTTGGAAAGGCATCCTTCTCCTGGAGCCACCGTGTGAGCTGCCTTTGGAAGCCCACAAGAGGCAGGAAGCAGCTTGCAGGAAACCTTGCTCATTGAGGGCCTTGCCCTTGAATATGCTTTGCAAGGAGGCAAGGAGGCCTCGGGTCCACTCGCTTTTCCAGTGGGGAACAGCGAGTGCTGAAGAGCTCTGTTCTGGCTCCAAGGCAGCCTGCAGCTCAGGCGCCCGTGGAATGGGCTTGGTTGGTAGAGCACAGCCCTCAGCAGGGCTCTCCAGTGTGTCTAGCCAGAGAGCCCCCTGCTTTGAACCGGCCTCAGGAATGCAGCTCTAGGGAGCTTTCCCCCTCCCTGCTTGCCTGTCCGGGTGACCACCTTGGAGAGGCCTGCTCCAAACTCGGGCTTTGGCCTTCACGCTGAGATCTCCTCCCTGAGCTCTCTAGCTCTCCCAACAATTGGCAAGTGCACCCAGTGGCACCACACCAGACAGTCTCCCTGAGCATGGCTAGGCCAGGCCTAGTCCCCGTGTCCCCTTGGTCTCTCTCGGCCTTTGCCTCCCTTAGGCCCTCCACTGCATGTCGACCCCCTGGGGTGCAAGGGGTCTTCCTGGAATGGCCAGTGTGTGGCGTGTGTCTTTTGGTGGCTCCGAGACTGCCTCCACAGAGGCTGGCTGGCAAGGGGAACACTGGGGCTGAGAGGAAAATCAGCATTGTGCGTCCGGGGCAGCAGGCTAGCTGTGGCTTCCAAACTGCCTGCATAGCCCCCGTGTGGCCGTCTCCTCTTCCCTGGTGGAAAGCCTCCCTGAGAACTTAGGAGGCTAGCTGAAAGACACAGGTGCTTTGCATTCCTTGCTAGGACTTCACCGACAGCCCTCGCTCTCTGACTGGTGAGTTGGCACCTTCACCAGAGGCCTCCCAGGGAGCTGCCCCATCCCCATCCAGAAAGGAAACCAGCCGTTGGCAAGCAAACTCAGGCAGAGAAGTCTTGCCAGGGGAGAGGTTTCCCGAAGGAGCCCATGCTTCAGTCCACACCCTTTTCCATGGGGGAAGCCGGGCTGTCCCAAATCTCTCCCACGCTTCAGAACCCCCTCCAGCAGCAGGGAGGCTTGCAGTCACCGTTGGGTGCCAAGGGGTGTTCCAGGCAGGCAGCTCTCCATGGAGAGAAAGGCTTCCCAGCTAGCAAGCTGCCTCAGGAGCATTGCTGCAGTGCGGGTGTGAGTACCCGTGGGGTCGCCTTGAGGGTGGCTCCTGGAGCTGCATGGACGCAAACCCCGTGCTGAGCACACACCCAGGCAAGACTTAGCACACGTCTCAGCACCTCAAGCAGATCATGGCAGATGCCTCCTGCCTGCACTCAATAGACAGGTTGCCCTGTGCATTGCTGGGGAGGCCCTGGCACGTCACAGTTTCCCATGGGCCCAGCTACAGCCTTCTCCCTCTTAGGCCATGCACAGATCCTCTCCAGAGCTACGCTGTGTGTGGAAGTTCGCAAGGTGTGGCATGTGCTTCTCTTTCACTGCTTGGAACCTGCACACACCCAGACTGTGTGTGTCAACATTCACAGTGGGGCCTGATGGCAAGCAATCCTTAGCCCACTGCAAAGCGGGAGAGAGGCGGCCTTTCTGCTCAGGGCCAAACACCCTGCTGCTAGTCTGCTTCCCTGCGGGCTAACCTCTGTGAGGGAAAGGCCGTCTGGGCCCTGAAACGCAAGCACCTGGCCACCCACTCCTAGGTGCTCCTTTGCAACGCTGTCTTTTGGAAAGGCATCCTTCTCCTGGAGCCACCATGTGAGCTGCCTTTGGAAGCCCACAAGAGGCAGGAAGCAGCTTGCAGGAAACCTTGCTCATTGAGGGCCTTGCCCTTGAATATGCTTTGCAAGGAGGCAAGGAGGCCTCGGGTCCACTCGCTTTTCCAGTGGGGAACAGCGAGTGCTGAAGAGCTCTGTTCTGGCTCCAAGGCAGCCTGCAGCTCAGGCGCCCGTGGAATGGGCTTGGTTGGTAGAGCACAGCCCTCAGCAGGGCTCTCCAGTGTGTCTAGCCAGAGAGCCCCCTGCTTTGAACCGGCCTCAGGAATGCAGCTCTAGGGAGCTTTCCCCCTCCCTGCTTGCCTGTCCGGGTGACCACCTTGGAGAGGCCTGCTCCAAACTCGGGCTTTGGCCTTCACGCTGAGATCTCCTCCCTGAGCTCTCTAGCTCTCCCAACAATTGGCAAGTGCACCCAGTGGCACCACACCAGACAGTCTCCCTGAGCATGGCTAGGCCAGGCCTAGTCCCCGTGTCCCCTTGGTCTCTCTCGGCCTTTGCCTCCCTTAGGCCCTCCACTGCATGTCGACCCCCTGGGGTGCAAGGGGTCTTCCTGGAATGGCCAGTGTGTGGCGTGTGTCTTTTGGTGGCTCCGAGACTGCCTCCACAGAGGCTGGCTGGCAAGGGGAACACTGGGGCTGAGAGGAAAATCAGCATTGTGCGTCCGGGGCAGCAGGCTAGCTGTGGCTTCCAAAGTGCCTGCATAGCCCCCGTGTGGCCGTCTCCTCTTCCCTGGTGGAAAGCCTCCCTGAGAACTTAGGAGGCTAGCTGAAAGACACAGGTGCTTTGCATTCCTTGCTAGGACTTCACCGACCGCCCTCGCTCTCTGACTGGTGAGTTGGCACCTTCACCAGAGGCCTCCCAGGGAGCTGCCCCATCCCCATCCAGAAAGGAAACCAGCCGTTGGCAAGCAAACTCAGGCAGAGAAGTCTTGCCAGGGGAGAGGTTTCCCGAAGGAGCCCATGCTTCAGTCCACACCCTTTTCCATGGGGGAAGCCGGGGTGTCCCAAATCTCTCCCACGCTTCAGAACCCCCTCCAGCAGCAGGGAGGCTTGCAGTCACCGTTGGGTGCCAAGGGGTGTTCCAGGCAGGCAGCTCTCCATGGAGAGAAAGGCTTCCCAGCTAGCAAGCTGCCTCAGGAGCATTGCTGCAGTGCGGGTGTGAGTACCCGTGGGGTCGCCTTGAGGGTGGCTCCTGGAGCTGCATGGACGCAAACCCCGTGCTGAGCACACACCCAGGCAAGACTTAGCACACGTCTCAGCACCTCAAGCAGATCATGGCAGATGCCTCCTGCCTGCACTCAATAGACAGGTTGCCCTGTGCATTGCTGGGGAGGCCCTGGCACGTCACAGTTTCCCATGGGCCCAGCTACAGCCTTCTCCCTCTTAGGCCATGCACAGATCCTCTCCAGAGCTACGCTGTGTGTGGAAGTTCGCAAGGTGTGGCATGTGCTTCTCTTTCACTGCTTGGAACCTGCACACACCCAGACTGTGTGTGTCAACATTCACAGTGGGGCCTGATGGCAAGCAATCCTTAGCCCACTGCAAAGCGGGAGAGAGGCGGCCTTTCTGCTCAGGGCCAAACACCCTGCTGCTAGTCTGCTTCCCTGCGGGCTAACCTCTGTGAGGGAAAGGCCATCTGGGCCCTGAAACGCAAGCACCTGGCCACCCACTCCTAGGTGCTCCTTTGCAACGCTGTCTTTTGGAAAGGCATCCTTCTCCTGGAGCCACCATGTGAGCTGCCTTTGGAAGCCCACAAGAGGCAGGAAGCAGCTTGCAGGAAACCTTGCTCATTGAGGGCCTTGCCCTTGAATATGCTTTGCAAGGAGGCAAGGAGGCCTCGGGTCCACTCGCTTTTCCAGTGGGGAACAGCGAGTGCTGAAGAGCTCTGTTCTGGCTCCAAGGCAGCCTGCAGCTCAGGCGCCCGTGGAATGGGCTTGGTTGGTAGAGCACAGCCCTCAGCAGGGCTCTCCAGTGTGTCTAGCCAGAGAGCCCCCTGCTTTGAACCGGCCTCAGGAATGCAGCTCTAGGGAGCTTTCCCCCTCCCTGCTTGCCTGTCCGGGTGACCACCTTGGAGAGGCCTGCTCCAAACTCGGGCTTTGGCCTTCACGCTGAGATCTCCTCCCTGAGCTCTCTAGCTCTCCCAACAATTGGCAAGTGCACCCAGTGGCACCACACCAGACAGTCTCCCTGAGCATGGCTAGGCCAGGCCTAGTCCCCGTGTCCCCTTGGTCTCTCTCGGCCTTTGCCTCCCTTAGGCCCTCCACTGCATGTCGACCCCCTGGGGTGCAAGGGGTCTTCCTGGAATGGCCAGTGTGTGGCGTGTGTCTTTTGGTGGCTCCGAGACTGCCTCCACAGAGGCTGGCTGGCAAGGGGAACA
Source organism: Hippopotamus amphibius kiboko (assembly GCF_030028045.1). Lineage (NCBI taxonomy): Eukaryota > Metazoa > Chordata > Mammalia > Artiodactyla > Hippopotamidae > Hippopotamus > Hippopotamus amphibius. The sequence continues at coordinate 32,115,498 of NC_080202.1, read as the reverse complement.
CTGGGGCTGAGAGGAAAATCAGCATTGTGCGTCCGGGGCAGCAGGCTAGCTGTGGCTTCCAAACTGCCTGCATAGCCCCCGTGTGGCCGTCTCCTCTTCCCTGGTGGAAAGCCTCCCTGAGAACTTAGGAGGCTAGCTGAAAGACACAGGTGCTTTGCATTCCTTGCTAGGACTTCACCGACAGCCCTCGCTCTCTGACTGGTGAGTTGGCACCTTCACCAGAGGCCTCCCAGGGAGCTGCCCCATCCCCATCCAGAAAGGAAACCAGCCGTTGGCAAGCAAACTCAGGCAGAGAAGTCTTGCCAGGGGAGAGGTTTCCCGAAGGATCCCATGCTTCAGTCCACACCCTTTTCCATGGGGGAAGCCGGGGTGTCCCAAATCTCTCCCACGCTTCAGAACCCCCTCCAGCAGCAGGGAGGCTTGCAGTCACCGTTGGGTGCCAAGGGGTGTTCCAGGCAGGCAGCTCTCCATGGAGAGAAAGGCTTCCCAGCTAGCAAGCTGCCTCAGGAGCATTGCTGCAGTGCGGGTGTGAGTACCCGTGGGGTCGCCTTGAGGGTGGCTCCTGGAGCTGCATGGACGCAAACCCCGTGCTGAGCACACACCCAGGCAAGACTTAGCACACGTCTCAGCACCTCAAGCAGATCATGGCAGATGCCTCCTGCCTGCACTCAATAGACAGGTTGCCCTGTGCATTGCTGGGGAGGCCCTGGCACGTCACAGTTTCCCATGGGCCCAGCTACAGCCTTCTCCCTCTTAGGCCATGCACAGATCCTCTCCAGAGCTACGCTGTGTGTGGAAGTTCGCAAGGTGTGGCATGTGCTTCTCTTTCACTGCTTGGAACCTGCACACACCCAGACTGTGTGTGTCAACATTCACAGTGGGGCCTGATGGCAAGCAATCCTTAGCCCACTGCAAAGCGGGAGAGAGGCGGCCTTTCTGCTCAGGGCCAAACACCCTGCTGCTAGTCTGCTTCCCTGCGGGCTAACCTCTGTGAGGGAAAGGCCATCTGGGCCCTGAAACGCAAGCACCTGGCCACCCACTCCTAGGTGCTCCTTTGCAACGCTGTCTTTTGGAAAGGCATCCTTCTCCTGGAGCCACCATGTGAGCTGCCTTTGGAAGCCCACAAGAGGCAGGAAGCAGCTTGCAGGAAACCTTGCTCATTGAGGGCCTTGCCCTTGAATATGCTTTGCAAGGAGGCAAGGAGGCCTCGGGTCCACTCGCTTTTCCAGTGGGGAACAGCGAGTGCTGAAGAGCTCTGTTCTGGCTCCAAGGCAGCCTGCAGCTCAGGCGCCCGTGGAATGGGCTTGGTTGGTAGAGCACAGCCCTCAGCAGGGCTCTCCAGTGTGTCTAGCCAGAGAGCCCCCTGCTTTGAACCGGCCTCAGGAATGCAGCTCTAGGGAGCTTTCCCCCTCCCTGCTTGCCTGTCTGGGTGACCACCTTGGAGAGGCCTGCTCCAAACTCGGGCTTTGGCCTTCACGCTGAGATCTCCTCCCTGAGCTCTCTAGCTCTCCCAACAATTGGCAAGTGCACCCAGTGGCACCACACCAGACAGTCTCCCTGAGCATGGCTAGGCCAGGCCTAGTCCCCGTGTCCCCTTGGTCTCTCTCGGCCTTTGCCTCCCTTAGGCCCTCCACTGCATGTCGACCCCCTGGGGTGCAAGGGGTCTTCCTGGAATGGCCAGTGTGTGGCGTGTGTCTTTTGGTGGCTCCGAGACTGCCTCCACAGAGGCTGGCTGGCAAGGGGAACACTGGGGCTGAGAGGAAAATCAGCATTGTGCGTCCGGGGCAGCAGGCTAGCTGTGGCTTCCAAACTGCCTGCATAGCCCCCGTGTGGCCGTCTCCTCTTCCCTGGTGGAAAGCCTCCCTGAGAACTTAGGAGGCTAGCTGAAAGACACAGGTGCTTTGCATTCCTTGCTAGGACTTCACCGACAGCCCTCGCTCTCTGACTGGTGAGTTGGCACCTTCACCAGAGGCCTCCCAGGGAGCTGCCCCATCCCCATCCAGAAAGGAAACCAGCCGTTGGCAAGCAAACTCAGGCAGAGAAGTCTTGCCAGGGGAGAGGTTTCCCGAAGGAGCCCATGCTTCAGTCCACACCCTTTTCCATGGGGGAAGCCGGGGTGTCCCAAATCTCTCCCACGCTTCAGAACCCCCTCCAGCAGCAGGGAGGCTTGCAGTCACCGTTGGGTGCCAAGGGGTGTTCCAGGCAGGCAGCTCTCCATGGAGAGAAAGGCTTCCCAGCTAGCAAGCTGCCTCAGGAGCATTGCTGCAGTGCGGGTGTGAGTACCCGTGGGGTCGCCTTGAGGGTGGCTCCTGGAGCTGCATGGACGCAAACCCCGTGCTGAGCACACACCCAGGCAAGACTTAGCACACGTCTCAGCACCTCAAGCAGATCATGGCAGATGCCTCCTGCCTGCACTCAATAGACAGGTTGCCCTGTGCATTGCTGGGGAGGCCCTGGCACGTCACAGTTTCCCATGGGCCCAGCTACAGCCTTCTCCCTCTTAGGCCATGCACAGATCCTCTCCAGAGCTACGCTGTGTGTGGAAGTTCGCAAGGTGTGGCATGTGCTTCTCTTTCACTGCTTGGAACCTGCACACACCCAGACTGTGTGTGTCAACATTCACAGTGGGGCCTGATGGCAAGCAATCCTTAGCCCACTGCAAAGCGGGAGAGAGGCGGCCTTTCTGCTCAGGGCCAAACACCCTGCTGCTAGTCTGCTTCCCTGCGGGCTAACCTCTGTGAGGGAAAGGCCGTCTGGGCCCTGAAACGCAAGCACCTGGCCACCCACTCCTAGGTGCTCCTTTGCAACGCTGTCTTTTGGAAAGGCATCCTTCTCCTGGAGCCACCATGTGAGCTGCCTTTGGAAGCCCACAAGAGGCAGGAAGCAGCTTGCAGGAAACCGTGCTCATTGAGGGCCTTGCCCTTGAATATGCTTTGCAAGGAGGCAAGGAGGCCTCGGGTCCACTCGCTTTTCCAATGGGGAACAGCGAGTGCTGAAGAGCTCTGTTCTGGCTCCAAGGCAGCCTGCAGCTCAGGCGCCCGTGGAATGGGCTTGGTTGGTAGAGCACAGCCCTCAGCAGGGCTCTCCAGTGTGTCTAGCCAGAGAGCCCCGTGCTTTGAACCGGCCTCAGGAATGCAGCTCTAGGGAGCTTTCCCCCTCCCTGCTTGCCTGTCTGGGTGACCACCTTGGAGAGGCCTGCTCCAAACTCGGGCTTTGGCCTTCACGCTGAGATCTCCTCCCTGAGCTCTCTAGCTCTCCCAACAATTGGCAAGTGCACCCAGTGGCACCACACCAGACAGTCTCCCTGAGCATGGCTAGGCCAGGCCTAGTCCCCGTGTCCCCTTGGTCTCTCTCGGCCTTTGCCTCCCTTAGGCCCTCCACTGCATGTCGACCCCCTGGGGTGCAAGGGGTCTTCCTGGAATGGCCAGTGTGTGGCGTGTGTCTTTTGGTGGCTCCGAGACTGCCTCCACAGAGGCTGGCTGGCAAGGGGAACACTGGGGCTGAGAGGAAAATCAGCATTGTGCGTCCGGGGCAGCAGGCTAGCTGTGGCTTCCAAACTGCCTGCATAGCCCCCGTGTGGCCGTCTCCTCTTCCCTGGTGGAAAGCCTCCCTGAGAACTTAGGAGGCTAGCTGAAAGACACAGGTGCTTTGCATTCCTTGCTAGGACTTCACCGACAGCCCTCGCTCTCTGACTGGTGAGTTGGCACCTTCACCAGAGGCCTCCCAGGGAGCTGCCCCATCCCCATCCAGAAAGGAAACCAGCCGTTGGCAAGCAAACTCAGGCAGAGAAGTCTTGCCAGGGGAGAGGTTTCCCGAAGGAGCCCATGCTTCAGTCCACACCCTTTTCCATGGGGGAAGCCGGGCTGTCCCAAATCTCTCCCACGCTTCAGAACCCCCTCCAGCAGCAGGGAGGCTTGCAGTCACCGCTGGGTGCCAAGGGGTGTTCCAGGCAGGCAGCTCTCCATGGAGAGAAAGGCTTCCCAGCTAGCAAGCTGCCTCAGGAGCATTGCTGCAGTGCGGGTGTGAGTACCCGTGGGGTCGCCTTGAGGGTGGCTCCTGGAGCTGCATGGACGCAAACCCCGTGCTGAGCACACACCCAGGCAAGACTTAGCACACGTCTCAGCACCTCAAGCAGATCATGGCAGATGCCTCCTGCCTGCACTCAATAGACAGGTTGCCCTGTGCATTGCTGGGGAGGCCCTGGCACGTCACAGTTTCCCATGGGCCCAGCTACAGCCTTCTCCCTCTTAGGCCATGCACAGATCCTCTCCAGAGCTACGCTGTGTGTGGAAGTTCGCAAGGTGTGGCATGTGCTTCTCTTTCACTGCTTGGAACCTGCACACACCCAGACTGTGTGTGTCAACATTCACAGTGGGGCCTGATGGCAAGCAATCCTTAGCCCACTGCAAAGCGGGAGAGAGGCGGCCTTTCTGCTCAGGGCCAAACACCCTGCTGCTAGTCTGCTTCCCTGCGGGCTAACCTCTGTGAGGGAAAGGCCGTCTGGGCCCTGAAACGCAAGCACCTGGCCACCCACTCCTAGGTGCTCCTTTGCAACGCTGTCTTTTGGAAAGGCATCCTTCTCCTGGAGCCACCGTGTGAGCTGCCTTTGGAAGCCCACAAGAGGCAGGAAGCAGCTTGCAGGAAACCTTGCTCATTGAGGGCCTTGCCCTTGAATATGCTTTGCAAGGAGGCAAGGAGGCCTCGGGTCCACTCGCTTTTCCAGTGGGGAACAGCGAGTGCTGAAGAGCTCTGTTCTGGCTCCAAGGCAGCCTGCAGCTCAGGCGCCCGTGGAATGGGCTTGGTTGGTAGAGCACAGCCCTCAGCAGGGCTCTCCAGTGTGTCTAGCCAGAGAGCCCCCTGCTTTGAACCGGCCTCAGGAATGCAGCTCTAGGGAGCTTTCCCCCTCCCTGCTTGCCTGTCCGGGTGACCACCTTGGAGAGGCCTGCTCCAAACTCGGGCTTTGGCCTTCACGCTGAGATCTCCTCCCTGAGCTCTCTAGCTCTCCCAACAATTGGCAAGTGCACCCAGTGGCACCACACCAGACAGTCTCCCTGAGCATGGCTAGGCCAGGCCTAGTCCCCGTGTCCCCTTGGTCTCTCTCGGCCTTTGCCTCCCTTAGGCCCTCCACTGCATGTCGACCCCCTGGGGTGCAAGGGGTCTTCCTGGAATGGCCAGTGTGTGGCGTGTGTCTTTTGGTGGCTCCGAGACTGCCTCCACAGAGGCTGGCTGGCAAGGGGAACACTGGGGCTGAGAGGAAAATCAGCATTGTGCGTCCGGGGCAGCAGGCTAGCTGTGGCTTCCAAACTGCCTGCATAGCCCCCGTGTGGCCGTCTCCTCTTCCCTGGTGGAAAGCCTCCCTGAGAACTTAGGAGGCTAGCTGAAAGACACAGGTGCTTTGCATTCCTTGCTAGGACTTCACCGACAGCCCTCGCTCTCTGACTGGTGAGTTGGCACCTTCACCAGAGGCCTCCCAGGGAGCTGCCCCATCCCCATCCAGAAAGGAAACCAGCCGTTGGCAAGCAAACTCAGGCAGAGAAGTCTTGCCAGGGGAGAGGTTTCCCGAAGGAGCCCATGCTTCAGTCCACACCCTTTTCCATGGGGGAAGCCGGGCTGTCCCAAATCTCTCCCACGCTTCAGAACCCCCTCCAGCAGCAGGGAGGCTTGCAGTCACCGCTGGGTGCCAAGGGGTGTTCCAGGCAGGCAGCTCTCCATGGAGAGAAAGGCTTCCCAGCTAGCAAGCTGCCTCAGGAGCATTGCTGCAGTGCGGGTGTGAGTACCCGTGGGGTCGCCTTGAGGGTGGCTCCTGGAGCTGCATGGACGCAAACCCCGTGCTGAGCACACACCCAGGCAAGACTTAGCACACGTCTCAGCACCTCAAGCAGATCATGGCAGATGCCTCCTGCCTGCACTCAATAGACAGGTTGCCCTGTGCATTGCTGGGGAGGCCCTGGCACGTCACAGTTTCCCATGGGCCCAGCTACAGCCTTCTCCCTCTTAGGCCATGCACAGATCCTCTCCAGAGCTACGCTGTGTGTGGAAGTTCGCAAGGTGTGGCATGTGCTTCTCTTTCACTGCTTGGAACCTGCACACACCCAGACTGTGTGTGTCAACATTCACAGTGGGGCCTGATGGCAAGCAATCCTTAGCCCACTGCAAAGCGGGAGAGAGGCGGCCTTTCTGCTCAGGGCCAAACACCCTGCTGCTAGTCTGCTTCCCTGCGGGCTAACCTCTGTGAGGGAAAGGCCGTCTGGGCCCTGAAACGCAAGCACCTGGCCACCCACTCCTAGGTGCTCCTTTGCAACGCTGTCTTTTGGAAAGGCATCCTTCTCCTGGAGCCACCGTGTGAGCTGCCTTTGGAAGCCCACAAGAGGCAGGAAGCAGCTTGCAGGAAACCTTGCTCATTGAGGGCCTTGCCCTTGAATATGCTTTGCAAGGAGGCAAGGAGGCCTCGGGTCCACTCGCTTTTCCAGTGGGGAACAGCGAGTGCTGAAGAGCTCTGTTCTGGCTCCAAGGCAGCCTGCAGCTCAGGCGCCCGTGGAATGGGCTTGGTTGGTAGAGCACAGCCCTCAGCAGGGCTCTCCAGTGTGTCTAGCCAGAGAGCCCCCTGCTTTGAACCGGCCTCAGGAATGCAGCTCTAGGGAGCTTTCCCCCTCCCTGCTTGCCTGTCCGGGTGACCACCTTGGAGAGGCCTGCTCCAAACTCGGGCTTTGGCCTTCACGCTGAGATCTCCTCCCTGAGCTCTCTAGCTCTCCCAACAATTGGCAAGTGCACCCAGTGGCACCACACCAGACAGTCTCCCTGAGCATGGCTAGGCCAGGCCTAGTCCCCGTGTCCCCTTGGTCTCTCTCGGCCTTTGCCTCCCTTAGGCCCTCCACTGCATGTCGACCCCCTGGGGTGCAAGGGGTCTTCCTGGAATGGCCAGTGTGTGGCGTGTGTCTTTTGGTGGCTCCGAGACTGCCTCCACAGAGGCTGGCTGGCAAGGGGAACACTGGGGCTGAGAGGAAAATCAGCATTGTGCGTCCGGGGCAGCAGGCTAGCTGTGGCTTCCAAACTGCCTGCATAGCCCCCGTGTGGCCGTCTCCTCTTCCCTGGTGGAAAGCCTCCCTGAGAACTTAGGAGGCTAGCTGAAAGACACAGGTGCTTTGCATTCCTTGCTAGGACTTCACCGACAGCCCTCGCTCTCTGACTGGTGAGTTGGCACCTTCACCAGAGGCCTCCCAGGGAGCTGCCCCATCCCCATCCAGAAAGGAAACCAGCCGTTGGCAAGCAAACTCAGGCAGAGAAGTCTTGCCAGGGGAGAGGTTTCCCGAAGGAGCCCATGCTTCAGTCCACACCCTTTTCCATGGGGGAAGCCGGGCTGTCCCAAATCTCTCCCACGCTTCAGAACCCCCTCCAGCAGCAGGGAGGCTTGCAGTCACCGTTGGGTGCCAAGGGGTGTTCCAGGCAGGCAGCTCTCCATGGAGAGAAAGGCTTCCCAGCTAGCAAGCTGCCTCAGGAGCATTGCTGCAGTGCGGGTGTGAGTACCCGTGGGGTCGCCTTGAGGGTGGCTCCTGGAGCTGCATGGACGCAAACCCCGTGCTGAGCACACACCCAGGCAAGACTTAGCACACGTCTCAGCACCTCAAGCAGATCATGGCAGATGCCTCCTGCCTGCACTCAATAGACAGGTTGCCCTGTGCATTGCTGGGGAGGCCCTGGCACGTCACAGTTTCCCATGGGCCCAGCTACAGCCTTCTCCCTCTTAGGCCATGCACAGATCCTCTCCAGAGCTACGCTGTGTGTGGAAGTTCGCAAGGTGTGGCATGTGCTTCTCTTTCACTGCTTGGAACCTGCACACACCCAGACTGTGTGTGTCAACATTCACAGTGGGGCCTGATGGCAAGCAATCCTTAGCCCACTGCAAAGCGGGAGAGAGGCGGCCTTTCTGCTCAGGGCCAAACACCCTGCTGCTAGTCTGCTTCCCTGCGGGCTAACCTCTGTGAGGGAAAGGCCGTCTGGGCCCTGAAACGCAAGCACCTGGCCACCCACTCCTAGGTGCTCCTTTGCAACGCTGTCTTTTGGAAAGGCATCCTTCTCCTGGAGCCACCGTGTGAGCTGCCTTTGGAAGCCCACAAGAGGCAGGAAGCAGCTTGCAGGAAACCTTGCTCATTGAGGGCCTTGCCCTTGAATATGCTTTGCAAGGAGGCAAGGAGGCCTCGGGTCCACTCGCTTTTCCAGTGGGGAACAGCGAGTGCTGAAGAGCTCTGTTCTGGCTCCAAGGCAGCCTGCAGCTCAGGCGCCCGTGGAATGGGCTTGGTTGGTAGAGCACAGCCCTCAGCAGGGCTCTCCAGTGTGTCTAGCCAGAGAGCCCCCTGCTTTGAACCGGCCTCAGGAATGCAGCTCTAGGGAGCTTTCCCCCTCCCTGCTTGCCTGTCCGGGTGACCACCTTGGAGAGGCCTGCTCCAAACTCGGGCTTTGGCCTTCACGCTGAGATCTCCTCCCTGAGCTCTCTAGCTCTCCCAACAATTGGCAAGTGCACCCAGTGGCACCACACCAGACAGTCTCCCTGAGCATGGCTAGGCCAGGCCTAGTCCCCGTGTCCCCTTGGTCTCTCTCGGCCTTTGCCTCCCTTAGGCCCTCCACTGCATGTCGACCCCCTGGGGTGCAAGGGGTCTTCCTGGAATGGCCAGTGTGTGGCGTGTGTCTTTTGGTGGCTCCGAGACTGCCTCCACAGAGGCTGGCTGGCAAGGGGAACACTGGGGCTGAGAGGAAAATCAGCATTGTGCGTCCGGGGCAGCAGGCTAGCTGTGGCTTCCAAACTGCCTGCATAGCCCCCGTGTGGCCGTCTCCTCTTCCCTGGTGGAAAGCCTCCCTGAGAACTTAGGAGGCTAGCTGAAAGACACAGGTGCTTTGCATTCCTTGCTAGGACTTCACCGACAGCCCTCGCTCTCTGACTGGTGAGTTGGCACCTTCACCAGAGGCCTCCCAGGGAGCTGCCCCATCCCCATCCAGAAAGGAAACCAGCCGTTGGCAAGCAAACTCAGGCAGAGAAGTCTTGCCAGGGGAGAGGTTTCCCGAAGGAGCCCATGCTTCAGTCCACACCCTTTTCCATGGGGGAAGCCGGGCTGTCCCAAATCTCTCCCACGCTTCAGAACCCCCTCCAGCAGCAGGGAGGCTTGCAGTCACCGTTGGGTGCCAAGGGGTGTTCCAGGCAGGCAGCTCTCCATGGAGAGAAAGGCTTCCCAGCTAGCAAGCTGCCTCAGGAGCATTGCTGCAGTGCGGGTGTGAGTACCCGTGGGGTCGCCTTGAGGGTGGCTCCTGGAGCTGCATGGACGCAAACCCCGTGCTGAGCACACACCCAGGCAAGACTTAGCACACGTCTCAGCACCTCAAGCAGATCATGGCAGATGCCTCCTGCCTGCACTCAATAGACAGGTTGCCCTGTGCATTGCTGGGGAGGCCCTGGCACGTCACAGTTTCCCATGGGCCCAGCTACAGCCTTCTCCCTCTTAGGCCATGCACAGATCCTCTCCAGAGCTACGCTGTGTGTGGAAGTTCGCAAGGTGTGGCATGTGCTTCTCTTTCACTGCTTGGAACCTGCACACACCCAGACTGTGTGTGTCAACATTCACAGTGGGGCCTGATGGCAAGCAATCCTTAGCCCACTGCAAAGCGGGAGAGAGGCGGCCTTTCTGCTCAGGGCCAAACACCCTGCTGCTAGTCTGCTTCCCTGCGGGCTAACCTCTGTGAGGGAAAGGCCGTCTGGGCCCTGAAACGCAAGCACCTGGCCACCCACTCCTAGGTGCTCCTTTGCAACGCTGTCTTTTGGAAAGGCATCCTTCTCCTGGAGCCACCATGTGAGCTGCCTTTGGAAGCCCACAAGAGGCAGGAAGCAGCTTGCAGGAAACCTTGCTCATTGAGGGCCTTGCCCTTGAATATGCTTTGCAAGGAGGCAAGGAGGCCTCGGGTCCACTCGCTTTTCCAGTGGGGAACAGCGAGTGCTGAAGAGCTCTGTTCTGGCTCCAAGGCAGCCTGCAGCTCAGGCGCCCGTGGAATGGGCTTGGTTGGTAGAGCACAGCCCTCAGCAGGGCTCTCCAGTGTGTCTAGCCAGAGAGCCCCCTGCTTTGAACCGGCCTCAGGAATGCAGCTCTAGGGAGCTTTCCCCCTCCCTGCTTGCCTGTCCGGGTGACCACCTTGGAGAGGCCTGCTCCAAACTCGGGCTTTGGCCTTCACGCTGAGATCTCCTCCCTGAGCTCTCTAGCTCTCCCAACAATTGGCAAGTGCACCCAGTGGCACCACACCAGACAGTCTCCCTGAGCATGGCTAGGCCAGGCCTAGTCCCCGTGTCCCCTTGGTCTCTCTCGGCCTTTGCCTCCCTTAGGCCCTCCACTGCATGTCGACCCCCTGGGGTGCAAGGGGTCTTCCTGGAATGGCCAGTGTGTGGCGTGTGTCTTTTGGTGGCTCCGAGACTGCCTCCACAGAGGCTGGCTGGCAAGGGGAACACTGGGGCTGAGAGGAAAATCAGCATTGTGCGTCCGGGGCAGCAGGCTAGCTGTGGCTTCCAAAGTGCCTGCATAGCCCCCGTGTGGCCGTCTCCTCTTCCCTGGTGGAAAGCCTCCCTGAGAACTTAGGAGGCTAGCTGAAAGACACAGGTGCTTTGCATTCCTTGCTAGGACTTCACCGACAGCCCTCGCTCTCTGACTGGTGAGTTGGCACCTTCACCAGAGGCCTCCCAGGGAGCTGCCCCATCCCCATCCAGAAAGGAAACCAGCCGTTGGCAAGCAAACTCAGGCAGAGAAGTCTTGCCAGGGGAGAGGTTTCCCGAAGGAGCCCATGCTTCAGTCCACACCCTTTTCCATGGGGGAAGCCGGGGTGTCCCAAATCTCTCCCACGCTTCAGAACCCCCTCCAGCAGCAGGGAGGCTTGCAGTCACCGTTGGGTGCCAAGGGGTGTTCCAGGCAGGCAGCTCTCCATGGAGAGAAAGGCTTCCCAGCTAGCAAGCTGCCTCAGGAGCATTGCTGCAGTGCGGGTGTGAGTACCCGTGGGGTCGCCTTGAGGGTGGCTCCTGGAGCTGCATGGACGCAAACCCCGTGCTGAGCACACACCCAGGCAAGACTTAGCACACGTCTCAGCACCTCAAGCAGATCATGGCAGATGCCTCCTGCCTGCACTCAATAGACAGGTTGCCCTGTGCATTGCTGGGGAGGCCCTGGCACGTCACAGTTTCCCATGGGCCCAGCTACAGCCTTCTCCCTCTTAGGCCATGCACAGATCCTCTCCAGAGCTACGCTGTGTGTGGAAGTTCGCAAGGTGTGGCATGTGCTTCTCTTTCACTGCTTGGAACCTGCACACACCCAGACTGTGTGTGTCAACATTCACAGTGGGGCCTGATGGCAAGCAATCCTTAGCCCACTGCAAAGCGGGAGAGAGGCGGCCTTTCTGCTCAGGGCCAAACACCCTGCTGCTAGTCTGCTTCCCTGCGGGCTAACCTCTGTGAGGGAAAGGCCGTCTGGGCCCTGAAACGCAAGCACCTGGCCACCCACTCCTAGGTGCTCCTTTGCAACGCTGTCTTTTGGAAAGGCATCCTTCTCCTGGAGCCACCATGTGAGCTGCCTTTGGAAGCCCACAAGAGGCAGGAAGCAGCTTGCAGGAAACCTTGCTCATTGAGGGCCTTGCCCTTGAATATGCTTTGCAAGGAGGCAAGGAGGCCTCGGGTCCACTCGCTTTTCCAGTGGGGAACAGCGAGTGCTGAAGAGCTCTGTTCTGGCTCCAAGGCAGCCTGCAGCTCAGGCGCCCGTGGAATGGGCTTGGTTGGTAGAGCACAGCCCTCAGCAGGGCTCTCCAGTGTGTCTAGCCAGAGAGCCCCCTGCTTTGAACCGGCCTCAGGAATGCAGCTCTAGGGAGCTTTCCCCCTCCCTGCTTGCCTGTCCGGGTGACCACCTTGGAGAGGCCTGCTCCAAACTCGGGCTTTGGCCTTCACGCTGAGATCTCCTCCCTGAGCTCTCTAGCTCTCCCAACAATTGGCAAGTGCACCCAGTGGCACCACACCAGACAGTCTCCCTGAGCATGGCTAGGCCAGGCCTAGTCCCCGTGTCCCCTTGGTCTCTCTCGGCCTTTGCCTCCCTTAGGCCCTCCACTGCATGTCGACCCCCTGGGGTGCAAGGGGTCTTCCTGGAATGGCCAGTGTGTGGCGTGTGTCTTTTGGTGGCTCCGAGACTGCCTCCACAGAGGCTGGCTGGCAAGGGGAACACTGGGGCTGAGAGGAAAATCAGCATTGTGCGTCCGGGGCAGCAGGCTAGCTGTGGCTTCCAAACTGCCTGCATAGCCCCCGTGTGGCCGTCTCCTCTTCCCTGGTGGAAAGCCTCCCTGAGAACTTAGGAGGCTAGCTGAAAGACACAGGTGCTTTGCATTCCTTGCTAGGACTTCACCGACAGCCCTCGCTCTCTGACTGGTGAGTTGGCACCTTCACCAGAGGCCTCCCAGGGAGCTGCCCCATCCCCATCCAGAAAGGAAACCAGCCGTTGGCAAGCAAACTCAGGCAGAGAAGTCTTGCCAGGGGAGAGGTTTCCCGAAGGATCCCATGCTTCAGTCCACACCCTTTTCCATGGGGGAAGCCGGGGTGTCCCAAATCTCTCCCACGCTTCAGAACCCCCTCCAGCAGCAGGGAGGCTTGCAGTCACCGTTGGGTGCCAAGGGGTGTTCCAGGCAGGCAGCTCTCCATGGAGAGAAAGGCTTCCCAGCTAGCAAGCTGCCTCAGGAGCATTGCTGCAGTGCGGGTGTGAGTACCCGTGGGGTCGCCTTGAGGGTGGCTCCTGGAGCTGCATGGACGCAAACCCCGTGCTGAGCACACACCCAGGCAAGACTTAGCACACGTCTCAGCACCTCAAGCAGATCATGGCAGATGCCTCCTGCCTGCACTCAATAGACAGGTTGCCCTGTGCATTGCTGGGGAGGCCCTGGCACGTCACAGTTTCCCATGGGCCCAGCTACAGCCTTCTCCCTCTTAGGCCATGCACAGATCCTCTCCAGAGCTACGCTGTGTGTGGAAGTTCGCAAGGTGTGGCATGTGCTTCTCTTTCACTGCTTGGAACCTGCACACACCCAGACTGTGTGTGTCAACATTCACAGTGGGGCCTGATGGCAAGCAATCCTTAGCCCACTGCAAAGCGGGAGAGAGGCGGCCTTTCTGCTCAGGGCCAAACACCCTGCTGCTAGTCTGCTTCCCTGCGGGCTAACCTCTGTGAGGGAAAGGCCGTCTGGGCCCTGAAACGCAAGCACCTGGCCACCCACTCCTAGGTGCTCCTTTGCAACGCTGTCTTTTGGAAAGGCATCCTTCTCCTGGAGCCACCATGTGAGCTGCCTTTGGAAGCCCACAAGAGGCAGGAAGCAGCTTGCAGGAAACCGTGCTCATTGAGGGCCTTGCCCTTGAATATGCTTTGCAAGGAGGCAAGGAGGCCTCGGGTCCACTCGCTTTTCCAATGGGGAACAGCGAGTGCTGAAGAGCTCTGTTCTGGCTCCAAGGCAGCCTGCAGCTCAGGCGCCCGTGGAATGGGCTTGGTTGGTAGAGCACAGCCCTCAGCAGGGCTCTCCAGTGTGTCTAGCCAGAGAGCCCCGTGCTTTGAACCGGCCTCAGGAATGCAGCTCTAGGGAGCTTTCCCCCTCCCTGCTTGCCTGTCCGGGTGACCACCTTGGAGAGGCCTGCTCCAAACTCGGGCTTTGGCCTTCACGCTGAGATCTCCTCCCTGAGCTCTCTAGCTCTCCCAACAATTGGCAAGTGCACCCAGTGGCACCACACCAGACAGTCTCCCTGAGCATGGCTAGGCCAGGCCTAGTCCCCGTGTCCCCTTGGTCTCTCTCGGCCTTTGCCTCCCTTAGGCCCTCCACTGCATGTCGACCCCCTGGGGTGCAAGGGGTCTTCCTGGAATGGCCAGTGTGTGGCGTGTGTCTTTTGGTGGCTCCGAGACTGCCTCCACAGAGGCTGGCTGGCAAGGGGAACACTGGGGCTGAGAGGAAAATCAGCATTGTGCGTCCGGGGCAGCAGGCTAGCTGTGGCTTCCAAACTGCCTGCATAGCCCCCGTGTGGCCGTCTCCTCTTCCCTGGTGGAAAGCCTCCCTGAGAACTTAGGAGGCTAGCTGAAAGACACAGGTGCTTTGCATTCCTTGCTAGGACTTCACCGACAGCCCTCGCTCTCTGACTGGTGAGTTGGCACCTTCACCAGAGGCCTCCCAGGGAGCTGCCCCATCCCCATCCAGAAAGGAAACCAGCCGTTGGCAAGCAAACTCAGGCAGAGAAGTCTTGCCAGGGGAGAGGTTTCCCGAAGGAGCCCATGCTTCAGTCCACACCCTTTTCCATGGGGGAAGCCGGGGTGTCCCAAATCTCTCCCACGCTTCAGAACCCCCTCCAGCAGCAGGGAGGCTTGCAGTCACCGTTGGGTGCCAAGGGGTGTTCCAGGCAGGCAGCTCTCCATGGAGAGAAAGGCTTCCCAGCTAGCAAGCTGCCTCAGGAGCATTGCTGCAGTGCGGGTGTGAGTACCCGTGGGGTCGCCTTGAGGGTGGCTCCTGGAGCTGCATGGACGCAAACCCCGTGCTGAGCACACACCCAGGCAAGACTTAGCACACGTCTCAGCACCTCAAGCAGATCATGGCAGATGCCTCCTGCCTGCACTCAATAGACAGGTTGCCCTGTGCATTGCTGGGGAGGCCCTGGCACGTCACAGTTTCCCATGGGCCCAGCTACAGCCTTCTCCCTCTTAGGCCATGCACAGATCCTCTCCAGAGCTACGCTGTGTGTGGAAGTTCGCAAGGTGTGGCATGTGCTTCTCTTTCACTGCTTGGAACCTGCACACACCCAGACTGTGTGTGTCAACATTCACAGTGGGGCCTGATGGCAAGCAATCCTTAGCCCACTGCAAAGCGGGAGAGAGGCGGCCTTTCTGCTCAGGGCCAAACACCCTGCTGCTAGTCTGCTTCCCTGCGGGCTAACCTCTGTGAGGGAAAGGCCGTCTGGGCCCTGAAACGCAAGCACCTGGCCACCCACTCCTAGGTGCTCCTTTGCAACGCTGTCTTTTGGAAAGGCATCCTTCTCCTGGAGCCACCATGTGAGCTGCCTTTGGAAGCCCACAAGAGGCAGGAAGCAGCTTGCAGGAAACCTTGCTCATTGAGGGCCTTGCCCTTGAATATGCTTTGCAAGGAGGCAAGGAGGCCTCGGGTCCACTCGCTTTTCCAGTGGGGAACAGCGAGTGCTGAAGAGCTCTGTTCTGGCTCCAAGGCAGCCTGCAGCTCAGGCGCCCGTGGAATGGGCTTGGTTGGTAGAGCACAGCCCTCAGCAGGGCTCTCCAGTGTGTCTAGCCAGAGAGCCCCCTGCTTTGAACCGGCCTCAGGAATGCAGCTCTAGGGAGCTTTCCCCCTCCCTGCTTGCCTGTCCGGGTGACCACCTTGGAGAGGCCTGCTCCAAACTCGGGCTTTGGCCTTCACGCTGAGATCTCCTCCCTGAGCTCTCTAGCTCTCCCAACAATTGGCAAGTGCACCCAGTGGCACCACACCAGACAGTCTCCCTGAGCATGGCTAGGCCAGGCCTAGTCCCCGTGTCCCCTTGGTCTCTCTCGGCCTTTGCCTCCCTTAGGCCCTCCACTGCATGTCGACCCCCTGGGGTGCAAGGGGTCTTCCTGGAATGGCCAGTGTGTGGCGTGTGTCTTTTGGTGGCTCCGAGACTGCCTCCACAGAGGCTGGCTGGCAAGGGGAACACTGGGGCTGAGAGGAAAATCAGCATTGTGCGTCCGGGGCAGCAGGCTAGCTGTGGCTTCCAAACTGCCTGCATAGCCCCCGTGTGGCCGTCTCCTCTTCCCTGGTGGAAAGCCTCCCTGAGAACTTAGGAGGCTAGCTGAAAGACACAGGTGCTTTGCATTCCTTGCTAGGACTTCACCGACAGCCCTCGCTCTCTGACTGGTGAGTTGGCACCTTCACCAGAGGCCTCCCAGGGAGCTGCCCCATCCCCATCCAGAAAGGAAACCAGCCGTTGGCAAGCAAACTCAGGCAGAGAAGTCTTGCCAGGGGAGAGGTTTCCCGAAGGAGCCCATGCTTCAGTCCACACCCTTTTCCATGGGGGAAGCCGGGCTGTCCCAAATCTCTCCCACGCTTCAGAACCCCCTCCAGCAGCAGGGAGGCTTGCAGTCACCGTTGGGTGCCAAGGGGTGTTCCAGGCAGGCAGCTCTCCATGGAGAGAAAGGCTTCCCAGCTAGCAAGCTGCCTCAGGAGCATTGCTGCAGTGCGGGTGTGAGTACCCGTGGGGTCGCCTTGAGGGTGGCTCCTGGAGCTGCATGGACGCAAACCCCGTGCTGAGCACACACCCAGGCAAGACTTAGCACACGTCTCAGCACCTCAAGCAGATCATGGCAGATGCCTCCTGCCTGCACTCAATAGACAGGTTGCCCTGTGCATTGCTGGGGAGGCCCTGGCACGTCACAGTTTCCCATGGGCCCAGCTACAGCCTTCTCCCTCTTAGGCCATGCACAGATCCTCTCCAGAGCTACGCTGTGTGTGGAAGTTCGCAAGGTGTGGCATGTGCTTCTCTTTCACTGCTTGGAACCTGCACACACCCAGACTGTGTGTGTCAACATTCACAGTGGGGCCTGATGGCAAGCAATCCTTAGCCCACTGCAAAGCGGGAGAGAGGCGGCCTTTCTGCTCAGGGCCAAACACCCTGCTGCTAGTCTGCTTCCCTGCGGGCTAACCTCTGTGAGGGAAAGGCCGTCTGGGCCCTGAAACGCAAGCACCTGGCCACCCACTCCTAGGTGCTCCTTTGCAACGCTGTCTTTTGGAAAGGCATCCTTCTCCTGGAGCCACCATGTGAGCTGCCTTTGGAAGCCCACAAGAGGCAGGAAGCAGCTTGCAGGAAACCTTGCTCATTGAGGGCCTTGCCCTTGAATATGCTTTGCAAGGAGGCAAGGAGGCCTCGGGTCCACTCGCTTTTCCAGTGGGGAACAGCGAGTGCTGAAGAGCTCTGTTCTGGCTCCAAGGCAGCCTGCAGCTCAGGCGCCCGTGGAATGGGCTTGGTTGGTAGAGCACAGCCCTCAGCAGGGCTCTCCAGTGTGTCTAGCCAGAGAGCCCCCTGCTTTGAACCGGCCTCAGGAATGCAGCTCTAGGGAGCTTTCCCCCTCCCTGCTTGCCTGTCCGGGTGACCACCTTGGAGAGGCCTGCTCCAAACTCGGGCTTTGGCCTTCACGCTGAGATCTCCTCCCTGAGCTCTCTAGCTCTCCCAACAATTGGCAAGTGCACCCAGTGGCACCACACCAGACAGTCTCCCTGAGCATGGCTAGGCCAGGCCTAGTCCCCGTGTCCCCTTGGTCTCTCTCGGCCTTTGCCTCCCTTAGGCCCTCCACTGCATGTCGACCCCCTGGGGTGCAAGGGGTCTTCCTGGAATGGCCAGTGTGTGGCGTGTGTCTTTTGGTGGCTCCGAGACTGCCTCCACAGAGGCTGGCTGGCAAGGGGAACACTGGGGCTGAGAGGAAAATCAGCATTGTGCGTCCGGGGCAGCAGGCTAGCTGTGGCTTCCAAACTGCCTGCATAGCCCCCGTGTGGCCGTCTCCTCTTCCCTGGTGGAAAGCCTCCCTGAGAACTTAGGAGGCTAGCTGAAAGACACAGGTGCTTTGCATTCCTTGCTAGGACTTCACCGACAGCCCTCGCTCTCTGACTGGTGAGTTGGCACCTTCACCAGAGGCCTCCCAGGGAGCTGCCCCATCCCCATCCAGAAAGGAAACCAGCCGTTGGCAAGCAAACTCAGGCAGAGAAGTCTTGCCAGGGGAGAGGTTTCCCGAAGGAGCCCATGCTTCAGTCCACACCCTTTTCCATGGGGGAAGCCGGGCTGTCCCAAATCTCTCCCACGCTTCAGAACCCCCTCCAGCAGCAGGGAGGCTTGCAGTCACCGTTGGGTGCCAAGGGGTGTTCCAGGCAGGCAGCTCTCCATGGAGAGAAAGGCTTCCCAGCTAGCAAGCTGCCTCAGGAGCATTGCTGCAGTGCGGGTGTGAGTACCCGTGGGGTCGCCTTGAGGGTGGCTCCTGGAGCTGCATGGACGCAAACCCCGTGCTGAGCACACACCCAGGCAAGACTTAGCACACGTCTCAGCACCTCAAGCAGATCATGGCAGATGCCTCCTGCCTGCACTCAATAGACAGGTTGCCCTGTGCATTGCTGGGGAGGCCCTGGCACGTCACAGTTTCCCATGGGCCCAGCTACAGCCTTCTCCCTCTTAGGCCATGCACAGATCCTCTCCAGAGCTACGCTGTGTGTGGAAGTTCGCAAGGTGTGGCATGTGCTTCTCTTTCACTGCTTGGAACCTGCACACACCCAGACTGTGTGTGTCAACATTCACAGTGGGGCCTGATGGCAAGCAATCCTTAGCCCACTGCAAAGCGGGAGAGAGGCGGCCTTTCTGCTCAGGGCCAAACACCCTGCTGCTAGTCTGCTTCCCTGCGGGCTAACCTCTGTGAGGGAAAGGCCGTCTGGGCCCTGAAACGCAAGCACCTGGCCACCCACTCCTAGGTGCTCCTTTGCAACGCTGTCTTTTGGAAAGGCATCCTTCTCCTGGAGCCACCATGTGAGCTGCCTTTGGAAGCCCACAAGAGGCAGGAAGCAGCTTGCAGGAAACCTTGCTCATTGAGGGCCTTGCCCTTGAATATGCTTTGCAAGGAGGCAAGGAGGCCTCGGGTCCACTCGCTTTTCCAGTGGGGAACAGCGAGTGCTGAAGAGCTCTGTTCTGGCTCCAAGGCAGCCTGCAGCTCAGGCGCCCGTGGAATGGGCTTGGTTGGTAGAGCACAGCCCTCAGCAGGGCTCTCCAGTGTGTCTAGCCAGAGAGCCCCCTGCTTTGAACCGGCCTCAGGAATGCAGCTCTAGGGAGCTTTCCCCCTCCCTGCTTGCCTGTCCGGGTGACCACCTTGGAGAGGCCTGCTCCAAACTCGGGCTTTGGCCTTCACGCTGAGATCTCCTCCCTGAGCTCTCTAGCTCTCCCAACAATTGGCAAGTGCACCCAGTGGCACCACACCAGACAGTCTCCCTGAGCATGGCTAGGCCAGGCCTAGTCCCCGTGTCCCCTTGGTCTCTCTCGGCCTTTGCCTCCCTTAGGCCCTCCACTGCATGTCGACCCCCTGGGGTGCAAGGGGTCTTCCTGGAATGGCCAGTGTGTGGCGTGTGTCTTTTGGTGGCTCCGAGACTGCCTCCACAGAGGCTGGCTGGCAAGGGGAACACTGGGGCTGAGAGGAAAATCAGCATTGTGCGTCCGGGGCAGCAGGCTAGCTGTGGCTTCCAAACTGCCTGCATAGCCCCCGTGTGGCCGTCTCCTCTTCCCTGGTGGAAAGCCTCCCTGAGAACTTAGGAGGCTAGCTGAAAGACACAGGTGCTTTGCATTCCTTGCTAGGACTTCACCGACAGCCCTCGCTCTCTGACTGGTGAGTTGGCACCTTCACCAGAGGCCTCCCAGGGAGCTGCCCCATCCCCATCCAGAAAGGAAACCAGCCGTTGGCAAGCAAACTCAGGCAGAGAAGTCTTGCCAGGGGAGAGGTTTCCCGAAGGAGCCCATGCTTCAGTCCACACCCTTTTCCATGGGGGAAGCCGGGCTGTCCCAAATCTCTCCCACGCTTCAGAACCCCCTCCAGCAGCAGGGAGGCTTGCAGTCACCGTTGGGTGCCAAGGGGTGTTCCAGGCAGGCAGCTCTCCATGGAGAGAAAGGCTTCCCAGCTAGCAAGCTGCCTCAGGAGCATTGCTGCAGTGCGGGTGTGAGTACCCGTGGGGTCGCCTTGAGGGTGGCTCCTGGAGCTGCATGGACGCAAACCCCGTGCTGAGCACACACCCAGGCAAGACTTAGCACACGTCTCAGCACCTCAAGCAGATCATGGCAGATGCCTCCTGCCTGCACTCAATAGACAGGTTGCCCTGTGCATTGCTGGGGAGGCCCTGGCACGTCACAGTTTCCCATGGGCCCAGCTACAGCCTTCTCCCTCTTAGGCCATGCACAGATCCTCTCCAGAGCTACGCTGTGTGTGGAAGTTCGCAAGGTGTGGCATGTGCTTCTCTTTCACTGCTTGGAACCTGCACACACCCAGACTGTGTGTGTCAACATTCACAGTGGGGCCTGATGGCAAGCAATCCTTAGCCCACTGCAAAGCGGGAGAGAGGCGGCCTTTCTGCTCAGGGCCAAACACCCTGCTGCTAGTCTGCTTCCCTGCGGGCTAACCTCTGTGAGGGAAAGGCCGTCTGGGCCCTGAAACGCAAGCACCTGGCCACCCACTCCTAGGTGCTCCTTTGCAACGCTGTCTTTTGGAAAGGCATCCTTCTCCTGGAGCCACCATGTGAGCTGCCTTTGGAAGCCCACAAGAGGCAGGAAGCAGCTTGCAGGAAACCTTGCTCATTGAGGGCCTTGCCCTTGAATATGCTTTGCAAGGAGGCAAGGAGGCCTCGGGTCCACTCGCTTTTCCAGTGGGGAACAGCGAGTGCTGAAGAGCTCTGTTCTGGCTCCAAGGCAGCCTGCAGCTCAGGCGCCCGTGGAATGGGCTTGGTTGGTAGAGCACAGCCCTCAGCAGGGCTCTCCAGTGTGTCTAGCCAGAGAGCCCCCTGCTTTGAACCGGCCTCAGGAATGCAGCTCTAGGGAGCTTTCCCCCTCCCTGCTTGCCTGTCCGGGTGACCACCTTGGAGAGGCCTGCTCCAAACTCGGGCTTTGGCCTTCACGCTGAGATCTCCTCCCTGAGCTCTCTAGCTCTCCCAACAATTGGCAAGTGCACCCAGTGGCACCACACCAGACAGTCTCCCTGAGCATGGCTAGGCCAGGCCTAGTCCCCGTGTCCCCTTGGTCTCTCTCGGCCTTTGCCTCCCTTAGGCCCTCCACTGCATGTCGACCCCCTGGGGTGCAAGGGGTCTTCCTGGAATGGCCAGTGTGTGGCGTGTGTCTTTTGGTGGCTCCGAGACTGCCTCCACAGAGGCTGGCTGGCAAGGGGAACACTGGGGCTGAGAGGAAAATCAGCATTGTGCGTCCGGGGCAGCAGGCTAGCTGTGGCTTCCAAACTGCCTGCATAGCCCCCGTGTGGCCGTCTCCTCTTCCCTGGTGGAAAGCCTCCCTGAGAACTTAGGAGGCTAGCTGAAAGACACAGGTGCTTTGCATTCCTTGCTAGGACTTCACCGACAGCCCTCGCTCTCTGACTGGTGAGTTGGCACCTTCACCAGAGGCCTCCCAGGGAGCTGCCCCATCCCCATCCAGAAAGGAAACCAGCCGTTGGCAAGCAAACTCAGGCAGAGAAGTCTTGCCAGGGGAGAGGTTTCCCGAAGGAGCCCATGCTTCAGTCCACACCCTTTTCCATGGGGGAAGCCGGGCTGTCCCAAATCTCTCCCACGCTTCAGAACCCCCTCCAGCAGCAGGGAGGCTTGCAGTCACCGTTGGGTGCCAAGGGGTGTTCCAGGCAGGCAGCTCTCCATGGAGAGAAAGGCTTCCCAGCTAGCAAGCTGCCTCAGGAGCATTGCTGCAGTGCGGGTGTGAGTACCCGTGGGGTCGCCTTGAGGGTGGCTCCTGGAGCTGCATGGACGCAAACCCCGTGCTGAGCACACACCCAGGCAAGACTTAGCACACGTCTCAGCACCTCAAGCAGATCATGGCAGATGCCTCCTGCCTGCACTCAATAGACAGGTTGCCCTGTGCATTGCTGGGGAGGCCCTGGCACGTCACAGTTTCCCATGGGCCCAGCTACAGCCTTCTCCCTCTTAGGCCATGCACAGATCCTCTCCAGAGCTACGCTGTGTGTGGAAGTTCGCAAGGTGTGGCATGTGCTTCTCTTTCACTGCTTGGAACCTGCACACACCCAGACTGTGTGTGTCAACATTCACAGTGGGGCCTGATGGCAAGCAATCCTTAGCCCACTGCAAAGCGGGAGAGAGGCGGCCTTTCTGCTCAGGGCCAAACACCCTGCTGCTAGTCTGCTTCCCTGCGGGCTAACCTCTGTGAGGGAAAGGCCGTCTGGGCCCTGAAACGCAAGCACCTGGCCACCCACTCCTAGGTGCTCCTTTGCAACGCTGTCTTTTGGAAAGGCATCCTTCTCCTGGAGCCACCATGTGAGCTGCCTTTGGAAGCCCACAAGAGGCAGGAAGCAGCTTGCAGGAAACCTTGCTCATTGAGGGCCTTGCCCTTGAATATGCTTTGCAAGGAGGCAAGGAGGCCTCGGGTCCACTCGCTTTTCCAGTGGGGAACAGCGAGTGCTGAAGAGCTCTGTTCTGGCTCCAAGGCAGCCTGCAGCTCAGGCGCCCGTGGAATGGGCTTGGTTGGTAGAGCACAGCCCTCAGCAGGGCTCTCCAGTGTGTCTAGCCAGAGAGCCCCCTGCTTTGAACCGGCCTCAGGAATGCAGCTCTAGGGAGCTTTCCCCCTCCCTGCTTGCCTGTCCGGGTGACCACCTTGGAGAGGCCTGCTCCAAACTCGGGCTTTGGCCTTCACGCTGAGATCTCCTCCCTGAGCTCTCTAGCTCTCCCAACAATTGGCAAGTGCACCCAGTGGCACCACACCAGACAGTCTCCCTGAGCATGGCTAGGCCAGGCCTAGTCCCCGTGTCCCCTTGGTCTCTCTCGGCCTTTGCCTCCCTTAGGCCCTCCACTGCATGTCGACCCCCTGGGGTGCAAGGGGTCTTCCTGGAATGGCCAGTGTGTGGCGTGTGTCTTTTGGTGGCTCCGAGACTGCCTCCACAGAGGCTGGCTGGCAAGGGGAACACTGGGGCTGAGAGGAAAATCAGCATTGTGCGTCCGGGGCAGCAGGCTAGCTGTGGCTTCCAAACTGCCTGCATAGCCCCCGTGTGGCCGTCTCCTCTTCCCTGGTGGAAAGCCTCCCTGAGAACTTAGGAGGCTAGCTGAAAGACACAGGTGCTTTGCATTCCTTGCTAGGACTTCACCGACAGCCCTCGCTCTCTGACTGGTGAGTTGGCACCTTCACCAGAGGCCTCCCAGGGAGCTGCCCCATCCCCATCCAGAAAGGAAACCAGCCGTTGGCAAGCAAACTCAGGCAGAGAAGTCTTGCCAGGGGAGAGGTTTCCCGAAGGAGCCCATGCTTCAGTCCACACCCTTTTCCATGGGGGAAGCCGGGGTGTCCCAAATCTCTCCCACGCTTCAGAACCCCCTCCAGCAGCAGGGAGGCTTGCAGTCACCGTTGGGTGCCAAGGGGTGTTCCAGGCAGGCAGCTCTCCATGGAGAGAAAGGCTTCCCAGCTAGCAAGCTGCCTCAGGAGCATTGCTGCAGTGCGGGTGTGAGTACCCGTGGGGTCGCCTTGAGGGTGGCTCCTGGAGCTGCATGGACGCAAACCCCGTGCTGAGCACACACCCAGGCAAGACTTAGCACACGTCTCAGCACCTCAAGCAGATCATGGCAGATGCCTCCTGCCTGCACTCAATAGACAGGTTGCCCTGTGCATTGCTGGGGAGGCCCTGGCACGTCACAGTTTCCCATGGGCCCAGCTACAGCCTTCTCCCTCTTAGGCCATGCACAGATCCTCTCCAGAGCTACGCTGTGTGTGGAAGTTCGCAAGGTGTGGCATGTGCTTCTCTTTCACTGCTTGGAACCTGCACACACCCAGACTGTGTGTGTCAACATTCACAGTGGGGCCTGATGGCAAGCAATCCTTAGCCCACTGCAAAGCGGGAGAGAGGCGGCCTTTCTGCTCAGGGCCAAACACCCTGCTGCTAGTCTGCTTCCCTGCGGGCTAACCTCTGTGAGGGAAAGGCCGTCTGGGCCCTGAAACGCAAGCACCTGGCCACCCACTCCTAGGTGCTCCTTTGCAACGCTGTCTTTTGGAAAGGCATCCTTCTCCTGGAGCCACCATGTGAGCTGCCTTTGGAAGCCCACAAGAGGCAGGAAGCAGCTTGCAGGAAACCTTGCTCATTGAGGGCCTTGCCCTTGAATATGCTTTGCAAGGAGGCAAGGAGGCCTCGGGTCCACTCGCTTTTCCAGTGGGGAACAGCGAGTGCTGAAGAGCTCTGTTCTGGCTCCAAGGCAGCCTGCAGCTCAGGCGCCCGTGGAATGGGCTTGGTTGGTAGAGCACAGCCCTCAGCAGGGCTCTCCAGTGTGTCTAGCCAGAGAGCCCCCTGCTTTGAACCGGCCTCAGGAATGCAGCTCTAGGGAGCTTTCCCCCTCCCTGCTTGCCTGTCCGGGTGACCACCTTGGAGAGGCCTGCTCCAAACTCGGGCTTTGGCCTTCACGCTGAGATCTCCTCCCTGAGCTCTCTAGCTCTCCCAACAATTGGCAAGTGCACCCAGTGGCACCACACCAGACAGTCTCCCTGAGCATGGCTAGGCCAGGCCTAGTCCCCGTGTCCCCTTGGTCTCTCTCGGCCTTTGCCTCCCTTAGGCCCTCCACTGCATGTCGACCCCCTGGGGTGCAAGGGGTCTTCCTGGAATGGCCAGTGTGTGGCGTGTGTCTTTTGGTGGCTCCGAGACTGCCTCCACAGAGGCTGGCTGGCAAGGGGAACACTGGGGCTGAGAGGAAAATCAGCATTGTGCGTCCGGGGCAGCAGGCTAGCTGTGGCTTCCAAACTGCCTGCATAGCCCCCGTGTGGCCGTCTCCTCTTCCCTGGTGGAAAGCCTCCCTGAGAACTTAGGAGGCTAGCTGAAAGACACAGGTGCTTTGCATTCCTTGCTAGGACTTCACCGACAGCCCTCGCTCTCTGACTGGTGAGTTGGCACCTTCACCAGAGGCCTCCCAGGGAGCTGCCCCATCCCCATCCAGAAAGGAAACCAGCCGTTGGCAAGCAAACTCAGGCAGAGAAGTCTTGCCAGGGGAGAGGTTTCCCGAAGGAGCCCATGCTTCAGTCCACACCCTTTTCCATGGGGGAAGCCGGGCTGTCCCAAATCTCTCCCACGCTTCAGAACCCCCTCCAGCAGCAGGGAGGCTTGCAGTCACCGTTGGGTGCCAAGGGGTGTTCCAGGCAGGCAGCTCTCCATGGAGAGAAAGGCTTCCCAGCTAGCAAGCTGCCTCAGGAGCATTGCTGCAGTGCGGGTGTGAGTACCCGTGGGGTCGCCTTGAGGGTGGCTCCTGGAGCTGCATGGACGCAAACCCCGTGCTGAGCACACACCCAGGCAAGACTTAGCACACGTCTCAGCACCTCAAGCAGATCATGGCAGATGCCTCCTGCCTGCACTCAATAGACAGGTTGCCCTGTGCATTGCTGGGGAGGCCCTGGCACGTCACAGTTTCCCATGGGCCCAGCTACAGCCTTCTCCCTCTTAGGCCATGCACAGATCCTCTCCAGAGCTACGCTGTGTGTGGAAGTTCGCAAGGTGTGGCATGTGCTTCTCTTTCACTGCTTGGAACCTGCACACACCCAGACTGTGTGTGTCAACATTCACAGTGGGGCCTGATGGCAAGCAATCCTTAGCCCACTGCAAAGCGGGAGAGAGGCGGCCTTTCTGCTCAGGGCCAAACACCCTGCTGCTAGTCTGCTTCCCTGCGGGCTAACCTCTGTGAGGGAAAGGCCGTCTGGGCCCTGAAACGCAAGCACCTGGCCACCCACTCCTAGGTGCTCCTTTGCAACGCTGTCTTTTGGAAAGGCATCCTTCTCCTGGAGCCACCATGTGAGCTGCCTTTGGAAGCCCACAAGAGGCAGGAAGCAGCTTGCAGGAAACCTTGCTCATTGAGGGCCTTGCCCTTGAATATGCTTTGCAAGGAGGCAAGGAGGCCTCGGGTCCACTCGCTTTTCCAGTGGGGAACAGCGAGTGCTGAAGAGCTCTGTTCTGGCTCCAAGGCAGCCTGCAGCTCAGGCGCCCGTGGAATGGGCTTGGTTGGTAGAGCACAGCCCTCAGCAGGGCTCTCCAGTGTGTCTAGCCAGAGAGCCCCCTGCTTTGAACCGGCCTCAGGAATGCAGCTCTAGGGAGCTTTCCCCCTCCCTGCTTGCCTGTCCGGGTGACCACCTTGGAGAGGCCTGCTCCAAACTCGGGCTTTGGCCTTCACGCTGAGATCTCCTCCCTGAGCTCTCTAGCTCTCCCAACAATTGGCAAGTGCACCCAGTGGCACCACACCAGACAGTCTCCCTGAGCATGGCTAGGCCAGGCCTAGTCCCCGTGTCCCCTTGGTCTCTCTCGGCCTTTGCCTCCCTTAGGCCCTCCACTGCATGTCGACCCCCTGGGGTGCAAGGGGTCTTCCTGGAATGGCCAGTGTGTGGCGTGTGTCTTTTGGTGGCTCCGAGACTGCCTCCACAGAGGCTGGCTGGCAAGGGGAACACTGGGGCTGAGAGGAAAATCAGCATTGTGCGTCCGGGGCAGCAGGCTAGCTGTGGCTTCCAAACTGCCTGCATAGCCCCCGTGTGGCCGTCTCCTCTTCCCTGGTGGAAAGCCTCCCTGAGAACTTAGGAGGCTAGCTGAAAGACACAGGTGCTTTGCATTCCTTGCTAGGACTTCACCGACAGCCCTCGCTCTCTGACTGGTGAGTTGGCACCTTCACCAGAGGCCTCCCAGGGAGCTGCCCCATCCCCATCCAGAAAGGAAACCAGCCGTTGGCAAGCAAACTCAGGCAGAGAAGTCTTGCCAGGGGAGAGGTTTCCCGAAGGAGCCCATGCTTCAGTCCACACCCTTTTCCATGGGGGAAGCCGGGGTGTCCCAAATCTCTCCCACGCTTCAGAACCCCCTCCAGCAGCAGGGAGGCTTGCAGTCACCGTTGGGTGCCAAGGGGTGTTCCAGGCAGGCAGCTCTCCATGGAGAGAAAGGCTTCCCAGCTAGCAAGCTGCCTCAGGAGCATTGCTGCAGTGCGGGTGTGAGTACCCGTGGGGTCGCCTTGAGGGTGGCTCCTGGAGCTGCATGGACGCAAACCCCGTGCTGAGCACACACCCAGGCAAGACTTAGCACACGTCTCAGCACCTCAAGCAGATCATGGCAGATGCCTCCTGCCTGCACTCAATAGACAGGTTGCCCTGTGCATTGCTGGGGAGGCCCTGGCACGTCACAGTTTCCCATGGGCCCAGCTACAGCCTTCTCCCTCTTAGGCCATGCACAGATCCTCTCCAGAGCTACGCTGTGTGTGGAAGTTCGCAAGGTGTGGCATGTGCTTCTCTTTCACTGCTTGGAACCTGCACACACCCAGACTGTGTGTGTCAACATTCACAGTGGGGCCTGATGGCAAGCAATCCTTAGCCCACTGCAAAGCGGGAGAGAGGCGGCCTTTCTGCTCAGGGCCAAACACCCTGCTGCTAGTCTGCTTCCCTGCGGGCTAACCTCTGTGAGGGAAAGGCCGTCTGGGCCCTGAAACGCAAGCACCTGGCCACCCACTCCTAGGTGCTCCTTTGCAACGCTGTCTTTTGGAAAGGCATCCTTCTCCTGGAGCCACCATGTGAGCTGCCTTTGGAAGCCCACAAGAGGCAGGAAGCAGCTTGCAGGAAACCTTGCTCATTGAGGGCCTTGCCCTTGAATATGCTTTGCAAGGAGGCAAGGAGGCCTCGGGTCCACTCGCTTTTCCAGTGGGGAACAGCGAGTGCTGAAGAGCTCTGTTCTGGCTCCAAGGCAGCCTGCAGCTCAGGCGCCCGTGGAATGGGCTTGGTTGGTAGAGCACAGCCCTCAGCAGGGCTCTCCAGTGTGTCTAGCCAGAGAGCCCCCTGCTTTGAACCGGCCTCAGGAATGCAGCTCTAGGGAGCTTTCCCCCTCCCTGCTTGCCTGTCCGGGTGACCACCTTGGAGAGGCCTGCTCCAAACTCGGGCTTTGGCCTTCACGCTGAGATCTCCTCCCTGAGCTCTCTAGCTCTCCCAACAATTGGCAAGTGCACCCAGTGGCACCACACCAGACAGTCTCCCTGAGCATGGCTAGGCCAGGCCTAGTCCCCGTGTCCCCTTGGTCTCTCTCGGCCTTTGCCTCCCTTAGGCCCTCCACTGCATGTCGACCCCCTGGGGTGCAAGGGGTCTTCCTGGAATGGCCAGTGTGTGGCGTGTGTCTTTTGGTGGCTCCGAGACTGCCTCCACAGAGGCTGGCTGGCAAGGGGAACACTGGGGCTGAGAGGAAAATCAGCATTGTGCGTCCGGGGCAGCAGGCTAGCTGTGGCTTCCAAACTGCCTGCATAGCCCCCGTGTGGCCGTCTCCTCTTCCCTGGTGGAAAGCCTCCCTGAGAACTTAGGAGGCTAGCTGAAAGACACAGGTGCTTTGCATTCCTTGCTAGGACTTCACCGACAGCCCTCGCTCTCTGACTGGTGAGTTGGCACCTTCACCAGAGGCCTCCCAGGGAGCTGCCCCATCCCCATCCAGAAAGGAAACCAGCCGTTGGCAAGCAAACTCAGGCAGAGAAGTCTTGCCAGGGGAGAGGTTTCCCGAAGGAGCCCATGCTTCAGTCCACACCCTTTTCCATGGGGGAAGCCGGGGTGTCCCAAATCTCTCCCACGCTTCAGAACCCCCTCCAGCAGCAGGGAGGCTTGCAGTCACCGTTGGGTGCCAAGGGGTGTTCCAGGCAGGCAGCTCTCCATGGAGAGAAAGGCTTCCCAGCTAGCAAGCTGCCTCAGGAGCATTGCTGCAGTGCGGGTGTGAGTACCCGTGGGGTCGCCTTGAGGGTGGCTCCTGGAGCTGCATGGACGCAAACCCCGTGCTGAGCACACACCCAGGCAAGACTTAGCACACGTCTCAGCACCTCAAGCAGATCATGGCAGATGCCTCCTGCCTGCACTCAATAGACAGGTTGCCCTGTGCATTGCTGGGGAGGCCCTGGCACGTCACAGTTTCCCATGGGCCCAGCTACAGCCTTCTCCCTCTTAGGCCATGCACAGATCCTCTCCAGAGCTACGCTGTGTGTGGAAGTTCGCAAGGTGTGGCATGTGCTTCTCTTTCACTGCTTGGAACCTGCACACACCCAGACTGTGTGTGTCAACATTCACAGTGGGGCCTGATGGCAAGCAATCCTTAGCCCACTGCAAAGCGGGAGAGAGGCGGCCTTTCTGCTCAGGGCCAAACACCCTGCTGCTAGTCTGCTTCCCTGCGGGCTAACCTCTGTGAGGGAAAGGCCGTCTGGGCCCTGAAACGCAAGCACCTGGCCACCCACTCCTAGGTGCTCCTTTGCAACGCTGTCTTTTGGAAAGGCATCCTTCTCCTGGAGCCACCATGTGAGCTGCCTTTGGAAGCCCACAAGAGGCAGGAAGCAGCTTGCAGGAAACCTTGCTCATTGAGGGCCTTGCCCTTGAATATGCTTTGCAAGGAGGCAAGGAGGCCTCGGGTCCACTCGCTTTTCCAGTGGGGAACAGCGAGTGCTGAAGAGCTCTGTTCTGGCTCCAAGGCAGCCTGCAGCTCAGGCGCCCGTGGAATGGGCTTGGTTGGTAGAGCACAGCCCTCAGCAGGGCTCTCCAGTGTGTCTAGCCAGAGAGCCCCCTGCTTTGAACCGGCCTCAGGAATGCAGCTCTAGGGAGCTTTCCCCCTCCCTGCTTGCCTGTCCGGGTGACCACCTTGGAGAGGCCTGCTCCAAACTCGGGCTTTGGCCTTCACGCTGAGATCTCCTCCCTGAGCTCTCTAGCTCTCCCAACAATTGGCAAGTGCACCCAGTGGCACCACACCAGACAGTCTCCCTGAGCATGGCTAGGCCAGGCCTAGTCCCCGTGTCCCCTTGGTCTCTCTCGGCCTTTGCCTCCCTTAGGCCCTCCACTGCATGTCGACCCCCTGGGGTGCAAGGGGTCTTCCTGGAATGGCCAGTGTGTGGCGTGTGTCTTTTGGTGGCTCCGAGACTGCCTCCACAGAGGCTGGCTGGCAAGGGGAACACTGGGGCTGAGAGGAAAATCAGCATTGTGCGTCCGGGGCAGCAGGCTAGCTGTGGCTTCCAAACTGCCTGCATAGCCCCCGTGTGGCCGTCTCCTCTTCCCTGGTGGAAAGCCTCCCTGAGAACTTAGGAGGCTAGCTGAAAGACACAGGTGCTTTGCATTCCTTGCTAGGACTTCACCGACAGCCCTCGCTCTCTGACTGGTGAGTTGGCACCTTCACCAGAGGCCTCCCAGGGAGCTGCCCCATCCCCATCCAGAAAGGAAACCAGCCGTTGGCAAGCAAACTCAGGCAGAGAAGTCTTGCCAGGGGAGAGGTTTCCCGAAGGAGCCCATGCTTCAGTCCACACCCTTTTCCATGGGGGAAGCCGGGGTGTCCCAAATCTCTCCCACGCTTCAGAACCCCCTCCAGCAGCAGGGAGGCTTGCAGTCACCGTTGGGTGCCAAGGGGTGTTCCAGGCAGGCAGCTCTCCATGGAGAGAAAGGCTTCCCAGCTAGCAAGCTGCCTCAGGAGCATTGCTGCAGTGCGGGTGTGAGTACCCGTGGGGTCGCCTTGAGGGTGGCTCCTGGAGCTGCATGGACGCAAACCCCGTGCTGAGCACACACCCAGGCAAGACTTAGCACACGTCTCAGCACCTCAAGCAGATCATGGCAGATGCCTCCTGCCTGCACTCAATAGACAGGTTGCCCTGTGCATTGCTGGGGAGGCCCTGGCACGTCACAGTTTCCCATGGGCCCAGCTACAGCCTTCTCCCTCTTAGGCCATGCACAGATCCTCTCCAGAGCTACGCTGTGTGTGGAAGTTCGCAAGGTGTGGCATGTGCTTCTCTTTCACTGCTTGGAACCTGCACACACCCAGACTGTGTGTGTCAACATTCACAGTGGGGCCTGATGGCAAGCAATCCTTAGCCCACTGCAAAGCGGGAGAGAGGCGGCCTTTCTGCTCAGGGCCAAACACCCTGCTGCTAGTCTGCTTCCCTGCGGGCTAACCTCTGTGAGGGAAAGGCCGTCTGGGCCCTGAAACGCAAGCACCTGGCCACCCACTCCTAGGTGCTCCTTTGCAACGCTGTCTTTTGGAAAGGCATCCTTCTCCTGGAGCCACCATGTGAGCTGCCTTTGGAAGCCCACAAGAGGCAGGAAGCAGCTTGCAGGAAACCTTGCTCATTGAGGGCCTTGCCCTTGAATATGCTTTGCAAGGAGGCAAGGAGGCCTCGGGTCCACTCGCTTTTCCAGTGGGGAACAGCGAGTGCTGAAGAGCTCTGTTCTGGCTCCAAGGCAGCCTGCAGCTCAGGCGCCCGTGGAATGGGCTTGGTTGGTAGAGCACAGCCCTCAGCAGGGCTCTCCAGTGTGTCTAGCCAGAGAGCCCCCTGCTTTGAACCGGCCTCAGGAATGCAGCTCTAGGGAGCTTTCCCCCTCCCTGCTTGCCTGTCCGGGTGACCACCTTGGAGAGGCCTGCTCCAAACTCGGGCTTTGGCCTTCACGCTGAGATCTCCTCCCTGAGCTCTCTAGCTCTCCCAACAATTGGCAAGTGCACCCAGTGGCACCACACCAGACAGTCTCCCTGAGCATGGCTAGGCCAGGCCTAGTCCCCGTGTCCCCTTGGTCTCTCTCGGCCTTTGCCTCCCTTAGGCCCTCCACTGCATGTCGACCCCCTGGGGTGCAAGGGGTCTTCCTGGAATGGCCAGTGTGTGGCGTGTGTCTTTTGGTGGCTCCGAGACTGCCTCCACAGAGGCTGGCTGGCAAGGGGAACACTGGGGCTGAGAGGAAAATCAGCATTGTGCGTCCGGGGCAGCAGGCTAGCTGTGGCTTCCAAACTGCCTGCATAGCCCCCGTGTGGCCGTCTCCTCTTCCCTGGTGGAAAGCCTCCCTGAGAACTTAGGAGGCTAGCTGAAAGACACAGGTGCTTTGCATTCCTTGCTAGGACTTCACCGACAGCCCTCGCTCTCTGACTGGTGAGTTGGCACCTTCACCAGAGGCCTCCCAGGGAGCTGCCCCATCCCCATCCAGAAAGGAAACCAGCCGTTGGCAAGCAAACTCAGGCAGAGAAGTCTTGCCAGGGGAGAGGTTTCCCGAAGGAGCCCATGCTTCAGTCCACACCCTTTTCCATGGGGGAAGCCGGGGTGTCCCAAATCTCTCCCACGCTTCAGAACCCCCTCCAGCAGCAGGGAGGCTTGCAGTCACCGTTGGGTGCCAAGGGGTGTTCCAGGCAGGCAGCTCTCCATGGAGAGAAAGGCTTCCCAGCTAGCAAGCTGCCTCAGGAGCATTGCTGCAGTGCGGGTGTGAGTACCCGTGGGGTCGCCTTGAGGGTGGCTCCTGGAGCTGCATGGACGCAAACCCCGTGCTGAGCACACACCCAGGCAAGACTTAGCACACGTCTCAGCACCTCAAGCAGATCATGGCAGATGCCTCCTGCCTGCACTCAATAGACAGGTTGCCCTGTGCATTGCTGGGGAGGCCCTGGCACGTCAGAGTTTCCCATGGGCCCAGCTACAGCCTTCTCCCTCTTAGGCCATGCACAGATCCTCTCCAGAGCTACGCTGTGTGTGGAAGTTCGCAAGGTGTGGCATGTGCTTCTCTTTCACTGCTTGGAACCTGCACACACCCAGACTGTGTGTGTCAACATTCACAGTGGGGCCTGATGGCAAGCAATCCTTAGCCCACTGCAAAGCGGGAGAGAGGCGGCCTTTCTGCTCAGGGCCAAACACCCTGCTGCTAGTCTGCTTCCCTGCGGGCTAACCTCTGTGAGGGAAAGGCCGTCTGGGCCCTGAAACGCAAGCACCTGGCCACCCACTCCTAGGTGCTCCTTTGCAACGCTGTCTTTTGGAAAGGCATCCTTCTCCTGGAGCCACCATGTGAGCTGCCTTTGGAAGCCCACAAGAGGCAGGAAGCAGCTTGCAGGAAACCTTGCTCATTGAGGGCCTTGCCCTTGAATATGCTTTGCAAGGAGGCAAGGAGGCCTCGGGTCCACTCGCTTTTCCAGTGGGGAACAGCGAGTGCTGAAGAGCTCTGTTCTGGCTCCAAGGCAGCCTGCAGCTCAGGCGCCCGTGGAATGGGCTTGGTTGGTAGAGCACAGCCCTCAGCAGGGCTCTCCAGTGTGTCTAGCCAGAGAGCCCCCTGCTTTGAACCGGCCTCAGGAATGCAGCTCTAGGGAGCTTTCCCCCTCCCTGCTTGCCTGTCCGGGTGACCACCTTGGAGAGGCCTGCTCCAAACTCGGGCTTTGGCCTTCACGCTGAGATCTCCTCCCTGAGCTCTCTAGCTCTCCCAACAATTGGCAAGTGCACCCAGTGGCACCACACCAGACAGTCTCCCTGAGCATGGCTAGGCCAGGCCTAGTCCCCGTGTCCCCTTGGTCTCTCTCGGCCTTTGCCTCCCTTAGGCCCTCCACTGCATGTCGACCCCCTGGGGTGCAAGGGGTCTTCCTGGAATGGCCAGTGTGTGGCGTGTGTCTTTTGGTGGCTCCGAGACTGCCTCCACAGAGGCTGGCTGGCAAGGGGAACACTGGGGCTGAGAGGAAAATCAGCATTGTGCGTCCGGGGCAGCAGGCTAGCTGTGGCTTCCAAAGTGCCTGCATAGCCCCCGTGTGGCCGTCTCCTCTTCCCTGGTGGAAAGCCTCCCTGAGAACTTAGGAGGCTAGCTGAAAGACACAGGTGCTTTGCATTCCTTGCTAGGACTTCACCGACAGCCCTCGCTCTCTGACTGGTGAGTTGGCACCTTCACCAGAGGCCTCCCAGGGAGCTGCCCCATCCCCATCCAGAAAGGAAACCAGCCGTTGGCAAGCAAACTCAGGCAGAGAAGTCTTGCCAGGGGAGAGGTTTCCCGAAGGAGCCCATGCTTCAGTCCACACCCTTTTCCATGGGGGAAGCCGGGCTGTCCCAAATCTCTCCCACGCTTCAGAACCCCCTCCAGCAGCAGGGAGGCTTGCAGTCACCGTTGGGTGCCAAGGGGTGTTCCAGGCAGGCAGCTCTCCATGGAGAGAAAGGCTTCCCAGCTAGCAAGCTGCCTCAGGAGCATTGCTGCAGTGCGGGTGTGAGTACCCGTGGGGTCGCCTTGAGGGTGGCTCCTGGAGCTGCATGGACGCAAACCCCGTGCTGAGCACACACCCAGGCAAGACTTAGCACACGTCTCAGCACCTCAAGCAGATCATGGCAGATGCCTCCTGCCTGCACTCAATAGACAGGTTGCCCTGTGCATTGCTGGGGAGGCCCTGGCACGTCACAGTTTCCCATGGGCCCAGCTACAGCCTTCTCCCTCTTAGGCCATGCACAGATCCTCTCCAGAGCTACGCTGTGTGTGGAAGTTCGCAAGGTGTGGCATGTGCTTCTCTTTCACTGCTTGGAACCTGCACACACCCAGACTGTGTGTGTCAACATTCACAGTGGGGCCTGATGGCAAGCAATCCTTAGCCCACTGCAAAGCGGGAGAGAGGCGGCCTTTCTGCTCAGGGCCAAACACCCTGCTGCTAGTCTGCTTCCCTGCGGGCTAACCTCTGTGAGGGAAAGGCCGTCTGGGCCCTGAAACGCAAGCACCTGGCCACCCACTCCTAGGTGCTCCTTTGCAACGCTGTCTTTTGGAAAGGCATCCTTCTCCTGGAGCCACCATGTGAGCTGCCTTTGGAAGCCCACAAGAGGCAGGAAGCAGCTTGCAGGAAACCTTGCTCATTGAGGGCCTTGCCCTTGAATATGCTTTGCAAGGAGGCAAGGAGGCCTCGGGTCCACTCGCTTTTCCAGTGGGGAACAGCGAGTGCTGAAGAGCTCTGTTCTGGCTCCAAGGCAGCCTGCAGCTCAGGCGCCCGTGGAATGGGCTTGGTTGGTAGAGCACAGCCCTCAGCAGGGCTCTCCAGTGTGTCTAGCCAGAGAGCCCCCTGCTTTGAACCGGCCTCAGGAATGCAGCTCTAGGGAGCTTTCCCCCTCCCTGCTTGCCTGTCCGGGTGACCACCTTGGAGAGGCCTGCTCCAAACTCGGGCTTTGGCCTTCACGCTGAGATCTCCTCCCTGAGCTCTCTAGCTCTCCCAACAATTGGCAAGTGCACCCAGTGGCACCACACCAGACAGTCTCCCTGAGCATGGCTAGGCCAGGCCTAGTCCCCGTGTCCCCTTGGTCTCTCTCGGCCTTTGCCTCCCTTAGGCCCTCCACTGCATGTCGACCCCCTGGGGTGCAAGGGGTCTTCCTGGAATGGCCAGTGTGTGGCGTGTGTCTTTTGGTGGCTCCGAGACTGCCTCCACAGAGGCTGGCTGGCAAGGGGAACACTGGGGCTGAGAGGAAAATCAGCATTGTGCGTCCGGGGCAGCAGGCTAGCTGTGGCTTCCAAACTGCCTGCATAGCCCCCGTGTGGCCGTCTCCTCTTCCCTGGTGGAAAGCCTCCCTGAGAACTTAGGAGGCTAGCTGAAAGACACAGGTGCTTTGCATTCCTTGCTAGGACTTCACCGACAGCCCTCGCTCTCTGACTGGTGAGTTGGCACCTTCACCAGAGGCCTCCCAGGGAGCTGCCCCATCCCCATCCAGAAAGGAAACCAGCCGTTGGCAAGCAAACTCAGGCAGAGAAGTCTTGCCAGGGGAGAGGTTTCCCGAAGGAGCCCATGCTTCAGTCCACACCCTTTTCCATGGGGGAAGCCGGGCTGTCCCAAATCTCTCCCACGCTTCAGAACCCCCTCCAGCAGCAGGGAGGCTTGCAGTCACCGTTGGGTGCCAAGGGGTGTTCCAGGCAGGCAGCTCTCCATGGAGA
This sequence comes from Hippopotamus amphibius kiboko, assembly GCF_030028045.1. Taxonomy (NCBI): domain Eukaryota; kingdom Metazoa; phylum Chordata; class Mammalia; order Artiodactyla; family Hippopotamidae; genus Hippopotamus; species Hippopotamus amphibius. The sequence goes on along the minus strand of NC_080202.1, from coordinate 32,080,082 downwards.
GAAAGGCTTCCCAGCTAGCAAGCTGCCTCAGGAGCATTGCTGCAGTGCGGGTGTGAGTACCCGTGGGGTCGCCTTGAGGGTGGCTCCTGGAGCTGCATGGACGCAAACCCCGTGCTGAGCACACACCCAGGCAAGACTTAGCACACGTCTCAGCACCTCAAGCAGATCATGGCAGATGCCTCCTGCCTGCACTCAATAGACAGGTTGCCCTGTGCATTGCTGGGGAGGCCCTGGCACGTCACAGTTTCCCATGGGCCCAGCTACAGCCTTCTCCCTCTTAGGCCATGCACAGATCCTCTCCAGAGCTACGCTGTGTGTGGAAGTTCGCAAGGTGTGGCATGTGCTTCTCTTTCACTGCTTGGAACCTGCACACACCCAGACTGTGTGTGTCAACATTCACAGTGGGGCCTGATGGCAAGCAATCCTTAGCCCACTGCAAAGCGGGAGAGAGGCGGCCTTTCTGCTCAGGGCCAAACACCCTGCTGCTAGTCTGCTTCCCTGCGGGCTAACCTCTGTGAGGGAAAGGCCGTCTGGGCCCTGAAACGCAAGCACCTGGCCACCCACTCCTAGGTGCTCCTTTGCAACGCTGTCTTTTGGAAAGGCATCCTTCTCCTGGAGCCACCATGTGAGCTGCCTTTGGAAGCCCACAAGAGGCAGGAAGCAGCTTGCAGGAAACCTTGCTCATTGAGGGCCTTGCCCTTGAATATGCTTTGCAAGGAGGCAAGGAGGCCTCGGGTCCACTCGCTTTTCCAGTGGGGAACAGCGAGTGCTGAAGAGCTCTGTTCTGGCTCCAAGGCAGCCTGCAGCTCAGGCGCCCGTGGAATGGGCTTGGTTGGTAGAGCACAGCCCTCAGCAGGGCTCTCCAGTGTGTCTAGCCAGAGAGCCCCCTGCTTTGAACCGGCCTCAGGAATGCAGCTCTAGGGAGCTTTCCCCCTCCCTGCTTGCCTGTCCGGGTGACCACCTTGGAGAGGCCTGCTCCAAACTCGGGCTTTGGCCTTCACGCTGAGATCTCCTCCCTGAGCTCTCTAGCTCTCCCAACAATTGGCAAGTGCACCCAGTGGCACCACACCAGACAGTCTCCCTGAGCATGGCTAGGCCAGGCCTAGTCCCCGTGTCCCCTTGGTCTCTCTCGGCCTTTGCCTCCCTTAGGCCCTCCACTGCATGTCGACCCCCTGGGGTGCAAGGGGTCTTCCTGGAATGGCCAGTGTGTGGCGTGTGTCTTTTGGTGGCTCCGAGACTGCCTCCACAGAGGCTGGCTGGCAAGGGGAACACTGGGGCTGAGAGGAAAATCAGCATTGTGCGTCCGGGGCAGCAGGCTAGCTGTGGCTTCCAAACTGCCTGCATAGCCCCCGTGTGGCCGTCTCCTCTTCCCTGGTGGAAAGCCTCCCTGAGAACTTAGGAGGCTAGCTGAAAGACACAGGTGCTTTCCATTCCTTGCTAGGACTTCACCGACAGCCCTCGCTCTCTGACTGGTGAGTTGGCACCTTCACCAGAGGCCTCCCAGGGAGCTGCCCCATCCCCATCCAGAAAGGAAACCAGCCGTTGGCAAGCAAACTCAGGCAGAGAAGTCTTGCCAGGGGAGAGGTTTCCCGAAGGAGCCCATGCTTCAGTCCACACCCTTTTCCATGGGGGAAGCCGGGCTGTCCCAAATCTCTCCCACGCTTCAGAACCCCCTCCAGCAGCAGGGAGGCTTGCAGTCACCGTTGGGTGCCAAGGGGTGTTCCAGGCAGGCAGCTCTCCATGGAGAGAAAGGCTTCCCAGCTAGCAAGCTGCCTCAGGAGCATTGCTGCAGTGCGGGTGTGAGTACCCGTGGGGTCGCCTTGAGGGTGGCTCCTGGAGCTGCATGGACGCAAACCCCGTGCTGAGCACACACCCAGGCAAGACTTAGCACACGTCTCAGCACCTCAAGCAGATCATGGCAGATGCCTCCTGCCTGCACTCAATAGACAGGTTGCCCTGTGCATTGCTGGGGAGGCCCTGGCACGTCACAGTTTCCCATGGGCCCAGCTACAGCCTTCTCCCTCTTAGGCCATGCACAGATCCTCTCCAGAGCTACGCTGTGTGTGGAAGTTCGCAAGGTGTGGCATGTGCTTCTCTTTCACTGCTTGGAACCTGCACACACCCAGACTGTGTGTGTCAACATTCACAGTGGGGCCTGATGGCAAGCAATCCTTAGCCCACTGCAAAGCGGGAGAGAGGCGGCCTTTCTGCTCAGGGCCAAACACCCTGCTGCTAGTCTGCTTCCCTGCGGGCTAACCTCTGTGAGGGAAAGGCCGTCTGGGCCCTGAAACGCAAGCACCTGGCCACCCACTCCTAGGTGCTCCTTTGCAACGCTGTCTTTTGGAAAGGCATCCTTCTCCTGGAGCCACCATGTGAGCTGCCTTTGGAAGCCCACAAGAGGCAGGAAGCAGCTTGCAGGAAACCTTGCTCATTGAGGGCCTTGCCCTTGAATATGCTTTGCAAGGAGGCAAGGAGGCCTCGGGTCCACTCGCTTTTCCAGTGGGGAACAGCGAGTGCTGAAGAGCTCTGTTCTGGCTCCAAGGCAGCCTGCAGCTCAGGCGCCCGTGGAATGGGCTTGGTTGGTAGAGCACAGCCCTCAGCAGGGCTCTCCAGTGTGTCTAGCCAGAGAGCCCCCTGCTTTGAACCGGCCTCAGGAATGCAGCTCTAGGGAGCTTTCCCCCTCCCTGCTTGCCTGTCCGGGTGACCACCTTGGAGAGGCCTGCTCCAAACTCGGGCTTTGGCCTTCACGCTGAGATCTCCTCCCTGAGCTCTCTAGCTCTCCCAACAATTGGCAAGTGCACCCAGTGGCACCACACCAGACAGTCTCCCTGAGCATGGCTAGGCCAGGCCTAGTCCCCGTGTCCCCTTGGTCTCTCTCGGCCTTTGCCTCCCTTAGGCCCTCCACTGCATGTCGACCCCCTGGGGTGCAAGGGGTCTTCCTGGAATGGCCAGTGTGTGGCGTGTGTCTTTTGGTGGCTCCGAGACTGCCTCCACAGAGGCTGGCTGGCAAGGGGAACACTGGGGCTGAGAGGAAAATCAGCATTGTGCGTCCGGGGCAGCAGGCTAGCTGTGGCTTCCAAACTGCCTGCATAGCCCCCGTGTGGCCGTCTCCTCTTCCCTGGTGGAAAGCCTCCCTGAGAACTTAGGAGGCTAGCTGAAAGACACAGGTGCTTTGCATTCCTTGCTAGGACTTCACCGACAGCCCTCGCTCTCTGACTGGTGAGTTGGCACCTTCACCAGAGGCCTCCCAGGGAGCTGCCCCATCCCCATCCAGAAAGGAAACCAGCCGTTGGCAAGCAAACTCAGGCAGAGAAGTCTTGCCAGGGGAGAGGTTTCCCGAAGGAGCCCATGCTTCAGTCCACACCCTTTTCCATGGGGGAAGCCGGGGTGTCCCAAATCTCTCCCACGCTTCAGAACCCCCTCCAGCAGCAGGGAGGCTTGCAGTCACCGCTGGGTGCCAAGGGGTGTTCCAGGCAGGCAGCTCTCCATGGAGAGAAAGGCTTCCCAGCTAGCAAGCTGCCTCAGGAGCATTGCTGCAGTGCGGGTGTGAGTACCCGTGGGGTCGCCTTGAGGGTGGCTCCTGGAGCTGCATGGACGCAAACCCCGTGCTGAGCACACACCCAGGCAAGACTTAGCACACGTCTCAGCACCTCAAGCAGATCATGGCAGATGCCTCCTGCCTGCACTCAATAGACAGGTTGCCCTGTGCATTGCTGGGGAGGCCCTGGCACGTCACAGTTTCCCATGGGCCCAGCTACAGCCTTCTCCCTCTTAGGCCATGCACAGATCCTCTCCAGAGCTACGCTGTGTGTGGAAGTTCGCAAGGTGTGGCATGTGCTTCTCTTTCACTGCTTGGAACCTGCACACACCCAGACTGTGTGTGTCAACATTCACAGTGGGGCCTGATGGCAAGCAATCCTTAGCCCACTGCAAAGCGGGAGAGAGGCGGCCTTTCTGCTCAGGGCCAAACACCCTGCTGCTAGTCTGCTTCCCTGCGGGCTAACCTCTGTGAGGGAAAGGCCGTCTGGGCCCTGAAACGCAAGCACCTGGCCACCCACTCCTAGGTGCTCCTTTGCAACGCTGTCTTTTGGAAAGGCATCCTTCTCCTGGAGCCACCATGTGAGCTGCCTTTGGAAGCCCACAAGAGGCAGGAAGCAGCTTGCAGGAAACCTTGCTCATTGAGGGCCTTGCCCTTGAATATGCTTTGCAAGGAGGCAAGGAGGCCTCGGGTCCACTCGCTTTTCCAGTGGGGAACAGCGAGTGCTGAAGAGCTCTGTTCTGGCTCCAAGGCAGCCTGCAGCTCAGGCGCCCGTGGAATGGGCTTGGTTGGTAGAGCACAGCCCTCAGCAGGGCTCTCCAGTGTGTCTAGCCAGAGAGCCCCCTGCTTTGAACCGGCCTCAGGAATGCAGCTCTAGGGAGCTTTCCCCCTCCCTGCTTGCCTGTCCGGGTGACCACCTTGGAGAGGCCTGCTCCAAACTCGGGCTTTGGCCTTCACGCTGAGATCTCCTCCCTGAGCTCTCTAGCTCTCCCAACAATTGGCAAGTGCACCCAGTGGCACCACACCAGACAGTCTCCCTGAGCATGGCTAGGCCAGGCCTAGTCCCCGTGTCCCCTTGGTCTCTCTCGGCCTTTGCCTCCCTTAGGCCCTCCACTGCATGTCGACCCCCTGGGGTGCAAGGGGTCTTCCTGGAATGGCCAGTGTGTGGCGTGTGTCTTTTGGTGGCTCCGAGACTGCCTCCACAGAGGCTGGCTGGCAAGGGGAACACTGGGGCTGAGAGGAAAATCAGCATTGTGCGTCCGGGGCAGCAGGCTAGCTGTGGCTTCCAAACTGCCTGCATAGCCCCCGTGTGGCCGTCTCCTCTTCCCTGGTGGAAAGCCTCCCTGAGAACTTAGGAGGCTAGCTGAAAGACACAGGTGCTTTGCATTCCTTGCTAGGACTTCACCGACAGCCCTCGCTCTCTGACTGGTGAGTTGGCACCTTCACCAGAGGCCTCCCAGGGAGCTGCCCCATCCCCATCCAGAAAGGAAACCAGCCGTTGGCAAGCAAACTCAGGCAGAGAAGTCTTGCCAGGGGAGAGGTTTCCCGAAGGAGCCCATGCTTCAGTCCACACCCTTTTCCATGGGGGAAGCCGGGGTGTCCCAAATCTCTCCCACGCTTCAGAACCCCCTCCAGCAGCAGGGAGGCTTGCAGTCACCGCTGGGTGCCAAGGGGTGTTCCAGGCAGGCAGCTCTCCATGGAGAGAAAGGCTTCCCAGCTAGCAAGCTGCCTCAGGAGCATTGCTGCAGTGCGGGTGTGAGTACCCGTGGGGTCGCCTTGAGGGTGGCTCCTGGAGCTGCATGGACGCAAACCCCGTGCTGAGCACACACCCAGGCAAGACTTAGCACACGTCTCAGCACCTCAAGCAGATCATGGCAGATGCCTCCTGCCTGCACTCAATAGACAGGTTGCCCTGTGCATTGCTGGGGAGGCCCTGGCACGTCACAGTTTCCCATGGGCCCAGCTACAGCCTTCTCCCTCTTAGGCCATGCACAGATCCTCTCCAGAGCTACGCTGTGTGTGGAAGTTCGCAAGGTGTGGCATGTGCTTCTCTTTCACTGCTTGGAACCTGCACACACCCAGACTGTGTGTGTCAACATTCACAGTGGGGCCTGATGGCAAGCAATCCTTAGCCCACTGCAAAGCGGGAGAGAGGCGGCCTTTCTGCTCAGGGCCAAACACCCTGCTGCTAGTCTGCTTCCCTGCGGGCTAACCTCTGTGAGGGAAAGGCCGTCTGGGCCCTGAAACGCAAGCACCTGGCCACCCACTCCTAGGTGCTCCTTTGCAACGCTGTCTTTTGGAAAGGCATCCTTCTCCTGGAGCCACCATGTGAGCTGCCTTTGGAAGCCCACAAGAGGCAGGAAGCAGCTTGCAGGAAACCTTGCTCATTGAGGGCCTTGCCCTTGAATATGCTTTGCAAGGAGGCAAGGAGGCCTCGGGTCCACTCGCTTTTCCAGTGGGGAACAGCGAGTGCTGAAGAGCTCTGTTCTGGCTCCAAGGCAGCCTGCAGCTCAGGCGCCCGTGGAATGGGCTTGGTTGGTAGAGCACAGCCCTCAGCAGGGCTCTCCAGTGTGTCTAGCCAGAGAGCCCCCTGCTTTGAACCGGCCTCAGGAATGCAGCTCTAGGGAGCTTTCCCCCTCCCTGCTTGCCTGTCCGGGTGACCACCTTGGAGAGGCCTGCTCCAAACTCGGGCTTTGGCCTTCACGCTGAGATCTCCTCCCTGAGCTCTCTAGCTCTCCCAACAATTGGCAAGTGCACCCAGTGGCACCACACCAGACAGTCTCCCTGAGCATGGCTAGGCCAGGCCTAGTCCCCGTGTCCCCTTGGTCTCTCTCGGCCTTTGCCTCCCTTAGGCCCTCCACTGCATGTCGACCCCCTGGGGTGCAAGGGGTCTTCCTGGAATGGCCAGTGTGTGGCGTGTGTCTTTTGGTGGCTCCGAGACTGCCTCCACAGAGGCTGGCTGGCAAGGGGAACACTGGGGCTGAGAGGAAAATCAGCATTGTGCGTCCGGGGCAGCAGGCTAGCTGTGGCTTCCAAATTGCCTGCATAGCCCCCGTGTGGCCGTCTCCTCTTCCCTGGTGGAAAGCCTCCCTGAGAACTTAGGAGGCTAGCTGAAAGACACAGGTGCTTTCCATTCCTTGCTAGGACTTCACCGACAGCCCTCGCTCTCTGACTGGTGAGTTGGCACCTTCACCAGAGGCCTCCCAGGGAGCTGCCCCATCCCCATCCAGAAAGGAAACCAGCCGTTGGCAAGCAAACTCAGGCAGAGAAGTCTTGCCAGGGGAGAGGTTTCCCGAAGGAGCCCATGCTTCAGTCCACACCCTTTTCCATGGGGGAAGCCGGGCTGTCCCAAATCTCTCCCACGCTTCAGAACCCCCTCCAGCAGCAGGGAGGCTTGCAGTCACCGTTGGGTGCCAAGGGGTGTTCCAGGCAGGCAGCTCTCCATGGAGAGAAAGGCTTCCCAGCTAGCAAGCTGCCTCAGGAGCATTGCTGCAGTGCGGGTGTGAGTACCCGTGGGGTCGCCTTGAGGGTGGCTCCTGGAGCTGCATGGACGCAAACCCCGTGCTGAGCACACACCCAGGCAAGACTTAGCACACGTCTCAGCACCTCAAGCAGATCATGGCAGATGCCTCCTGCCTGCACTCAATAGACAGGTTGCCCTGTGCATTGCTGGGGAGGCCCTGGCACGTCACAGTTTCCCATGGGCCCAGCTACAGCCTTCTCCCTCTTAGGCCATGCACAGATCCTCTCCAGAGCTACGCTGTGTGTGGAAGTTCGCAAGGTGTGGCATGTGCTTCTCTTTCACTGCTTGGAACCTGCACACACCCAGACTGTGTGTGTCAACATTCACAGTGGGGCCTGATGGCAAGCAATCCTTAGCCCACTGCAAAGCGGGAGAGAGGCGGCCTTTCTGCTCAGGGCCAAACACCCTGCTGCTAGTCTGCTTCCCTGCGGGCTAACCTCTGTGAGGGAAAGGCCGTCTGGGCCCTGAAACGCAAGCACCTGGCCACCCACTCCTAGGTGCTCCTTTGCAACGCTGTCTTTTGGAAAGGCATCCTTCTCCTGGAGCCACCATGTGAGCTGCCTTTGGAAGCCCACAAGAGGCAGGAAGCAGCTTGCAGGAAACCTTGCTCATTGAGGGCCTTGCCCTTGAATATGCTTTGCAAGGAGGCAAGGAGGCCTCGGGTCCACTCGCTTTTCCAGTGGGGAACAGCGAGTGCTGAAGAGCTCTGTTCTGGCTCCAAGGCAGCCTGCAGCTCAGGCGCCCGTGGAATGGGCTTGGTTGGTAGAGCACAGCCCTCAGCAGGGCTCTCCAGTGTGTCTAGCCAGAGAGCCCCCTGCTTTGAACCGGCCTCAGGAATGCAGCTCTAGGGAGCTTTCCCCCTCCCTGCTTGCCTGTCCGGGTGACCACCTTGGAGAGGCCTGCTCCAAACTCGGGCTTTGGCCTTCACGCTGAGATCTCCTCCCTGAGCTCTCTAGCTCTCCCAACAATTGGCAAGTGCACCCAGTGGCACCACACCAGACAGTCTCCCTGAGCATGGCTAGGCCAGGCCTAGTCCCCGTGTCCCCTTGGTCTCTCTCGGCCTTTGCCTCCCTTAGGCCCTCCACTGCATGTCGACCCCCTGGGGTGCAAGGGGTCTTCCTGGAATGGCCAGTGTGTGGCGTGTGTCTTTTGGTGGCTCCGAGACTGCCTCCACAGAGGCTGGCTGGCAAGGGGAACACTGGGGCTGAGAGGAAAATCAGCATTGTGCGTCCGGGGCAGCAGGCTAGCTGTGGCTTCCAAACTGCCTGCATAGCCCCCGTGTGGCCGTCTCCTCTTCCCTGGTGGAAAGCCTCCCTGAGAACTTAGGAGGCTAGCTGAAAGACACAGGTGCTTTCCATTCCTTGCTAGGACTTCACCGACAGCCCTCGCTCTCTGACTGGTGAGTTGGCACCTTCACCAGAGGCCTCCCAGGGAGCTGCCCCATCCCCATCCAGAAAGGAAACCAGCCGTTGGCAAGCAAACTCAGGCAGAGAAGTCTTGCCAGGGGAGAGGTTTCCCGAAGGAGCCCATGCTTCAGTCCACACCCTTTTCCATGGGGGAAGCCGGGCTGTCCCAAATCTCTCCCACGCTTCAGAACCCCCTCCAGCAGCAGGGAGGCTTGCAGTCACCGTTGGGTGCCAAGGGGTGTTCCAGGCAGGCAGCTCTCCATGGAGAGAAAGGCTTCCCAGCTAGCAAGCTGCCTCAGGAGCATTGCTGCAGTGCGGGTGTGAGTACCCGTGGGGTCGCCTTGAGGGTGGCTCCTGGAGCTGCATGGACGCAAACCCCGTGCTGAGCACACACCCAGGCAAGACTTAGCACACGTCTCAGCACCTCAAGCAGATCATGGCAGATGCCTCCTGCCTGCACTCAATAGACAGGTTGCCCTGTGCATTGCTGGGGAGGCCCTGGCACGTCACAGTTTCCCATGGGCCCAGCTACAGCCTTCTCCCTCTTAGGCCATGCACAGATCCTCTCCAGAGCTACGCTGTGTGTGGAAGTTCGCAAGGTGTGGCATGTGCTTCTCTTTCACTGCTTGGAACCTGCACACACCCAGACTGTGTGTGTCAACATTCACAGTGGGGCCTGATGGCAAGCAATCCTTAGCCCACTGCAAAGCGGGAGAGAGGCGGCCTTTCTGCTCAGGGCCAAACACCCTGCTGCTAGTCTGCTTCCCTGCGGGCTAACCTCTGTGAGGGAAAGGCCGTCTGGGCCCTGAAACGCAAGCACCTGGCCACCCACTCCTAGGTGCTCCTTTGCAACGCTGTCTTTTGGAAAGGCATCCTTCTCCTGGAGCCACCATGTGAGCTGCCTTTGGAAGCCCACAAGAGGCAGGAAGCAGCTTGCAGGAAACCTTGCTCATTGAGGGCCTTGCCCTTGAATATGCTTTGCAAGGAGGCAAGGAGGCCTCGGGTCCACTCGCTTTTCCAGTGGGGAACAGCGAGTGCTGAAGAGCTCTGTTCTGGCTCCAAGGCAGCCTGCAGCTCAGGCGCCCGTGGAATGGGCTTGGTTGGTAGAGCACAGCCCTCAGCAGGGCTCTCCAGTGTGTCTAGCCAGAGAGCCCCCTGCTTTGAACCGGCCTCAGGAATGCAGCTCTAGGGAGCTTTCCCCCTCCCTGCTTGCCTGTCCGGGTGACCACCTTGGAGAGGCCTGCTCCAAACTCGGGCTTTGGCCTTCACGCTGAGATCTCCTCCCTGAGCTCTCTAGCTCTCCCAACAATTGGCAAGTGCACCCAGTGGCACCACACCAGACAGTCTCCCTGAGCATGGCTAGGCCAGGCCTAGTCCCCGTGTCCCCTTGGTCTCTCTCGGCCTTTGCCTCCCTTAGGCCCTCCACTGCATGTCGACCCCCTGGGGTGCAAGGGGTCTTCCTGGAATGGCCAGTGTGTGGCGTGTGTCTTTTGGTGGCTCCGAGACTGCCTCCACAGAGGCTGGCTGGCAAGGGGAACACTGGGGCTGAGAGGAAAATCAGCATTGTGCGTCCGGGGCAGCAGGCTAGCTGTGGCTTCCAAACTGCCTGCATAGCCCCCGTGTGGCCGTCTCCTCTTCCCTGGTGGAAAGCCTCCCTGAGAACTTAGGAGGCTAGCTGAAAGACACAGGTGCTTTGCATTCCTTGCTAGGACTTCACCGACAGCCCTCGCTCTCTGACTGGTGAGTTGGCACCTTCACCAGAGGCCTCCCAGGGAGCTGCCCCATCCCCATCCAGAAAGGAAACCAGCCGTTGGCAAGCAAACTCAGGCAGAGAAGTCTTGCCAGGGGAGAGGTTTCCCGAAGGAGCCCATGCTTCAGTCCACACCCTTTTCCATGGGGGAAGCCGGGGTGTCCCAAATCTCTCCCACGCTTCAGAACCCCCTCCAGCAGCAGGGAGGCTTGCAGTCACCGCTGGGTGCCAAGGGGTGTTCCAGGCAGGCAGCTCTCCATGGAGAGAAAGGCTTCCCAGCTAGCAAGCTGCCTCAGGAGCATTGCTGCAGTGCGGGTGTGAGTACCCGTGGGGTCGCCTTGAGGGTGGCTCCTGGAGCTGCATGGACGCAAACCCCGTGCTGAGCACACACCCAGGCAAGACTTAGCACACGTCTCAGCACCTCAAGCAGATCATGGCAGATGCCTCCTGCCTGCACTCAATAGACAGGTTGCCCTGTGCATTGCTGGGGAGGCCCTGGCACGTCACAGTTTCCCATGGGCCCAGCTACAGCCTTCTCCCTCTTAGGCCATGCACAGATCCTCTCCAGAGCTACGCTGTGTGTGGAAGTTCGCAAGGTGTGGCATGTGCTTCTCTTTCACTGCTTGGAACCTGCACACACCCAGACTGTGTGTGTCAACATTCACAGTGGGGCCTGATGGCAAGCAATCCTTAGCCCACTGCAAAGCGGGAGAGAGGCGGCCTTTCTGCTCAGGGCCAAACACCCTGCTGCTAGTCTGCTTCCCTGCGGGCTAACCTCTGTGAGGGAAAGGCCGTCTGGGCCCTGAAACGCAAGCACCTGGCCACCCACTCCTAGGTGCTCCTTTGCAACGCTGTCTTTTGGAAAGGCATCCTTCTCCTGGAGCCACCATGTGAGCTGCCTTTGGAAGCCCACAAGAGGCAGGAAGCAGCTTGCAGGAAACCTTGCTCATTGAGGGCCTTGCCCTTGAATATGCTTTGCAAGGAGGCAAGGAGGCCTCGGGTCCACTCGCTTTTCCAGTGGGGAACAGCGAGTGCTGAAGAGCTCTGTTCTGGCTCCAAGGCAGCCTGCAGCTCAGGCGCCCGTGGAATGGGCTTGGTTGGTAGAGCACAGCCCTCAGCAGGGCTCTCCAGTGTGTCTAGCCAGAGAGCCCCCTGCTTTGAACCGGCCTCAGGAATGCAGCTCTAGGGAGCTTTCCCCCTCCCTGCTTGCCTGTCCGGGTGACCACCTTGGAGAGGCCTGCTCCAAACTCGGGCTTTGGCCTTCACGCTGAGATCTCCTCCCTGAGCTCTCTAGCTCTCCCAACAATTGGCAAGTGCACCCAGTGGCACCACACCAGACAGTCTCCCTGAGCATGGCTAGGCCAGGCCTAGTCCCCGTGTCCCCTTGGTCTCTCTCGGCCTTTGCCTCCCTTAGGCCCTCCACTGCATGTCGACCCCCTGGGGTGCAAGGGGTCTTCCTGGAATGGCCAGTGTGTGGCGTGTGTCTTTTGGTGGCTCCGAGACTGCCTCCACAGAGGCTGGCTGGCAAGGGGAACACTGGGGCTGAGAGGAAAATCAGCATTGTGCGTCCGGGGCAGCAGGCTAGCTGTGGCTTCCAAACTGCCTGCATAGCCCCCGTGTGGCCGTCTCCTCTTCCCTGGTGGAAAGCCTCCCTGAGAACTTAGGAGGCTAGCTGAAAGACACAGGTGCTTTCCGTTCCTTGCTAGGACTTCACCGACAGCCCTCGCTCTCTGACTGGTGAGTTGGCACCTTCACCAGAGGCCTCCCAGGGAGCTGCCCCATCCCCATCCAGAAAGGAAACCAGCCGTTGGCAAGCAAACTCAGGCAGAGAAGTCTTGCCAGGGGAGAGGTTTCCCGAAGGAGCCCATGCTTCAGTCCACACCCTTTTCCATGGGGGAAGCCGGGGTGTCCCAAATCTCTCCCACGCTTCAGAACCCCCTCCAGCAGCAGGGAGGCTTGCAGTCACCGCTGGGTGCCAAGGGGTGTTCCAGGCAGGCAGCTCTCCATGGAGAGAAAGGCTTCCCAGCTAGCAAGCTGCCTCAGGAGCATTGCTGCAGTGCGGGTGTGAGTACCCGTGGGGTCGCCTTGAGGGTGGCTCCTGGAGCTGCATGGACGCAAACCCCGTGCTGAGCACACACCCAGGCAAGACTTAGCACACGTCTCAGCACCTCAAGCAGATCATGGCAGATGCCTCCTGCCTGCACTCAATAGACAGGTTGCCCTGTGCATTGCTGGGGAGGCCCTGGCACGTCACAGTTTCCCATGGGCCCAGCTACAGCCTTCTCCCTCTTAGGCCATGCACAGATCCTCTCCAGAGCTACGCTGTGTGTGGAAGTTCGCAAGGTGTGGCATGTGCTTCTCTTTCACTGCTTGGAACCTGCACACACCCAGACTGTGTGTGTCAACATTCACAGTGGGGCCTGATGGCAAGCAATCCTTAGCCCACTGCAAAGCGGGAGAGAGGCGGCCTTTCTGCTCAGGGCCAAACACCCTGCTGCTAGTCTGCTTCCCTGCGGGCTAACCTCTGTGAGGGAAAGGCCGTCTGGGCCCTGAAACGCAAGCACCTGGCCACCCACTCCTAGGTGCTCCTTTGCAACGCTGTCTTTTGGAAAGGCATCCTTCTCCTGGAGCCACCATGTGAGCTGCCTTTGGAAGCCCACAAGAGGCAGGAAGCAGCTTGCAGGAAACCTTGCTCATTGAGGGCCTTGCCCTTGAATATGCTTTGCAAGGAGGCAAGGAGGCCTCGGGTCCACTCGCTTTTCCAGTGGGGAACAGCGAGTGCTGAAGAGCTCTGTTCTGGCTCCAAGGCAGCCTGCAGCTCAGGCGCCCGTGGAATGGGCTTGGTTGGTAGAGCACAGCCCTCAGCAGGGCTCTCCAGTGTGTCTAGCCAGAGAGCCCCCTGCTTTGAACCGGCCTCAGGAATGCAGCTCTAGGGAGCTTTCCCCCTCCCTGCTTGCCTGTCCGGGTGACCACCTTGGAGAGGCCTGCTCCAAACTCGGGCTTTGGCCTTCACGCTGAGATCTCCTCCCTGAGCTCTCTAGCTCTCCCAACAATTGGCAAGTGCACCCAGTGGCACCACACCAGACAGTCTCCCTGAGCATGGCTAGGCCAGGCCTAGTCCCCGTGTCCCCTTGGTCTCTCTCGGCCTTTGCCTCCCTTAGGCCCTCCACTGCATGTCGACCCCCTGGGGTGCAAGGGGTCTTCCTGGAATGGCCAGTGTGTGGCGTGTGTCTTTTGGTGGCTCCGAGACTGCCTCCACAGAGGCTGGCTGGCAAGGGGAACACTGGGGCTGAGAGGAAAATCAGCATTGTGCGTCCGGGGCAGCAGGCTAGCTGTGGCTTCCAAATTGCCTGCATAGCCCCCGTGTGGCCGTCTCCTCTTCCCTGGTGGAAAGCCTCCCTGAGAACTTAGGAGGCTAGCTGAAAGACACAGGTGCTTTCCATTCCTTGCTAGGACTTCACCGACAGCCCTCGCTCTCTGACTGGTGAGTTGGCACCTTCACCAGAGGCCTCCCAGGGAGCTGCCCCATCCCCATCCAGAAAGGAAACCAGCCGTTGGCAAGCAAACTCAGGCAGAGAAGTCTTGCCAGGGGAGAGGTTTCCCGAAGGAGCCCATGCTTCAGTCCACACCCTTTTCCATGGGGGAAGCCGGGGTGTCCCAAATCTCTCCCACGCTTCAGAACCCCCTCCAGCAGCAGGGAGGCTTGCAGTCACCGTTGGGTGCCAAGGGGTGTTCCAGGCAGGCAGCTCTCCATGGAGAGAAAGGCTTCCCAGCTAGCAAGCTGCCTCAGGAGCATTGCTGCAGTGCGGGTGTGAGTACCCGTGGGGTCGCCTTGAGGGTGGCTCCTGGAGCTGCATGGACGCAAACCCCGTGCTGAGCACACACCCAGGCAAGACTTAGCACACGTCTCAGCACCTCAAGCAGATCATGGCAGATGCCTCCTGCCTGCACTCAATAGACAGGTTGCCCTGTGCATTGCTGGGGAGGCCCTGGCACGTCACAGTTTCCCATGGGCCCAGCTACAGCCTTCTCCCTCTTAGGCCATGCACAGATCCTCTCCAGAGCTACGCTGTGTGTGGAAGTTCGCAAGGTGTGGCATGTGCTTCTCTTTCACTGCTTGGAACCTGCACACACCCAGACTGTGTGTGTCAACATTCACAGTGGGGCCTGATGGCAAGCAATCCTTAGCCCACTGCAAAGCGGGAGAGAGGCGGCCTTTCTGCTCAGGGCCAAACACCCTGCTGCTAGTCTGCTTCCCTGCGGGCTAACCTCTGTGAGGGAAAGGCCGTCTGGGCCCTGAAACGCAAGCACCTGGCCACCCACTCCTAGGTGCTCCTTTGCAACGCTGTCTTTTGGAAAGGCATCCTTCTCCTGGAGCCACCATGTGAGCTGCCTTTGGAAGCCCACAAGAGGCAGGAAGCAGCTTGCAGGAAACCTTGCTCATTGAGGGCCTTGCCCTTGAATATGCTTTGCAAGGAGGCAAGGAGGCCTCGGGTCCACTCGCTTTTCCAGTGGGGAACAGCGAGTGCTGAAGAGCTCTGTTCTGGCTCCAAGGCAGCCTGCAGCTCAGGCGCCCGTGGAATGGGCTTGGTTGGTAGAGCACAGCCCTCAGCAGGGCTCTCCAGTGTGTCTAGCCAGAGAGCCCCCTGCTTTGAACCGGCCTCAGGAATGCAGCTCTAGGGAGCTTTCCCCCTCCCTGCTTGCCTGTCCGGGTGACCACCTTGGAGAGGCCTGCTCCAAACTCGGGCTTTGGCCTTCACGCTGAGATCTCCTCCCTGAGCTCTCTAGCTCTCCCAACAATTGGCAAGTGCACCCAGTGGCACCACACCAGACAGTCTCCCTGAGCATGGCTAGGCCAGGCCTAGTCCCCGTGTCCCCTTGGTCTCTCTCGGCCTTTGCCTCCCTTAGGCCCTCCACTGCATGTCGACCCCCTGGGGTGCAAGGGGTCTTCCTGGAATGGCCAGTGTGTGGCGTGTGTCTTTTGGTGGCTCCGAGACTGCCTCCACAGAGGCTGGCTGGCAAGGGGAACACTGGGGCTGAGAGGAAAATCAGCATTGTGCGTCCGGGGCAGCAGGCTAGCTGTGGCTTCCAAACTGCCTGCATAGCCCCCGTGTGGCCGTCTCCTCTTCCCTGGTGGAAAGCCTCCCTGAGAACTTAGGAGGCTAGCTGAAAGACACAGGTGCTTTCCGTTCCTTGCTAGGACTTCACCGACAGCCCTCGCTCTCTGACTGGTGAGTTGGCACCTTCACCAGAGGCCTCCCAGGGAGCTGCCCCATCCCCATCCAGAAAGGAAACCAGCCGTTGGCAAGCAAACTCAGGCAGAGAAGTCTTGCCAGGGGAGAGGTTTCCCGAAGGAGCCCATGCTTCAGTCCACACCCTTTTCCATGGGGGAAGCCGGGCTGTCCCAAATCTCTCCCACGCTTCAGAACCCCCTCCAGCAGCAGGGAGGCTTGCAGTCACCGTTGGGTGCCAAGGGGTGTTCCAGGCAGGCAGCTCTCCATGGAGAGAAAGGCTTCCCAGCTAGCAAGCTGCCTCAGGAGCATTGCTGCAGTGCGGGTGTGAGTACCCGTGGGGTCGCCTTGAGGGTGGCTCCTGGAGCTGCATGGACGCAAACCCCGTGCTGAGCACACACCCAGGCAAGACTTAGCACACGTCTCAGCACCTCAAGCAGATCATGGCAGATGCCTCCTGCCTGCACTCAATAGACAGGTTGCCCTGTGCATTGCTGGGGAGGCCCTGGCACGTCACAGTTTCCCATGGGCCCAGCTACAGCCTTCTCCCTCTTAGGCCATGCACAGATCCTCTCCAGAGCTACGCTGTGTGTGGAAGTTCGCAAGGTGTGGCATGTGCTTCTCTTTCACTGCTTGGAACCTGCACACACCCAGACTGTGTGTGTCAACATTCACAGTGGGGCCTGATGGCAAGCAATCCTTAGCCCACTGCAAAGCGGGAGAGAGGCGGCCTTTCTGCTCAGGGCCAAACACCCTGCTGCTAGTCTGCTTCCCTGCGGGCTAACCTCTGTGAGGGAAAGGCCGTCTGGGCCCTGAAACGCAAGCACCTGGCCACCCACTCCTAGGTGCTCCTTTGCAACGCTGTCTTTTGGAAAGGCATCCTTCTCCTGGAGCCACCATGTGAGCTGCCTTTGGAAGCCCACAAGAGGCAGGAAGCAGCTTGCAGGAAACCTTGCTCATTGAGGGCCTTGCCCTTGAATATGCTTTGCAAGGAGGCAAGGAGGCCTCGGGTCCACTCGCTTTTCCAGTGGGGAACAGCGAGTGCTGAAGAGCTCTGTTCTGGCTCCAAGGCAGCCTGCAGCTCAGGCGCCCGTGGAATGGGCTTGGTTGGTAGAGCACAGCCCTCAGCAGGGCTCTCCAGTGTGTCTAGCCAGAGAGCCCCCTGCTTTGAACCGGCCTCAGGAATGCAGCTCTAGGGAGCTTTCCCCCTCCCTGCTTGCCTGTCCGGGTGACCACCTTGGAGAGGCCTGCTCCAAACTCGGGCTTTGGCCTTCACGCTGAGATCTCCTCCCTGAGCTCTCTAGCTCTCCCAACAATTGGCAAGTGCACCCAGTGGCACCACACCAGACAGTCTCCCTGAGCATGGCTAGGCCAGGCCTAGTCCCCGTGTCCCCTTGGTCTCTCTCGGCCTTTGCCTCCCTTAGGCCCTCCACTGCATGTCGACCCCCTGGGGTGCAAAGGGTCTTCCTGGAATGGCCAGTGTGTGGCGTGTGTCTTTTGGTGGCTCCGAGACTGCCTCCACAGAGGCTGGCTGGCAAGGGGAACACTGGGGCTGAGAGGAAAATCAGCATTGTGCGTCCGGGGCAGCAGGCTAGCTGTGGCTTCCAAACTGCCTGCATAGCCCCCGTGTGGCCGTCTCCTCTTCCCTGGTGGAAAGCCTCCCTGAGAACTTAGGAGGCTAGCTGAAAGACACAGGTGCTTTCCGTTCCTTGCTAGGACTTCACCGACAGCCCTCGCTCTCTGACTGGTGAGTTGGCACCTTCACCAGAGGCCTCCCAGGGAGCTGCCCCATCCCCATCCAGAAAGGAAACCAGCCGTTGGCAAGCAAACTCAGGCAGAGAAGTCTTGCCTGGGGAGAGGTTTCCCGAAGGAGCCCATGCTTCAGTCCACACCCTTTTCCATGGGGGAAGCCGGGGTGTCCCAAATCTCTCCCACGCTTCAGAACCCCCTCCAGCAGCAGGGAGGCTTGCAGTCACCGTTGGGTGCCAAGGGGTGTTCCAGGCAGGCAGCTCTCCATGGAGAGAAAGGCTTCCCAGCTAGCAAGCTGCCTCAGGAGCATTGCTGCAGTGCGGGTGTGAGTACCCGTGGGGTCGCCTTGAGGGTGGCTCCTGGAGCTGCATGGACGCAAACCCCGTGCTGAGCACACACCCAGGCAAGACTTAGCACACGTCTCAGCACCTCAAGCAGATCATGGCAGATGCCTCCTGCCTGCACTCAATAGACAGGTTGCCCTGTGCATTGCTGGGGAGGCCCTGGCACGTCACAGTTTCCCATGGGCCCAGCTACAGCCTTCTCCCTCTTAGGCCATGCACAGATCCTCTCCAGAGCTACGCTGTGTGTGGAAGTTCGCAAGGTGTGGCATGTGCTTCTCTTTCACTGCTTGGAACCTGCACACACCCAGACTGTGTGTGTCAACATTCACAGTGGGGCCTGATGGCAAGCAATCCTTAGCCCACTGCAAAGCGGGAGAGAGGCGGCCTTTCTGCTCAGGGCCAAACACCCTGCTGCTAGTCTGCTTCCCTGCGGGCTAACCTCTGTGAGGGAAAGGCCGTCTGGGCCCTGAAACGCAAGCACCTGGCCACCCACTCCTAGGTGCTCCTTTGCAACGCTGTCTTTTGGAAAGGCATCCTTCTCCTGGAGCCACCATGTGAGCTGCCTTTGGAAGCCCACAAGAGGCAGGAAGCAGCTTGCAGGAAACCTTGCTCATTGAGGGCCTTGCCCTTGAATATGCTTTGCAAGGAGGCAAGGAGGCCTCGGGTCCACTCGCTTTTCCAGTGGGGAACAGCGAGTGCTGAAGAGCTCTGTTCTGGCTCCAAGGCAGCCTGCAGCTCAGGCGCCCGTGGAATGGGCTTGGTTGGTAGAGCACAGCCCTCAGCAGGGCTCTCCAGTGTGTCTAGCCAGAGAGCCCCCTGCTTTGAACCGGCCTCAGGAATGCAGCTCTAGGGAGCTTTCCCCCTCCCTGCTTGCCTGTCCGGGTGACCACCTTGGAGAGGCCTGCTCCAAACTCGGGCTTTGGCCTTCACGCTGAGATCTCCTCCCTGAGCTCTCTAGCTCTCCCAACAATTGGCAAGTGCACCCAGTGGCACCACACCAGACAGTCTCCCTGAGCATGGCTAGGCCAGGCCTAGTCCCCGTGTCCCCTTGGTCTCTCTCGGCCTTTGCCTCCCTTAGGCCCTCCACTGCATGTCGACCCCCTGGGGTGCAAGGGGTCTTCCTGGAATGGCCAGTGTGTGGCGTGTGTCTTTTGGTGGCTCCGAGACTGCCTCCACAGAGGCTGGCTGGCAAGGGGAACACTGGGGCTGAGAGGAAAATCAGCATTGTGCGTCCGGGGCAGCAGGCTAGCTGTGGCTTCCAAACTGCCTGCATAGCCCCCGTGTGGCCGTCTCCTCTTCCCTGGTGGAAAGCCTCCCTGAGAACTTAGGAGGCTAGCTGAAAGACACAGGTGCTTTCCATTCCTTGCTAGGACTTCACCGACAGCCCTCGCTCTCTGACTGGTGAGTTGGCACCTTCACCAGAGGCCTCCCAGGGAGCTGCCCCATCCCCATCCAGAAAGGAAACCAGCCGTTGGCAAGCAAACTCAGGCAGAGAAGTCTTGCCAGGGGAGAGGTTTCCCGAAGGAGCCCATGCTTCAGTCCACACCCTTTTCCATGGGGGAAGCCGGGCTGTCCCAAATCTCTCCCACGCTTCAGAACCCCCTCCAGCAGCAGGGAGGCTTGCAGTCACCGTTGGGTGCCAAGGGGTGTTCCAGGCAGGCAGCTCTCCATGGAGAGAAAGGCTTCCCAGCTAGCAAGCTGCCTCAGGAGCATTGCTGCAGTGCGGGTGTGAGTACCCGTGGGGTCGCCTTGAGGGTGGCTCCTGGAGCTGCATGGACGCAAACCCCGTGCTGAGCACACACCCAGGCAAGACTTAGCACACGTCTCAGCACCTCAAGCAGATCATGGCAGATGCCTCCTGCCTGCACTCAATAGACAGGTTGCCCTGTGCATTGCTGGGGAGGCCCTGGCACGTCACAGTTTCCCATGGGCCCAGCTACAGCCTTCTCCCTCTTAGGCCATGCACAGATCCTCTCCAGAGCTACGCTGTGTGTGGAAGTTCGCAAGGTGTGGCATGTGCTTCTCTTTCACTGCTTGGAACCTGCACACACCCAGACTGTGTGTGTCAACATTCACAGTGGGGCCTGATGGCAAGCAATCCTTAGCCCACTGCAAAGCGGGAGAGAGGCGGCCTTTCTGCTCAGGGCCAAACACCCTGCTGCTAGTCTGCTTCCCTGCGGGCTAACCTCTGTGAGGGAAAGGCCGTCTGGGCCCTGAAACGCAAGCACCTGGCCACCCACTCCTAGGTGCTCCTTTGCAACGCTGTCTTTTGGAAAGGCATCCTTCTCCTGGAGCCACCATGTGAGCTGCCTTTGGAAGCCCACAAGAGGCAGGAAGCAGCTTGCAGGAAACCTTGCTCATTGAGGGCCTTGCCCTTGAATATGCTTTGCAAGGAGGCAAGGAGGCCTCGGGTCCACTCGCTTTTCCAGTGGGGAACAGCGAGTGCTGAAGAGCTCTGTTCTGGCTCCAAGGCAGCCTGCAGCTCAGGCGCCCGTGGAATGGGCTTGGTTGGTAGAGCACAGCCCTCAGCAGGGCTCTCCAGTGTGTCTAGCCAGAGAGCCCCCTGCTTTGAACCGGCCTCAGGAATGCAGCTCTAGGGAGCTTTCCCCCTCCCTGCTTGCCTGTCCGGGTGACCACCTTGGAGAGGCCTGCTCCAAACTCGGGCTTTGGCCTTCACGCTGAGATCTCCTCCCTGAGCTCTCTAGCTCTCCCAACAATTGGCAAGTGCACCCAGTGGCACCACACCAGACAGTCTCCCTGAGCATGGCTAGGCCAGGCCTAGTCCCCGTGTCCCCTTGGTCTCTCTCGGCCTTTGCCTCCCTTAGGCCCTCCACTGCATGTCGACCCCCTGGGGTGCAAGGGGTCTTCCTGGAATGGCCAGTGTGTGGCGTGTGTCTTTTGGTGGCTCCGAGACTGCCTCCACAGAGGCTGGCTGGCAAGGGGAACACTGGGGCTGAGAGGAAAATCAGCATTGTGCGTCCGGGGCAGCAGGCTAGCTGTGGCTTCCAAACTGCCTGCATAGCCCCCGTGTGGCCGTCTCCTCTTCCCTGGTGGAAAGCCTCCCTGAGAACTTAGGAGGCTAGCTGAAAGACACAGGTGCTTTCCATTCCTTGCTAGGACTTCACCGACAGCCCTCGCTCTCTGACTGGTGAGTTGGCACCTTCACCAGAGGCCTCCCAGGGAGCTGCCCCATCCCCATCCAGAAAGGAAACCAGCCGTTGGCAAGCAAACTCAGGCAGAGAAGTCTTGCCAGGGGAGAGGTTTCCCGAAGGAGCCCATGCTTCAGTCCACACCCTTTTCCATGGGGGAAGCCGGGCTGTCCCAAATCTCTCCCACGCTTCAGAACCCCCTCCAGCAGCAGGGAGGCTTGCAGTCACCGTTGGGTGCCAAGGGGTGTTCCAGGCAGGCAGCTCTCCATGGAGAGAAAGGCTTCCCAGCTAGCAAGCTGCCTCAGGAGCATTGCTGCAGTGCGGGTGTGAGTACCCGTGGGGTCGCCTTGAGGGTGGCTCCTGGAGCTGCATGGACGCAAACCCCGTGCTGAGCACACACCCAGGCAAGACTTAGCACACGTCTCAGCACCTCAAGCAGATCATGGCAGATGCCTCCTGCCTGCACTCAATAGACAGGTTGCCCTGTGCATTGCTGGGGAGGCCCTGGCACGTCACAGTTTCCCATGGGCCCAGCTACAGCCTTCTCCCTCTTAGGCCATGCACAGATCCTCTCCAGAGCTACGCTGTGTGTGGAAGTTCGCAAGGTGTGGCATGTGCTTCTCTTTCACTGCTTGGAACCTGCACACACCCAGACTGTGTGTGTCAACATTCACAGTGGGGCCTGATGGCAAGCAATCCTTAGCCCACTGCAAAGCGGGAGAGAGGCGGCCTTTCTGCTCAGGGCCAAACACCCTGCTGCTAGTCTGCTTCCCTGCGGGCTAACCTCTGTGAGGGAAAGGCCGTCTGGGCCCTGAAACGCAAGCACCTGGCCACCCACTCCTAGGTGCTCCTTTGCAACGCTGTCTTTTGGAAAGGCATCCTTCTCCTGGAGCCACCATGTGAGCTGCCTTTGGAAGCCCACAAGAGGCAGGAAGCAGCTTGCAGGAAACCTTGCTCATTGAGGGCCTTGCCCTTGAATATGCTTTGCAAGGAGGCAAGGAGGCCTCGGGTCCACTCGCTTTTCCAGTGGGGAACAGCGAGTGCTGAAGAGCTCTGTTCTGGCTCCAAGGCAGCCTGCAGCTCAGGCGCCCGTGGAATGGGCTTGGTTGGTAGAGCACAGCCCTCAGCAGGGCTCTCCAGTGTGTCTAGCCAGAGAGCCCCCTGCTTTGAACCGGCCTCAGGAATGCAGCTCTAGGGAGCTTTCCCCCTCCCTGCTTGCCTGTCCGGGTGACCACCTTGGAGAGGCCTGCTCCAAACTCGGGCTTTGGCCTTCACGCTGAGATCTCCTCCCTGAGCTCTCTAGCTCTCCCAACAATTGGCAAGTGCACCCAGTGGCACCACACCAGACAGTCTCCCTGAGCATGGCTAGGCCAGGCCTAGTCCCCGTGTCCCCTTGGTCTCTCTCGGCCTTTGCCTCCCTTAGGCCCTCCACTGCATGTCGACCCCCTGGGGTGCAAGGGGTCTTCCTGGAATGGCCAGTGTGTGGCGTGTGTCTTTTGGTGGCTCCGAGACTGCCTCCACAGAGGCTGGCTGGCAAGGGGAACACTGGGGCTGAGAGGAAAATCAGCATTGTGCGTCCGGGGCAGCAGGCTAGCTGTGGCTTCCAAACTGCCTGCATAGCCCCCGTGTGGCCGTCTCCTCTTCCCTGGTGGAAAGCCTCCCTGAGAACTTAGGAGGCTAGCTGAAAGACACAGGTGCTTTCCATTCCTTGCTAGGACTTCACCGACAGCCCTCGCTCTCTGACTGGTGAGTTGGCACCTTCACCAGAGGCCTCCCAGGGAGCTGCCCCATCCCCATCCAGAAAGGAAACCAGCCGTTGGCAAGCAAACTCAGGCAGAGAAGTCTTGCCAGGGGAGAGGTTTCCCGAAGGAGCCCATGCTTCAGTCCACACCCTTTTCCATGGGGGAAGCCGGGCTGTCCCAAATCTCTCCCACGCTTCAGAACCCCCTCCAGCAGCAGGGAGGCTTGCAGTCACCGTTGGGTGCCAAGGGGTGTTCCAGGCAGGCAGCTCTCCATGGAGAGAAAGGCTTCCCAGCTAGCAAGCTGCCTCAGGAGCATTGCTGCAGTGCGGGTGTGAGTACCCGTGGGGTCGCCTTGAGGGTGGCTCCTGGAGCTGCATGGACGCAAACCCCGTGCTGAGCACACACCCAGGCAAGACTTAGCACACGTCTCAGCACCTCAAGCAGATCATGGCAGATGCCTCCTGCCTGCACTCAATAGACAGGTTGCCCTGTGCATTGCTGGGGAGGCCCTGGCACGTCACAGTTTCCCATGGGCCCAGCTACAGCCTTCTCCCTCTTAGGCCATGCACAGATCCTCTCCAGAGCTACGCTGTGTGTGGAAGTTCGCAAGGTGTGGCATGTGCTTCTCTTTCACTGCTTGGAACCTGCACACACCCAGACTGTGTGTGTCAACATTCACAGTGGGGCCTGATGGCAAGCAATCCTTAGCCCACTGCAAAGCGGGAGAGAGGCGGCCTTTCTGCTCAGGGCCAAACACCCTGCTGCTAGTCTGCTTCCCTGCGGGCTAACCTCTGTGAGGGAAAGGCCGTCTGGGCCCTGAAACGCAAGCACCTGGCCACCCACTCCTAGGTGCTCCTTTGCAACGCTGTCTTTTGGAAAGGCATCCTTCTCCTGGAGCCACCATGTGAGCTGCCTTTGGAAGCCCACAAGAGGCAGGAAGCAGCTTGCAGGAAACCTTGCTCATTGAGGGCCTTGCCCTTGAATATGCTTTGCAAGGAGGCAAGGAGGCCTCGGGTCCACTCGCTTTTCCAGTGGGGAACAGCGAGTGCTGAAGAGCTCTGTTCTGGCTCCAAGGCAGCCTGCAGCTCAGGCGCCCGTGGAATGGGCTTGGTTGGTAGAGCACAGCCCTCAGCAGGGCTCTCCAGTGTGTCTAGCCAGAGAGCCCCCTGCTTTGAACCGGCCTCAGGAATGCAGGTCTAGGGAGCTTTCCCCCTCCCTGCTTGCCTGTCCGGGTGACCACCTTGGAGAGGCCTGCTCCAAACTCGGGCTTTGGCCTTCACGCTGAGATCTCCTCCCTGAGCTCTCTAGCTCTCCCAACAATTGGCAAGTGCACCCAGTGGCACCACACCAGACAGTCTCCCTGAGCATGGCTAGGCCAGGCCTAGTCCCCGTGTCCCCTTGGTCTCTCTCGGCCTTTGCCTCCCTTAGGCCCTCCACTGCATGTCGACCCCCTGGGGTGCAAGGGGTCTTCCTGGAATGGCCAGTGTGTGGCGTGTGTCTTTTGGTGGCTCCGAGACTGCCTCCACAGAGGCTGGCTGGCAAGGGGAACACTGGGGCTGAGAGGAAAATCAGCATTGTGCGTCCGGGGCAGCAGGCTAGCTGTGGCTTCCAAACTGCCTGCATAGCCCCCGTGTGGCCGTCTCCTCTTCCCTGGTGGAAAGCCTCCCTGAGAACTTAGGAGGCTAGCTGAAAGACACAGGTGCTTTCCATTCCTTGCTAGGACTTCACCGACAGCCCTCGCTCTCTGACTGGTGAGTTGGCACCTTCACCAGAGGCCTCCCAGGGAGCTGCCCCATCCCCATCCAGAAAGGAAACCAGCCGTTGGCAAGCAAACTCAGGCAGAGAAGTCTTGCCAGGGGAGAGGTTTCCCGAAGGAGCCCATGCTTCAGTCCACACCCTTTTCCATGGGGGAAGCCGGGGTGTCCCAAATCTCTCCCACGCTTCAGAACCCCCTCCAGCAGCAGGGAGGCTTGCAGTCACCGTTGGGTGCCAAGGGGTGTTCCAGGCAGGCAGCTCTCCATGGAGAGAAAGGCTTCCCAGCTAGCAAGCTGCCTCAGGAGCATTGCTGCAGTGCGGGTGTGAGTACCCGTGGGGTCGCCTTGAGGGTGGCTCCTGGAGCTGCATGGACGCAAACCCCGTGCTGAGCACACACCCAGGCAAGACTTAGCACACGTCTCAGCACCTCAAGCAGATCATGGCAGATGCCTCCTGCCTGCACTCAATAGACAGGTTGCCCTGTGCATTGCTGGGGAGGCCCTGGCACGTCACAGTTTCCCATGGGCCCAGCTACAGCCTTCTCCCTCTTAGGCCATGCACAGATCCTCTCCAGAGCTACGCTGTGTGTGGAAGTTCGCAAGGTGTGGCATGTGCTTCTCTTTCACTGCTTGGAACCTGCACACACCCAGACTGTGTGTGTCAACATTCACAGTGGGGCCTGATGGCAAGCAATCCTTAGCCCACTGCAAAGCGGGAGAGAGGCGGCCTTTCTGCTCAGGGCCAAACACCCTGCTGCTAGTCTGCTTCCCTGCGGGCTAACCTCTGTGAGGGAAAGGCCGTCTGGGCCCTGAAACGCAAGCACCTGGCCACCCACTCCTAGGTGCTCCTTTGCAACGCTGTCTTTTGGAAAGGCATCCTTCTCCTGGAGCCACCATGTGAGCTGCCTTTGGAAGCCCACAAGAGGCAGGAAGCAGCTTGCAGGAAACCTTGCTCATTGAGGGCCTTGCCCTTGAATATGCTTTGCAAGGAGGCAAGGAGGCCTCGGGTCCACTCGCTTTTCCAGTGGGGAACAGCGAGTGCTGAAGAGCTCTGTTCTGGCTCCAAGGCAGCCTGCAGCTCAGGTGCCCGTGGAATGGGCTTGGTTGGTAGAGCACAGCCCTCAGCAGGGCTCTCCAGTGTGTCTAGCCAGAGAGCCCCCTGCTTTGAACCGGCCTCAGGAATGCAGCTCTAGGGAGCTTTACCCCTCCCTGCTTGCCTGTCCGGGTGACCACCTTGGAGAGGCCTGCTCCAAACTCGGGCTTTGGCCTTCACGCTGAGATCTCCTCCCTGAGCTCTCTAGCTCTCCCAACAATTGGCAAGTGCACCCAGTGGCACCACACCAGACAGTCTCCCTGAGCATGGCTAGGCCAGGCCTAGTCCCCGTGTCCCCTTGGTCTCTCTCGGCCTTTGCCTCCCTTAGGCCCTCCACTGCATGTCGACCCCCTGGGGTGCAAGGGGTCTTCCTGGAATGGCCAGTGTGTGGCGTGTGTCTTTTGGTGGCTCCGAGACTGCCTCCACAGAGGCTGGCTGGCAAGGGGAACACTGGGGCTGAGAGGAAAATCAGCATTGTGCGTCCGGGGCAGCAGGCTAGCTGTGGCTTCCAAAGTGCCTGCATAGCCCCCGTGTGGCCGTCTCCTCTTCCCTGGTGGAAAGCCTCCCTGAGAACTTAGGAGGATAGCTGAAAGACACAGGTGCTTTGCATTCCTTGCTAGGACTTCACCGACAGCCCTCGCTCTCTGACTGGTGAGTTGGCACCTTC
Organism: Hippopotamus amphibius kiboko; assembly: GCF_030028045.1. Classification (NCBI taxonomy): domain Eukaryota; kingdom Metazoa; phylum Chordata; class Mammalia; order Artiodactyla; family Hippopotamidae; genus Hippopotamus; species Hippopotamus amphibius. Next base: position 32,054,136 of record NC_080202.1, on the reverse strand, counting down.
ACCAGAGGCCTCCCAGGGAGCTGCCCCATCCCCATCCAGAAAGGAAACCAGCCGTTGGCAAGCAAACTCAGGCAGAGAAGTCTTGCCAGGGGAGAGGTTTCCCGAAGGAGCCCATGCTTCAGTCCACACCCTTTTCCATGGGGGAAGCCGGGGTGTCCCAAATCTCTCCCACGCTTCAGAACCCCCTCCAGCAGCAGGGAGGCTTGCAGTCACCGTTGGGTGCCAAGGGGTGTTCCAGGCAGGCAGCTCTCCATGGAGAGAAAGGCTTCCCAGCTAGCAAGCTGCCTCAGGAGCATTGCTGCAGTGCGGGTGTGAGTACCCGTGGGGTCGCCTTGAGGGTGGCTCCTGGAGCTGCATGGACGCAAACCCCGTGCTGAGCACACACCCAGGCAAGACTTAGCACACGTCTCAGCACCTCAAGCAGATCATGGCAGATGCCTCCTGCCTGCACTCAATAGACAGGTTGCCCTGTGCATTGCTGGGGAGGCCCTGGCACGTCACAGTTTCCCATGGGCCAGCTACAGCCTTCTCCCTCTTAGGCCATGCACAGATCCTCTCCAGAGCTACGCTGTGTGTGGAAGTTCGCAAGGTGTGGCATGTGCTTCTCTTTCACTGCTTGGAACCTGCACACACCCAGACTGTGTGTGTCAACATTCACAGTGGGGCCTGATGGCAAGCAATCCTTAGCCCACTGCAAAGCGGGAGAGAGGCGGCCTTTCTGCTCAGGGCCAAACACCCTGCTGCTAGTCTGCTTCCCTGCGGGCTAACCTCTGTGAGGGAAAGGCCGTCTGGGCCCTGAAACGCAAGCACCTGGCCACCCACTCCTAGGTGCTCCTTTGCAACGCTGTCTTTTGGAAAGGCATCCTTCTCCTGGAGCCACCATGTGAGCTGCCTTTGGAAGCCCACAAGAGGCAGGAAGCAGCTTGCAGGAAACCTTGCTCATTGAGGGCCTTGCCCTTGAATATGCTTTGCAAGGAGGCAAGGAGGCCTCGGGTCCACTCGCTTTTCCAGTGGGGAACAGCGAGTGCTGAAGAGCTCTGTTCTGGCTCCAAGGCAGCCTGCAGCTCAGGCGCCCGTGGAATGGGCTTGGTTGGTAGAGCACAGCCCTCAGCAGGGCTCTCCAGTGTGTCTAGCCAGAGAGCCCCGTGCTTTGAACCGGCCTCAGGAATGCAGCTCTAGGGAGCTTTCCCCCTCCCTGCTTGCCTGTCCGGGTGACCACCTTGGAGAGGCCTGCTCCAAACTCGGGCTTTGGCCTTCACGCTGAGATCTCCTCCCTGAGCTCTCTAGCTCTCCCAACAATTGGCAAGTGCACCCAGTGGCACCACACCAGACAGTCTCCCTGAGCATGGCTAGGCCAGGCCTAGTCCCCGTGTCCCCTTGGTCTCTCTCGGCCTTTGCCTCCCTTAGGCCCTCCACTGCATGTCGACCCCCTGGGGTGCAAGGGGTCTTCCTGGAATGGCCAGTGTGTGGCGTGTGTCTTTTGGTGGCTCCGAGACTGCCTCCACAGAGGCTGGCTGGCAAGGGGAACACTGGGGCTGAGAGGAAAATCAGCATTGTGCGTCCGGGGCAGCAGGCTAGCTGTGGCTTCCAAACTGCCTGCATAGCCCCCGTGTGGCCGTCTCCTCTTCCCTGGTGGAAAGCCTCCCTGAGAACTTAGGAGGTTAGCTGAAAGACACAGGTGCTTTCCATTCCTTGCTAGGACTTCACCGACAGCCCTCGCTCTCTGACTGGTGAGTTGGCACCTTCACCAGAGGCCTCCCAGGGAGCTGCCCCATCCCCATCCAGAAAGGAAACCAGCCGTTGGCAAGCAAACTCAGGCAGAGAAGTCTTGCCAGGGGAGAGGTTTCCCGAAGGAGCCCATGCTTCAGTCCACACCCTTTTCCATGGGGGAAGCCGGGGTGTCCCAAATCTCTCCCACGCTTCAGAACCCCCTCCAGCAGCAGGGAGGCTTGCAGTCACCGTTGGGTGCCAAGGGGTGTTCCAGGCAGGCAGCTCTCCATGGAGAGAAAGGCTTCCCAGCTAGCAAGCTGCCTCAGGAGCATTGCTGCAGTGCGGGTGTGAGTACCCGTGGGGTCGCCTTGAGGGTGGCTCCTGGAGCTGCATGGACGCAAACCCCGTGCTGAGCACACACCCAGGCAAGACTTAGCACACGTCTCAGCACCTCAAGCAGATCATGGCAGATGCCTCCTGCCTGCACTCAATAGACAGGTTGCCCTGTGCATTGCTGGGGAGGCCCTGGCACGTCACAGTTTCCCATGGGCCAGCTACAGCCTTCTCCCTCTTAGGCCATGCACAGATCCTCTCCAGAGCTACGCTGTGTGTGGAAGTTCGCAAGGTGTGGCATGTGCTTCTCTTTCACTGCTTGGAACCTGCACACACCCAGACTGTGTGTGTCAACATTCACAGTGGGGCCTGATGGCAAGCAATCCTTAGCCCACTGCAAAGCGGGAGAGAGGCGGCCTTTCTGCTCAGGGCCAAACACCCTGCTGCTAGTCTGCTTCCCTGCGGGCTAACCTCTGTGAGGGAAAGGCCGTCTGGGCCCTGAAACGCAAGCACCTGGCCACCCACTCCTAGGTGCTCCTTTGCAACGCTGTCTTTTGGAAAGGCATCCTTCTCCTGGAGCCACCATGTGAGCTGCCTTTGGAAGCCCACAAGAGGCAGGAAGCAGCTTGCAGGAAACCTTGCTCATTGAGGGCCTTGCCCTTGAATATGCTTTGCAAGGAGGCAAGGAGGCCTCGGGTCCACTCGCTTTTCCAGTGGGGAACAGCGAGTGCTGAAGAGCTCTGTTCTGGCTCCAAGGCAGCCTGCAGCTCAGGCGCCCGTGGAATGGGCTTGGTTGGTAGAGCACAGCCCTCAGCAGGGCTCTCCAGTGTGTCTAGCCAGAGAGCCCCGTGCTTTGAACCGGCCTCAGGAATGCAGCTCTAGGGAGCTTTCCCCCTCCCTGCTTGCCTGTCCGGGTGACCACCTTGGAGAGGCCTGCTCCAAACTCGGGCTTTGGCCTTCACGCTGAGATCTCCTCCCTGAGCTCTCTAGCTCTCCCAACAATTGGCAAGTGCACCCAGTGGCACCACACCAGACAGTCTCCCTGAGCATGGCTAGGCCAGGCCTAGTCCCCGTGTCCCCTTGGTCTCTCTCGGCCTTTGCCTCCCTTAGGCCCTCCACTGCATGTCGACCCCCTGGGGTGCAAGGGGTCTTCCTGGAATGGCCAGTGTGTGGCGTGTGTCTTTTGGTGGCTCCGAGACTGCCTCCACAGAGGCTGGCTGGCAAGGGGAACACTGGGGCTGAGAGGAAAATCAGCATTGTGCGTCCGGGGCAGCAGGCTAGCTGTGGCTTCCAAACTGCCTGCATAGCCCCCGTGTGGCCGTCTCCTCTTCCCTGGTGGAAAGCCTCCCTGAGAACTTAGGAGGTTAGCTGAAAGACACAGGTGCTTTGCATTCCTTGCTAGGACTTCACCGACAGCCCTCGCTCTCTGACTGGTGAGTTGGCACCTTCACCAGAGGCCTCCCAGGGAGCTGCCCCATCCCCATCCAGAAAGGAAACCAGCCGTTGGCAAGCAAACTCAGGCAGAGAAGTCTTGCCAGGGGAGAGGTTTCCCGAAGGAGCCCATGCTTCAGTCCACACCCTTTTCCATGGGGGAAGCCGGGGTGTCCCAAATCTCTCCCACGCTTCAGAACCCCCTCCAGCAGCAGGGAGGCTTGCAGTCACCGTTGGGTGCCAAGGGGTGTTCCAGGCAGGCAGCTCTCCATGGAGAGAAAGGCTTCCCAGCTAGCAAGCTGCCTCAGGAGCATTGCTGCAGTGCGGGTGTGAGTACCCGTGGGGTCGCCTTGAGGGTGGCTCCTGGAGCTGCATGGACGCAAACCCCGTGCTGAGCACACACCCAGGCAAGACTTAGCACACGTCTCAGCACCTCAAGCAGATCATGGCAGATGCCTCCTGCCTGCACTCAATAGACAGGTTGCCCTGTGCATTGCTGGGGAGGCCCTGGCACGTCACAGTTTCCCATGGGCCAGCTACAGCCTTCTCCCTCTTAGGCCATGCACAGATCCTCTCCAGAGCTACGCTGTGTGTGGAAGTTCGCAAGGTGTGGCATGTGCTTCTCTTTCACTGCTTGGAACCTGCACACACCCAGACTGTGTGTGTCAACATTCACAGTGGGGCCTGATGGCAAGCAATCCTTAGCCCACTGCAAAGCGGGAGAGAGGCGGCCTTTCTGCTCAGGGCCAAACACCCTGCTGCTAGTCTGCTTCCCTGCGGGCTAACCTCTGTGAGGGAAAGGCCGTCTGGGCCCTGAAACGCAAGCACCTGGCCACCCACTCCTAGGTGCTCCTTTGCAACGCTGTCTTTTGGAAAGGCATCCTTCTCCTGGAGCCACCATGTGAGCTGCCTTTGGAAGCCCACAAGAGGCAGGAAGCAGCTTGCAGGAAACCTTGCTCATTGAGGGCCTTGCCCTTGAATATGCTTTGCAAGGAGGCAAGGAGGCCTCGGGTCCACTCGCTTTTCCAGTGGGGAACAGCGAGTGCTGAAGAGCTCTGTTCTGGCTCCAAGGCAGCCTGCAGCTCAGGCGCCCGTGGAATGGGCTTGGTTGGTAGAGCACAGCCCTCAGCAGGGCTCTCCAGTGTGTCTAGCCAGAGAGCCCCCTGCTTTGAACCGGCCTCAGGAATGCAGCTCTAGGGAGCTTTCCCCCTCCCTGCTTGCCTGTCCGGGTGACCACCTTGGAGAGGCCTGCTCCAAACTCGGGCTTTGGCCTTCACGCTGAGATCTCCTCCCTGAGCTCTCTAGCTCTCCCAACAATTGGCAAGTGCACCCAGTGGCACCACACCAGACAGTCTCCCTGAGCATGGCTAGGCCAGGCCTAGTCCCCGTGTCCCCTTGGTCTCTCTCGGCCTTTGCCTCCCTTAGGCCCTCCACTGCATGTCGACCCCCTGGGGTGCAAGGGGTCTTCCTGGAATGGCCAGTGTGTGGCGTGTGTCTTTTGGTGGCTCCGAGACTGCCTCCACAGAGGCTGGCTGGCAAGGGGAACACTGGGGCTGAGAGGAAAATCAGCATTGTGCGTCCGGGGCAGCAGGCTAGCTGTGGCTTCCAAAGTGCCTGCATAGCCCCCGTGTGGCCGTCTCCTCTTCCCTGGTGGAAAGCCTCCCTGAGAACTTAGGAGGCTAGCTGAAAGACACAGGTGCTTTGCATTCCTTGCTAGGACTTCACCGACAGCCCTCGCTCTCTGACTGGTGAGTTGGCACCTTCACCAGAGGCCTCCCAGGGAGCTGCCCCATCCCCATCCAGAAAGGAAACCAGCCGTTGGCAAGCAAACTCAGGCAGAGAAGTCTTGCCAGGGGAGAGGTTTCCCGAAGGATCCCATGCTTCAGTCCACACCCTTTTCCATGGGGGATGCCGGGCTGTCCCAAATCTCTCCCACGCTTCAGAACCCCCTCCAGCAGCAGGGATGCTTGCAGTCACCGTTGGGTGCCAAGGGGTGTTCCAGGCAGGCAGCTCTCCATGGAGAGAAAGGCTTCCCAGCTAGCAAGCTGCCTCAGGAGCATTGCTGGAGTGCGGGTGTGAGTACCCGTGGGGTCGCCTTGAGGGTGGCTCCTGGAGCTGCATGGACGCAAACCCCGTGCTGAGCACACACCCAGGCAAGACTTAGCACACGTCTCAGCACCTCAAGCAGATCATGGCAGATGCCTCCTGCCTGCACTCAATAGACAGGTTGCCCTGTGCATTGCTGGGGAGGCCCTGGCACGTCACAGTTTCCCATGGACCCAGCTACAGCCTTCTCCCTCTTAGGCCATGCACAGATCCTCTCCAGAGCTACGCTGTGTGTGGAAGTTCGCAAGGTGTGGCATGTGCTTCTCTTTCACTGCTTGGAACCTGCACACACCCAGACTGTGTGTGTCAACATTCACAGTGGGGCCTGATGGCAAGCAATCCTTAGCCCACTGCAAAGCGGGAGAGAGGCGGCCTTTCTGCTCAGGGCCAAACACCCTGCTGCTAGTCTGCTTCCCTGCGGGCTAACCTCTGTGAGGGAAAGGCCGTCTGGGCCCTGAAACGCAAGCACCTGGCCACCCACTCCTAGGTGCTCCTTTGCAACGCTGTCTTTTGGAAAGGCATCCTTCTCCTGGAGCCACCATGTGAGCTGCCTTTGGAAGCCCACAAGAGGCAGGAAGCAGCTTGCAGGAAACCTTGCTCATTGAGGGCCTTGCCCTTGAATATGCTTTGCAAGGAGGCAAGGAGGCCTCGGGTCCACTCGCTTTTCCAGTGGGGAACAGCGAGTGCTGAAGAGCTCTGTTCTGGCTCCAAGGCAGCCTGCAGCTCAGGCGCCCGTGGAATGGGCTTGGTTGGTAGAGCACAGCCCTCAGCAGGGCTCTCCAGTGTGTCTAGCCAGAGAGCCCCGTGCTTTGAACCGGCCTCAGGAATGCAGCTCTAGGGAGCTTTCCCCCTCCCTGCTTGCCTGTCCGGGTGACCACCTTGGAGAGGCCTGCTCCAAACTCGGGCTTTGGCCTTCACGCTGAGATCTCCTCCCTGAGCTCTCTAGCTCTCCCAACAATTGGCAAGTGCACCCAGTGGCACCACACCAGACAGTCTCCCTGAGCATGGCTAGGCCAGGCCTAGTCCCCGTGTCCCCTTGGTCTCTCTCGGCCTTTGCCTCCCTTAGGCCCTCCACTGCATGTCGACCCCCTGGGGTGCAAGGGGTCTTCCTGGAATGGCCAGTGTGTGGCGTGTGTCTTTTGGTGGCTCCGAGACTGCCTCCACAGAGGCTGGCTGGCAAGGGGAACACTGGGGCTGAGAGGAAAATCAGCATTGTGCGTCCGGGGCAGCAGGCTAGCTGTGGCTTCCAAACTGCCTGCATAGCCCCCGTGTGGCCGTCTCCTCTTCCCTGGTGGAAAGCCTCCCTGAGAACTTAGGAGGCTAGCTGAAAGACACAGGTGCTTTCCATTCCTTGCTAGGACTTCACCGACAGCCCTCGCTCTCTGACTGGTGAGTTGGCACCTTTACCAGAGGCCTCCCAGGGAGCTGCCCCATCCCCATCCAGAAAGGAAACCAGCCGTTGGCAAGCAAACTCAGGCAGAGAAGTCTTGCCAGGGGAGAGGTTTCCCGAAGGAGCCCATGCTTCAGTCCACACCCTTTTCCATGGGGGAAGCCGGGGTGTCCCAAATCTCTCCCACGCTTCAGAACCCCCTCCAGCAGCAGGGAGGCTTGCAGTCACCGTTGGGTGCCAAGGGGTGTTCCAGGCAGGCAGCTCTCCATGGAGAGAAAGGCTTCCCAGCTAGCAAGCTGCCTCAGGAGCATTGCTGCAGTGCGGGTGTGAGTACCCGTGGGGTCGCCTTGAGGGTGGCTCCTGGAGCTGCATGGACGCAAACCCCGTGCTGAGCACACACCCAGGCAAGACTTAGCACACGTCTCAGCACCTCAAGCAGATCATGGCAGATGCCTCCTGCCTGCACTCAATAGACAGGTTGCCCTGTGCATTGCTGGGGAGGCCCTGGCACGTCACAGTTTCCCATGGGCCCAGCTACAGCTTTCTCCCTCTTAGGCCATGCACAGATCCTCTCCAGAGCTACGCTGTGTGTGGAAGTTCGCAAGGTGTGGCATGTGCTTCTCTTTCACTGCTTGGAACCTGCACACACCCAGACTGTGTGTGTCAACATTCACAGTGGGGCCTGATGGCAAGCAATCCTTAGCCCACTGCAAAGCGGGAGAGAGGCGGCCTTTCTGCTCAGGGCCAAACACCCTGCTGCTAGTCTGCTTCCCTGCGGGCTAACCTCTGTGAGGGAAAGGCCGTCTGGGCCCTGAAACGCAAGCACCTGGCCACCCACTCCTAGGTGCTCCTTTGCAACGCTGTCTTTTGGAAAGGCATCCTTCTCCTGGAGCCACCATGTGAGCTGCCTTTGGAAGCCCACAAGAGGCAGGAAGCAGCTTGCAGGAAACCTTGCTCATTGAGGGCCTTGCCCTTGAATATGCTTTGCAAGGAGGCAAGGAGGCCTCGGGTCCACTCGCTTTTCCAGTGGGGAACAGCGAGTGCTGAAGAGCTCTGTTCTGGCTCCAAGGCAGCCTGCAGCTCAGGCGCCCGTGGAATGGGCTTGGTTGGTAGAGCACAGCCCTCAGCAGGGCTCTCCAGTGTGTCTAGCCAGAGAGCCCCCTGCTTTGAACCGGCCTCAGGAATGCAGCTCTAGGGAGCTTTCCCCCTCCCTGCTTGCCTGTCCGGGTGACCACCTTGGAGAGGCCTGCTCCAAACTCGGGCTTTGGCCTTCACGCTGAGATCTCCTCCCTGAGCTCTCTAGCTCTCCCAACAATTGGCAAGTGCACCCAGTGGCACCACACCAGACAGTCTCCCTGAGCATGGCTAGGCCAGGCCTAGTCCCCGTGTCCCCTTGGTCTCTCTCGGCCTTTGCCTCCCTTAGGCCCTCCACTGCATGTCGACCCCCTGGGGTGCAAGGGGTCTTCCTGGAATGGCCAGTGTGTGGCGTGTGTCTTTTGGTGGCTCCGAGACTGCCTCCACAGAGGCTGGCTGGCAAGGGGAACACTGGGGCTGAGAGGAAAATCAGCATTGTGCGTCCGGGGCAGCAGGCTAGCTGTGGCTTCCAAACTGCCTGCATAGCCCCCGTGTGGCCGTCTCCTCTTCCCTGGTGGAAAGCCTCCCTGAGAACTTAGGAGGCTAGCTGAAAGACACAGGTGCTTTGCATTCCTTGCTAGGACTTCACCGACAGCCCTCGCTCTCTGACTGGTGAGTTGGCACCTTCACCAGAGGCCTCCCAGGGAGCTGCCCCATCCCCATCCAGAAAGGAAACCAGCCGTTGGCAAGCAAACTCAGGCAGAGAAGTCTTGCCAGGGGAGAGGTTTCCCGAAGGAGCCCATGCTTCAGTCCACACCCTTTTCCATGGGGGAAGCCGGGCTGTCCCAAATCTCTCCCACGCTTCAGAACCCCCTCCAGCAGCAGGGAGGCTTGCAGTCACCGTTGGGTGCCAAGGGGTGTTCCAGGCAGGCAGCTCTCCATGGAGAGAAAGGCTTCCCAGCTAGCAAGCTGCCTCAGGAGCATTGCTGCAGTGCGGGTGTGAGTACCCGTGGGGTCGCCTTGAGGGTGGCTCCTGGAGCTGCATGGACGCAAACCCCGTGCTGAGCACACACCCAGGCAAGACTTAGCACACGTCTCAGCACCTCAAGCAGATCATGGCAGATGCCTCCTGCCTGCACTCAATAGACAGGTTGCCCTGTGCATTGCTGGGGAGGCCCTGGCACGTCACAGTTTCCCATGGGCCCAGCTACAGCCTTCTCCCTCTTAGGCCATGCACAGATCCTCTCCAGAGCTACGCTGTGTGTGGAAGTTCGCAAGGTGTGGCATGTGCTTCTCTTTCACTGCTTGGAACCTGCACACACCCAGACTGTGTGTGTCAACATTCACAGTGGGGCCTGATGGCAAGCAATCCTTAGCCCACTGCAAAGCGGGAGAGAGGCGGCCTTTCTGCTCAGGGCCAAACACCCTGCTGCTAGTCTGCTTCCCTGCGGGCTAACCTCTGTGAGGGAAAGGCCGTCTGGGCCCTGAAACGCAAGCACCTGGCCACCCACTCCTAGGTGCTCCTTTGCAACGCTGTCTTTTGGAAAGGCATCCTTCTCCTGGAGCCACCATGTGAGCTGCCTTTGGAAGCCCACAAGAGGCAGGAAGCAGCTTGCAGGAAACCTTGCTCATTGAGGGCCTTGCCCTTGAATATGCTTTGCAAGGAGGCAAGGAGGCCTCGGGTCCACTCGCTTTTCCAGTGGGGAACAGCGAGTGCTGAAGAGCTCTGTTCTGGCTCCAAGGCAGCCTGCAGCTCAGGCGCCCGTGGAATGGGCTTGGTTGGTAGAACACAGCCCTCAGCAGGGCTCTCCAGTGTGTCTAGCCAGAGAGCCCCCTGCTTTGAACCGGCCTCAGGAATGCAGCTCTAGGGAGCTTTCCCCCTCCCTGCTTGCCTGTCCGGGTGACCACCTTGGAGAGGCCTGCTCCAAACTCGGGCTTTGGCCTTCACGCTGAGATCTCCTCCCTGAGCTCTCTAGCTCTCCCAACAATTGGCAAGTGCACCCAGTGGCACCACACCAGACAGTCTCCCTGAGCATGGCTAGGCCAGGCCTAGTCCCCGTGTCCCCTTGGTCTCTCTCGGCCTTTGCCTCCCTTAGGCCCTCCACTGCATGTCGACCCCCTGGGGTGCAAGGGGTCTTCCTGGAATGGCCAGTGTGTGGCGTGTGTCTTTTGGTGGCTCCGAGACTGCCTCCACAGAGGCTGGCTGGCAAGGGGAACACTGGGGCTGAGAGGAAAATCAGCATTGTGCGTCCGGGGCAGCAGGCTAGCTGTGGCTTCCAAACTGCCTGCATAGCCCCCGTGTGGCCGTCTCCTCTTCCCTGGTGGAAAGCCTCCCTGAGAACTTAGGAGGCTAGCTGAAAGACACAGGTGCTTTGCATTCCTTGCTAGGACTTCACCGACAGCCCTCGCTCTCTGACTGGTGAGTTGGCACCTTCACCAGAGGCCTCCCAGGGAGCTGCCCCATCCCCATCCAGAAAGGAAACCAGCCGTTGGCAAGCAAACTCAGGCAGAGAAGTCTTGCCAGGGGAGAGGTTTCCCGAAGGAGCCCATGCTTCAGTCCACACCCTTTTCCATGGGGGAAGCCGGGCTGTCCCAAATCTCTCCCACGCTTCAGAACCCCCTCCAGCAGCAGGGAGGCTTGCAGTCACCGTTGGGTGCCAAGGGGTGTTCCAGGCAGGCAGCTCTCCATGGAGAGAAAGGCTTCCCAGCTAGCAAGCTGCCTCAGGAGCATTGCTGCAGTGCGGGTGTGAGTACCCGTGGGGTCGCCTTGAGGGTGGCTCCTGGAGCTGCATGGACGCAAACCCCGTGCTGAGCACACACCCAGGCAAGACTTAGCACACGTCTCAGCACCTCAAGCAGATCATGGCAGATGCCTCCTGCCTGCACTCAATAGACAGGTTGCCCTGTGCATTGCTGGGGAGGCCCTGGCACGTCACAGTTTCCCATGGACCCAGCTACAGCCTTCTCCCTCTTAGGCCATGCACAGATCCTCTCCAGAGCTACGCTGTGTGTGGAAGTTCGCAAGGTGTGGCATGTGCTTCTCTTTCACTGCTTGGAACCTGCACACACCCAGACTGTGTGTGTCAACATTCACAGTGGGGCCTGATGGCAAGCAATCCTTAGCCCACTGCAAAGCGGGAGAGAGGCGGCCTTTCTGCTCAGGGCCAAACACCCTGCTGCTAGTCTGCTTCCCTGCGGGCTAACCTCTGTGAGGGAAAGGCCGTCTGGGCCCTGAAACGCAAGCACCTGGCCACCCACTCCTAGGTGCTCCTTTGCAACGCTGTCTTTTGGAAAGGCATCCTTCTCCTGGAGCCACCATGTGAGCTGCCTTTGGAAGCCCACAAGAGGCAGGAAGCAGCTTGCAGGAAACCTTGCTCATTGAGGGCCTTGCCCTTGAATATGCTTTGCAAGGAGGCAAGGAGGCCTCGGGTCCACTCGCTTTTCCAGTGGGGAACAGCGAGTGCTGAAGAGCTCTGTTCTGGCTCCAAGGCAGCCTGCAGCTCAGGCGCCCGTGGAATGGGCTTGGTTGGTAGAGCACAGCCCTCAGCAGGGCTCTCCAGTGTGTCTAGCCAGAGAGCCCCGTGCTTTGAACCGGCCTCAGGAATGCAGCTCTAGGGAGCTTTCCCCCTCCCTGCTTGCCTGTCCGGGTGACCACCTTGGAGAGGCCTGCTCCAAACTCGGGCTTTGGCCTTCACGCTGAGATCTCCTCCCTGAGCTCTCTAGCTCTCCCAACAATTGGCAAGTGCACCCAGTGGCACCACACCAGACAGTCTCCCTGAGCATGGCTAGGCCAGGCCTAGTCCCCGTGTCCCCTTGGTCTCTCTCGGCCTTTGCCTCCCTTAGGCCCTCCACTGCATGTCGACCCCCTGGGGTGCAAGGGGTCTTCCTGGAATGGCCAGTGTGTGGCGTGTGTCTTTTGGTGGCTCCGAGACTGCCTCCACAGAGGCTGGCTGGCAAGGGGAACACTGGGGCTGAGAGGAAAATCAGCATTGTGCGTCCGGGGCAGCAGGCTAGCTGTGGCTTCCAAAGTGCCTGCATAGCCCCCGTGTGGCCGTCTCCTCTTCCCTGGTGGAAAGCCTCCCTGAGAACTTAGGAGGCTAGCTGAAAGACACAGGTGCTTTGCATTCCTTGCTAGGACTTCACCGACAGCCCTCGCTCTCTGACTGGTGAGTTGGCACCTTCACCAGAGGCCTCCCAGGGAGCTGCCCCATCCCCATCCAGAAAGGAAACCAGCCGTTGGCAAGCAAACTCAGGCAGAGAAGTCTTGCCAGGGGAGAGGTTTCCCGAAGGATCCCATGCTTCAGTCCACACCCTTTTCCATGGGGGATGCCGGGCTGTCCCAAATCTCTCCCACGCTTCAGAACCCCCTCCAGCAGCAGGGATGCTTGCAGTCACCGTTGGGTGCCAAGGGGTGTTCCAGGCAGGCAGCTCTCCATGGAGAGAAAGGCTTCCCAGCTAGCAAGCTGCCTCAGGAGCATTGCTGGAGTGCGGGTGTGAGTACCCGTGGGGTCGCCTTGAGGGTGGCTCCTGGAGCTGCATGGACGCAAACCCCGTGCTGAGCACACACCCAGGCAAGACTTAGCACACGTCTCAGCACCTCAAGCAGATCATGGCAGATGCCTCCTGCCTGCACTCAATAGACAGGTTGCCCTGTGCATTGCTGGGGAGGCCCTGGCACGTCACAGTTTCCCATGGACCCAGCTACAGCCTTCTCCCTCTTAGGCCATGCACAGATCCTCTCCAGAGCTACGCTGTGTGTGGAAGTTCGCAAGGTGTGGCATGTGCTTCTCTTTCACTGCTTGGAACCTGCACACACCCAGACTGTGTGTGTCAACATTCACAGTGGGGCCTGATGGCAAGCAATCCTTAGCCCACTGCAAAGCGGGAGAGAGGCAGCCTTTCTGCTCAGGGCCAAACACCCTGCTGCTAGTCTGCTTCCCTGCGGGCTAACCTCTGTGAGGGAAAGGCCGTCTGGGCCCTGAAACGCAAGCACCTGGCCACCCACTCCTAGGTGCTCCTTTGCAACGCTGTCTTTTGGAAAGGCATCCTTCTCCTGGAGCCACCATGTGAGCTGCCTTTGGAAGCCCACAAGAGGCAGGAAGCAGCTTGCAGGAAACCTTGCTCATTGAGGGCCTTGCCCTTGAATATGCTTTGCAAGGAGGCAAGGAGGCCTCGGGTCCACTCGCTTTTCCAGTGGGGAACAGCGAGTGCTGAAGAGCTCTGTTCTGGCTCCAAGGCAGCCTGCAGCTCAGGCGCCCGTGGAATGGGCTTGGTTGGTAGAGCACAGCCCTCAGCAGGGCTCTCCAGTGTGTCTAGCCAGAGAGCCCCGTGCTTTGAACCGGCCTCAGGAATGCAGCTCTAGGGAGCTTTCCCCCTCCCTGCTTGCCTGTCCGGGTGACCACCTTGGAGAGGCCTGCTCCAAACTCGGGCTTTGGCCTTCACGCTGAGATCTCCTCCCTGAGCTCTCTAGCTCTCCCAACAATTGGCAAGTGCACCCAGTGGCACCACACCAGACAGTCTCCCTGAGCATGGCTAGGCCAGGCCTAGTCCCCGTGTCCCCTTGGTCTCTCTCGGCCTTTGCCTCCCTTAGGCCCTCCACTGCATGTCGACCCCCTGGGGTGCAAGGGGTCTTCCTGGAATGGCCAGTGTGTGGCGTGTGTCTTTTGGTGGCTCCGAGACTGCCTCCACAGAGGCTGGCTGGCAAGGGGAACACTGGGGCTGAGAGGAAAATCAGCATTGTGCGTCCGGGGCAGCAGGCTAGCTGTGGCTTCCAAACTGCCTGCATAGCCCCCGTGTGGCCGTCTCCTCTTCCCTGGTGGAAAGCCTCCCTGAGAACTTAGGAGGCTAGCTGAAAGACACAGGTGCTTTCCATTCCTTGCTAGGACTTCACCGACAGCCCTCGCTCTCTGACTGGTGAGTTGGCACCTTTACCAGAGGCCTCCCAGGGAGCTGCCCCATCCCCATCCAGAAAGGAAACCAGCCGTTGGCAAGCAAACTCAGGCAGAGAAGTCTTGCCAGGGGAGAGGTTTCCCGAAGGAGCCCATGCTTCAGTCCACACCCTTTTCCATGGGGGAAGCCGGGGTGTCCCAAATCTCTCCCACGCTTCAGAACCCCCTCCAGCAGCAGGGAGGCTTGCAGTCACCGTTGGGTGCCAAGGGGTGTTCCAGGCAGGCAGCTCTCCATGGAGAGAAAGGCTTCCCAGCTAGCAAGCTGCCTCAGGAGCATTGCTGCAGTGCGGGTGTGAGTACCCGTGGGGTCGCCTTGAGGGTGGCTCCTGGAGCTGCATGGACGCAAACCCCGTGCTGAGCACACACCCAGGCAAGACTTAGCACACGTCTCAGCACCTCAAGCAGATCATGGCAGATGCCTCCTGCCTGCACTCAATAGACAGGTTGCCCTGTGCATTGCTGGGGAGGCCCTGGCACGTCACAGTTTCCCATGGGCCCAGCTACAGCTTTCTCCCTCTTAGGCCATGCACAGATCCTCTCCAGAGCTACGCTGTGTGTGGAAGTTCGCAAGGTGTGGCATGTGCTTCTCTTTCACTGCTTGGAACCTGCACACACCCAGACTGTGTGTGTCAACATTCACAGTGGGGCCTGATGGCAAGCAATCCTTAGCCCACTGCAAAGCGGGAGAGAGGCGGCCTTTCTGCTCAGGGCCAAACACCCTGCTGCTAGTCTGCTTCCCTGCGGGCTAACCTCTGTGAGGGAAAGGCCGTCTGGGCCCTGAAACGCAAGCACCTGGCCACCCACTCCTAGGTGCTCCTTTGCAACGCTGTCTTTTGGAAAGGCATCCTTCTCCTGGAGCCACCATGTGAGCTGCCTTTGGAAGCCCACAAGAGGCAGGAAGCAGCTTGCAGGAAACCTTGCTCATTGAGGGCCTTGCCCTTGAATATGCTTTGCAAGGAGGCAAGGAGGCCTCGGGTCCACTCGCTTTTCCAGTGGGGAACAGCGAGTGCTGAAGAGCTCTGTTCTGGCTCCAAGGCAGCCTGCAGCTCAGGCGCCCGTGGAATGGGCTTGGTTGGTAGAGCACAGCCCTCAGCAGGGCTCTCCAGTGTGTCTAGCCAGAGAGCCCCCTGCTTTGAACCGGCCTCAGGAATGCAGCTCTAGGGAGCTTTCCCCCTCCCTGCTTGCCTGTCCGGGTGACCACCTTGGAGAGGCCTGCTCCAAACTCGGGCTTTGGCCTTCACGCTGAGATCTCCTCCCTGAGCTCTCTAGCTCTCCCAACAATTGGCAAGTGCACCCAGTGGCACCACACCAGACAGTCTCCCTGAGCATGGCTAGGCCAGGCCTAGTCCCCGTGTCCCCTTGGTCTCTCTCGGCCTTTGCCTCCCTTAGGCCCTCCACTGCATGTCGACCCCCTGGGGTGCAAGGGGTCTTCCTGGAATGGCCAGTGTGTGGCGTGTGTCTTTTGGTGGCTCCGAGACTGCCTCCACAGAGGCTGGCTGGCAAGGGGAACACTGGGGCTGAGAGGAAAATCAGCATTGTGCGTCCGGGGCAGCAGGCTAGCTGTGGCTTCCAAACTGCCTGCATAGCCCCCGTGTGGCCGTCTCCTCTTCCCTGGTGGAAAGCCTCCCTGAGAACTTAGGAGGCTAGCTGAAAGACACAGGTGCTTTGCATTCCTTGCTAGGACTTCACCGACAGCCCTCGCTCTCTGACTGGTGAGTTGGCACCTTCACCAGAGGCCTCCCAGGGAGCTGCCCCATCCCCATCCAGAAAGGAAACCAGCCGTTGGCAAGCAAACTCAGGCAGAGAAGTCTTGCCAGGGGAGAGGTTTCCCGAAGGAGCCCATGCTTCAGTCCACACCCTTTTCCATGGGGGAAGCCGGGCTGTCCCAAATCTCTCCCACGCTTCAGAACCCCCTCCAGCAGCAGGGAGGCTTGCAGTCACCGTTGGGTGCCAAGGGGTGTTCCAGGCAGGCAGCTCTCCATGGAGAGAAAGGCTTCCCAGCTAGCAAGCTGCCTCAGGAGCATTGCTGCAGTGCGGGTGTGAGTACCCGTGGGGTCGCCTTGAGGGTGGCTCCTGGAGCTGCATGGACGCAAACCCCGTGCTGAGCACACACCCAGGCAAGACTTAGCACACGTCTCAGCACCTCAAGCAGATCATGGCAGATGCCTCCTGCCTGCACTCAATAGACAGGTTGCCCTGTGCATTGCTGGGGAGGCCCTGGCACGTCACAGTTTCCCATGGGCCCAGCTACAGCCTTCTCCCTCTTAGGCCATGCACAGATCCTCTCCAGAGCTACGCTGTGTGTGGAAGTTCGCAAGGTGTGGCATGTGCTTCTCTTTCACTGCTTGGAACCTGCACACACCCAGACTGTGTGTGTCAACATTCACAGTGGGGCCTGATGGCAAGCAATCCTTAGCCCACTGCAAAGCGGGAGAGAGGCGGCCTTTCTGCTCAGGGCCAAACACCCTGCTGCTAGTCTGCTTCCCTGCGGGCTAACCTCTGTGAGGGAAAGGCCGTCTGGGCCCTGAAACGCAAGCACCTGGCCACCCACTCCTAGGTGCTCCTTTGCAACGCTGTCTTTTGGAAAGGCATCCTTCTCCTGGAGCCACCATGTGAGCTGCCTTTGGAAGCCCACAAGAGGCAGGAAGCAGCTTGCAGGAAACCTTGCTCATTGAGGGCCTTGCCCTTGAATATGCTTTGCAAGGAGGCAAGGAGGCCTCGGGTCCACTCGCTTTTCCAGTGGGGAACAGCGAGTGCTGAAGAGCTCTGTTCTGGCTCCAAGGCAGCCTGCAGCTCAGGCGCCCGTGGAATGGGCTTGGTTGGTAGAACACAGCCCTCAGCAGGGCTCTCCAGTGTGTCTAGCCAGAGAGCCCCCTGCTTTGAACCGGCCTCAGGAATGCAGCTCTAGGGAGCTTTCCCCCTCCCTGCTTGCCTGTCCGGGTGACCACCTTGGAGAGGCCTGCTCCAAACTCGGGCTTTGGCCTTCACGCTGAGATCTCCTCCCTGAGCTCTCTAGCTCTCCCAACAATTGGCAAGTGCACCCAGTGGCACCACACCAGACAGTCTCCCTGAGCATGGCTAGGCCAGGCCTAGTCCCCGTGTCCCCTTGGTCTCTCTCGGCCTTTGCCTCCCTTAGGCCCTCCACTGCATGTCGACCCCCTGGGGTGCAAGGGGTCTTCCTGGAATGGCCAGTGTGTGGCGTGTGTCTTTTGGTGGCTCCGAGACTGCCTCCACAGAGGCTGGCTGGCAAGGGGAACACTGGGGCTGAGAGGAAAATCAGCATTGTGCGTCCGGGGCAGCAGGCTAGCTGTGGCTTCCAAACTGCCTGCATAGCCCCCGTGTGGCCGTCTCCTCTTCCCTGGTGGAAAGCCTCCCTGAGAACTTAGGAGGCTAGCTGAAAGACACAGGTGCTTTGCATTCCTTGCTAGGACTTCACCGACAGCCCTCGCTCTCTGACTGGTGAGTTGGCACCTTCACCAGAGGCCTCCCAGGGAGCTGCCCCATCCCCATCCAGAAAGGAAACCAGCCGTTGGCAAGCAAACTCAGGCAGAGAAGTCTTGCCAGGGGAGAGGTTTCCCGAAGGAGCCCATGCTTCAGTCCACACCCTTTTCCATGGGGGAAGCCGGGCTGTCCCAAATCTCTCCCACGCTTCAGAACCCCCTCCAGCAGCAGGGAGGCTTGCAGTCACCGTTGGGTGCCAAGGGGTGTTCCAGGCAGGCAGCTCTCCATGGAGAGAAAGGCTTCCCAGCTAGCAAGCTGCCTCAGGAGCATTGCTGCAGTGCGGGTGTGAGTACCCGTGGGGTCGCCTTGAGGGTGGCTCCTGGAGCTGCATGGACGCAAACCCCGTGCTGAGCACACACCCAGGCAAGACTTAGCACACGTCTCAGCACCTCAAGCAGATCATGGCAGATGCCTCCTGCCTGCACTCAATAGACAGGTTGCCCTGTGCATTGCTGGGGAGGCCCTGGCACGTCACAGTTTCCCATGGGCCCAGCTACAGCCTTCTCCCTCTTAGGCCATGCACAGATCCTCTCCAGAGCTACGCTGTGTGTGGAAGTTCGCAAGGTGTGGCATGTGCTTCTCTTTCACTGCTTGGAACCTGCACACACCCAGACTGTGTGTGTCAACATTCACAGTGGGGCCTGATGGCAAGCAATCCTTAGCCCACTGCAAAGCGGGAGAGAGGCGGCCTTTCTGCTCAGGGCCAAACACCCTGCTGCTAGTCTGCTTCCCTGCGGGCTAACCTCTGTGAGGGAAAGGCCGTCTGGGCCCTGAAACGCAAGCACCTGGCCACCCACTCCTAGGTGCTCCTTTGCAACGCTGTCTTTTGGAAAGGCATCCTTCTCCTGGAGCCACCATGTGAGCTGCCTTTGGAAGCCCACAAGAGGCAGGAAGCAGCTTGCAGGAAACCTTGCTCATTGAGGGCCTTGCCCTTGAATATGCTTTGCAAGGAGGCAAGGAGGCCTCGGGTCCACTCGCTTTTCCAGTGGGGAACAGCGAGTGCTGAAGAGCTCTGTTCTGGCTCCAAGGCAGCCTGCAGCTCAGGCGCCCGTGGAATGGGCTTGGTTGGTAGAGCACAGCCCTCAGCAGGGCTCTCCAGTGTGTCTAGCCAGAGAGCCCCGTGCTTTGAACCGGCCTCAGGAATGCAGCTCTAGGGAGCTTTCCCCCTCCCTGCTTGCCTGTCCGGGTGACCACCTTGGAGAGGCCTGCTCCAAACTCGGGCTTTGGCCTTCACGCTGAGATCTCCTCCCTGAGCTCTCTAGCTCTCCCAACAATTGGCAAGTGCACCCAGTGGCACCACACCAGACAGTCTCCCTGAGCATGGCTAGGCCAGGCCTAGTCCCCGTGTCCCCTTGGTCTCTCTCGGCCTTTGCCTCCCTTAGGCCCTCCACTGCATGTCGACCCCCTGGGGTGCAAGGGGTCTTCCTGGAATGGCCAGTGTGTGGCGTGTGTCTTTTGGTGGCTCCGAGACTGCCTCCACAGAGGCTGGCTGGCAAGGGGAACACTGGGGCTGAGAGGAAAATCAGCATTGTGCGTCCGGGGCAGCAGGCTAGCTGTGGCTTCCAAACTGCCTGCATAGCCCCCGTGTGGCCGTCTCCTCTTCCCTGGTGGAAAGCCTCCCTGAGAACTTAGGAGGTTAGCTGAAAGACACAGGTGCTTTCCATTCCTTGCTAGGACTTCACCGACAGCCCTCGCTCTCTGACTGGTGAGTTGGCACCTTCACCAGAGGCCTCCCAGGGAGCTGCCCCATCCCCATCCAGAAAGGAAACCAGCCGTTGGCAAGCAAACTCAGGCAGAGAAGTCTTGCCAGGGGAGAGGTTTCCCGAAGGAGCCCATGCTTCAGTCCACACCCTTTTCCATGGGGGAAGCCGGGGTGTCCCAAATCTCTCCCACGCTTCAGAACCCCCTCCAGCAGCAGGGAGGCTTGCAGTCACCGTTGGGTGCCAAGGGGTGTTCCAGGCAGGCAGCTCTCCATGGAGAGAAAGGCTTCCCAGCTAGCAAGCTGCCTCAGGAGCATTGCTGCAGTGCGGGTGTGAGTACCCGTGGGGTCGCCTTGAGGGTGGCTCCTGGAGCTGCATGGACGCAAACCCCGTGCTGAGCACACACCCAGGCAAGACTTAGCACACGTCTCAGCACCTCAAGCAGATCATGGCAGATGCCTCCTGCCTGCACTCAATAGACAGGTTGCCCTGTGCATTGCTGGGGAGGCCCTGGCACGTCACAGTTTCCCATGGGCCAGCTACAGCCTTCTCCCTCTTAGGCCATGCACAGATCCTCTCCAGAGCTACGCTGTGTGTGGAAGTTCGCAAGGTGTGGCATGTGCTTCTCTTTCACTGCTTGGAACCTGCACACACCCAGACTGTGTGTGTCAACATTCACAGTGGGGCCTGATGGCAAGCAATCCTTAGCCCACTGCAAAGCGGGAGAGAGGCGGCCTTTCTGCTCAGGGCCAAACACCCTGCTGCTAGTCTGCTTCCCTGCGGGCTAACCTCTGTGAGGGAAAGGCCGTCTGGGCCCTGAAACGCAAGCACCTGGCCACCCACTCCTAGGTGCTCCTTTGCAACGCTGTCTTTTGGAAAGGCATCCTTCTCCTGGAGCCACCATGTGAGCTGCCTTTGGAAGCCCACAAGAGGCAGGAAGCAGCTTGCAGGAAACCTTGCTCATTGAGGGCCTTGCCCTTGAATATGCTTTGCAAGGAGGCAAGGAGGCCTCGGGTCCACTCGCTTTTCCAGTGGGGAACAGCGAGTGCTGAAGAGCTCTGTTCTGGCTCCAAGGCAGCCTGCAGCTCAGGCGCCCGTGGAATGGGCTTGGTTGGTAGAGCACAGCCCTCAGCAGGGCTCTCCAGTGTGTCTAGCCAGAGAGCCCCGTGCTTTGAACCGGCCTCAGGAATGCAGCTCTAGGGAGCTTTCCCCCTCCCTGCTTGCCTGTCCGGGTGACCACCTTGGAGAGGCCTGCTCCAAACTCGGGCTTTGGCCTTCACGCTGAGATCTCCTCCCTGAGCTCTCTAGCTCTCCCAACAATTGGCAAGTGCACCCAGTGGCACCACACCAGACAGTCTCCCTGAGCATGGCTAGGCCAGGCCTAGTCCCCGTGTCCCCTTGGTCTCTCTCGGCCTTTGCCTCCCTTAGGCCCTCCACTGCATGTCGACCCCCTGGGGTGCAAGGGGTCTTCCTGGAATGGCCAGTGTGTGGCGTGTGTCTTTTGGTGGCTCCGAGACTGCCTCCACAGAGGCTGGCTGGCAAGGGGAACACTGGGGCTGAGAGGAAAATCAGCATTGTGCGTCCGGGGCAGCAGGCTAGCTGTGGCTTCCAAAGTGCCTGCATAGCCCCCGTGTGGCCGTCTCCTCTTCCCTGGTGGAAAGCCTCCCTGAGAACTTAGGAGGCTAGCTGAAAGACACAGGTGCTTTGCATTCCTTGCTAGGACTTCACCGACAGCCCTCGCTCTCTGACTGGTGAGTTGGCACCTTCACCAGAGGCCTCCCAGGGAGCTGCCCCATCCCCATCCAGAAAGGAAACCAGCCGTTGGCAAGCAAACTCAGGCAGAGAAGTCTTGCCAGGGGAGAGGTTTCCCGAAGGATCCCATGCTTCAGTCCACACCCTTTTCCATGGGGGATGCCGGGCTGTCCCAAATCTCTCCCACGCTTCAGAACCCCCTCCAGCAGCAGGGATGCTTGCAGTCACCGTTGGGTGCCAAGGGGTGTTCCAGGCAGGCAGCTCTCCATGGAGAGAAAGGCTTCCCAGCTAGCAAGCTGCCTCAGGAGCATTGCTGGAGTGCGGGTGTGAGTACCCGTGGGGTCGCCTTGAGGGTGGCTCCTGGAGCTGCATGGACGCAAACCCCGTGCTGAGCACACACCCAGGCAAGACTTAGCACACGTCTCAGCACCTCAAGCAGATCATGGCAGATGCCTCCTGCCTGCACTCAATAGACAGGTTGCCCTGTGCATTGCTGGGGAGGCCCTGGCACGTCACAGTTTCCCATGGACCCAGCTACAGCCTTCTCCCTCTTAGGCCATGCACAGATCCTCTCCAGAGCTACGCTGTGTGTGGAAGTTCGCAAGGTGTGGCATGTGCTTCTCTTTCACTGCTTGGAACCTGCACACACCCAGACTGTGTGTGTCAACATTCACAGTGGGGCCTGATGGCAAGCAATCCTTAGCCCACTGCAAAGCGGGAGAGAGGCGGCCTTTCTGCTCAGGGCCAAACACCCTGCTGCTAGTCTGCTTCCCTGCGGGCTAACCTCTGTGAGGGAAAGGCCGTCTGGGCCCTGAAACGCAAGCACCTGGCCACCCACTCCTAGGTGCTCCTTTGCAACGCTGTCTTTTGGAAAGGCATCCTTCTCCTGGAGCCACCATGTGAGCTGCCTTTGGAAGCCCACAAGAGGCAGGAAGCAGCTTGCAGGAAACCTTGCTCATTGAGGGCCTTGCCCTTGAATATGCTTTGCAAGGAGGCAAGGAGGCCTCGGGTCCACTCGCTTTTCCAGTGGGGAACAGCGAGTGCTGAAGAGCTCTGTTCTGGCTCCAAGGCAGCCTGCAGCTCAGGCGCCCGTGGAATGGGCTTGGTTGGTAGAGCACAGCCCTCAGCAGGGCTCTCCAGTGTGTCTAGCCAGAGAGCCCCGTGCTTTGAACCGGCCTCAGGAATGCAGCTCTAGGGAGCTTTCCCCCTCCCTGCTTGCCTGTCCGGGTGACCACCTTGGAGAGGCCTGCTCCAAACTCGGGCTTTGGCCTTCACGCTGAGATCTCCTCCCTGAGCTCTCTA
Source organism: Hippopotamus amphibius kiboko (assembly GCF_030028045.1). Taxonomy (NCBI): domain Eukaryota; kingdom Metazoa; phylum Chordata; class Mammalia; order Artiodactyla; family Hippopotamidae; genus Hippopotamus; species Hippopotamus amphibius. Next base: position 32,031,889 of record NC_080202.1, on the reverse strand, counting down.
GCTCTCCCAACAATTGGCAAGTGCACCCAGTGGCACCACACCAGACAGTCTCCCTGAGCATGGCTAGGCCAGGCCTAGTCCCCGTGTCCCCTTGGTCTCTCTCGGCCTTTGCCTCCCTTAGGCCCTCCACTGCATGTCGACCCCCTGGGGTGCAAGGGGTCTTCCTGGAATGGCCAGTGTGTGGCGTGTGTCTTTTGGTGGCTCCGAGACTGCCTCCACAGAGGCTGGCTGGCAAGGGGAACACTGGGGCTGAGAGGAAAATCAGCATTGTGCGTCCGGGGCAGCAGGCTAGCTGTGGCTTCCAAACTGCCTGCATAGCCCCCGTGTGGCCGTCTCCTCTTCCCTGGTGGAAAGCCTCCCTGAGAACTTAGGAGGCTAGCTGAAAGACACAGGTGCTTTCCATTCCTTGCTAGGACTTCACCGACAGCCCTCGCTCTCTGACTGGTGAGTTGGCACCTTTACCAGAGGCCTCCCAGGGAGCTGCCCCATCCCCATCCAGAAAGGAAACCAGCCGTTGGCAAGCAAACTCAGGCAGAGAAGTCTTGCCAGGGGAGAGGTTTCCCGAAGGAGCCCATGCTTCAGTCCACACCCTTTTCCATGGGGGAAGCCGGGGTGTCCCAAATCTCTCCCACGCTTCAGAACCCCCTCCAGCAGCAGGGAGGCTTGCAGTCACCGTTGGGTGCCAAGGGGTGTTCCAGGCAGGCAGCTCTCCATGGAGAGAAAGGCTTCCCAGCTAGCAAGCTGCCTCAGGAGCATTGCTGCAGTGCGGGTGTGAGTACCCGTGGGGTCGCCTTGAGGGTGGCTCCTGGAGCTGCATGGACGCAAACCCCGTGCTGAGCACACACCCAGGCAAGACTTAGCACACGTCTCAGCACCTCAAGCAGATCATGGCAGATGCCTCCTGCCTGCACTCAATAGACAGGTTGCCCTGTGCATTGCTGGGGAGGCCCTGGCACGTCACAGTTTCCCATGGGCCCAGCTACAGCTTTCTCCCTCTTAGGCCATGCACAGATCCTCTCCAGAGCTACGCTGTGTGTGGAAGTTCGCAAGGTGTGGCATGTGCTTCTCTTTCACTGCTTGGAACCTGCACACACCCAGACTGTGTGTGTCAACATTCACAGTGGGGCCTGATGGCAAGCAATCCTTAGCCCACTGCAAAGCGGGAGAGAGGCGGCCTTTCTGCTCAGGGCCAAACACCCTGCTGCTAGTCTGCTTCCCTGCGGGCTAACCTCTGTGAGGGAAAGGCCGTCTGGGCCCTGAAACGCAAGCACCTGGCCACCCACTCCTAGGTGCTCCTTTGCAACGCTGTCTTTTGGAAAGGCATCCTTCTCCTGGAGCCACCATGTGAGCTGCCTTTGGAAGCCCACAAGAGGCAGGAAGCAGCTTGCAGGAAACCTTGCTCATTGAGGGCCTTGCCCTTGAATATGCTTTGCAAGGAGGCAAGGAGGCCTCGGGTCCACTCGCTTTTCCAGTGGGGAACAGCGAGTGCTGAAGAGCTCTGTTCTGGCTCCAAGGCAGCCTGCAGCTCAGGCGCCCGTGGAATGGGCTTGGTTGGTAGAGCACAGCCCTCAGCAGGGCTCTCCAGTGTGTCTAGCCAGAGAGCCCCCTGCTTTGAACCGGCCTCAGGAATGCAGCTCTAGGGAGCTTTCCCCCTCCCTGCTTGCCTGTCCGGGTGACCACCTTGGAGAGGCCTGCTCCAAACTCGGGCTTTGGCCTTCACGCTGAGATCTCCTCCCTGAGCTCTCTAGCTCTCCCAACAATTGGCAAGTGCACCCAGTGGCACCACACCAGACAGTCTCCCTGAGCATGGCTAGGCCAGGCCTAGTCCCCGTGTCCCCTTGGTCTCTCTCGGCCTTTGCCTCCCTTAGGCCCTCCACTGCATGTCGACCCCCTGGGGTGCAAGGGGTCTTCCTGGAATGGCCAGTGTGTGGCGTGTGTCTTTTGGTGGCTCCGAGACTGCCTCCACAGAGGCTGGCTGGCAAGGGGAACACTGGGGCTGAGAGGAAAATCAGCATTGTGCGTCCGGGGCAGCAGGCTAGCTGTGGCTTCCAAACTGCCTGCATAGCCCCCGTGTGGCCGTCTCCTCTTCCCTGGTGGAAAGCCTCCCTGAGAACTTAGGAGGCTAGCTGAAAGACACAGGTGCTTTGCATTCCTTGCTAGGACTTCACCGACAGCCCTCGCTCTCTGACTGGTGAGTTGGCACCTTCACCAGAGGCCTCCCAGGGAGCTGCCCCATCCCCATCCAGAAAGGAAACCAGCCGTTGGCAAGCAAACTCAGGCAGAGAAGTCTTGCCAGGGGAGAGGTTTCCCGAAGGAGCCCATGCTTCAGTCCACACCCTTTTCCATGGGGGAAGCCGGGCTGTCCCAAATCTCTCCCACGCTTCAGAACCCCCTCCAGCAGCAGGGAGGCTTGCAGTCACCGTTGGGTGCCAAGGGGTGTTCCAGGCAGGCAGCTCTCCATGGAGAGAAAGGCTTCCCAGCTAGCAAGCTGCCTCAGGAGCATTGCTGCAGTGCGGGTGTGAGTACCCGTGGGGTCGCCTTGAGGGTGGCTCCTGGAGCTGCATGGACGCAAACCCCGTGCTGAGCACACACCCAGGCAAGACTTAGCACACGTCTCAGCACCTCAAGCAGATCATGGCAGATGCCTCCTGCCTGCACTCAATAGACAGGTTGCCCTGTGCATTGCTGGGGAGGCCCTGGCACGTCACAGTTTCCCATGGGCCCAGCTACAGCCTTCTCCCTCTTAGGCCATGCACAGATCCTCTCCAGAGCTACGCTGTGTGTGGAAGTTCGCAAGGTGTGGCATGTGCTTCTCTTTCACTGCTTGGAACCTGCACACACCCAGACTGTGTGTGTCAACATTCACAGTGGGGCCTGATGGCAAGCAATCCTTAGCCCACTGCAAAGCGGGAGAGAGGCGGCCTTTCTGCTCAGGGCCAAACACCCTGCTGCTAGTCTGCTTCCCTGCGGGCTAACCTCTGTGAGGGAAAGGCCGTCTGGGCCCTGAAACGCAAGCACCTGGCCACCCACTCCTAGGTGCTCCTTTGCAACGCTGTCTTTTGGAAAGGCATCCTTCTCCTGGAGCCACCATGTGAGCTGCCTTTGGAAGCCCACAAGAGGCAGGAAGCAGCTTGCAGGAAACCTTGCTCATTGAGGGCCTTGCCCTTGAATATGCTTTGCAAGGAGGCAAGGAGGCCTCGGGTCCACTCGCTTTTCCAGTGGGGAACAGCGAGTGCTGAAGAGCTCTGTTCTGGCTCCAAGGCAGCCTGCAGCTCAGGCGCCCGTGGAATGGGCTTGGTTGGTAGAACACAGCCCTCAGCAGGGCTCTCCAGTGTGTCTAGCCAGAGAGCCCCCTGCTTTGAACCGGCCTCAGGAATGCAGCTCTAGGGAGCTTTCCCCCTCCCTGCTTGCCTGTCCGGGTGACCACCTTGGAGAGGCCTGCTCCAAACTCGGGCTTTGGCCTTCACGCTGAGATCTCCTCCCTGAGCTCTCTAGCTCTCCCAACAATTGGCAAGTGCACCCAGTGGCACCACACCAGACAGTCTCCCTGAGCATGGCTAGGCCAGGCCTAGTCCCCGTGTCCCCTTGGTCTCTCTCGGCCTTTGCCTCCCTTAGGCCCTCCACTGCATGTCGACCCCCTGGGGTGCAAGGGGTCTTCCTGGAATGGCCAGTGTGTGGCGTGTGTCTTTTGGTGGCTCCGAGACTGCCTCCACAGAGGCTGGCTGGCAAGGGGAACACTGGGGCTGAGAGGAAAATCAGCATTGTGCGTCCGGGGCAGCAGGCTAGCTGTGGCTTCCAAACTGCCTGCATAGCCCCCGTGTGGCCGTCTCCTCTTCCCTGGTGGAAAGCCTCCCTGAGAACTTAGGAGGCTAGCTGAAAGACACAGGTGCTTTGCATTCCTTGCTAGGACTTCACCGACAGCCCTCGCTCTCTGACTGGTGAGTTGGCACCTTCACCAGAGGCCTCCCAGGGAGCTGCCCCATCCCCATCCAGAAAGGAAACCAGCCGTTGGCAAGCAAACTCAGGCAGAGAAGTCTTGCCAGGGGAGAGGTTTCCCGAAGGAGCCCATGCTTCAGTCCACACCCTTTTCCATGGGGGAAGCCGGGCTGTCCCAAATCTCTCCCACGCTTCAGAACCCCCTCCAGCAGCAGGGAGGCTTGCAGTCACCGTTGGGTGCCAAGGGGTGTTCCAGGCAGGCAGCTCTCCATGGAGAGAAAGGCTTCCCAGCTAGCAAGCTGCCTCAGGAGCATTGCTGCAGTGCGGGTGTGAGTACCCGTGGGGTCGCCTTGAGGGTGGCTCCTGGAGCTGCATGGACGCAAACCCCGTGCTGAGCACACACCCAGGCAAGACTTAGCACACGTCTCAGCACCTCAAGCAGATCATGGCAGATGCCTCCTGCCTGCACTCAATAGACAGGTTGCCCTGTGCATTGCTGGGGAGGCCCTGGCACGTCACAGTTTCCCATGGACCCAGCTACAGCCTTCTCCCTCTTAGGCCATGCACAGATCCTCTCCAGAGCTACGCTGTGTGTGGAAGTTCGCAAGGTGTGGCATGTGCTTCTCTTTCACTGCTTGGAACCTGCACACACCCAGACTGTGTGTGTCAACATTCACAGTGGGGCCTGATGGCAAGCAATCCTTAGCCCACTGCAAAGCGGGAGAGAGGCGGCCTTTCTGCTCAGGGCCAAACACCCTGCTGCTAGTCTGCTTCCCTGCGGGCTAACCTCTGTGAGGGAAAGGCCGTCTGGGCCCTGAAACGCAAGCACCTGGCCACCCACTCCTAGGTGCTCCTTTGCAACGCTGTCTTTTGGAAAGGCATCCTTCTCCTGGAGCCACCATGTGAGCTGCCTTTGGAAGCCCACAAGAGGCAGGAAGCAGCTTGCAGGAAACCTTGCTCATTGAGGGCCTTGCCCTTGAATATGCTTTGCAAGGAGGCAAGGAGGCCTCGGGTCCACTCGCTTTTCCAGTGGGGAACAGCGAGTGCTGAAGAGCTCTGTTCTGGCTCCAAGGCAGCCTGCAGCTCAGGCGCCCGTGGAATGGGCTTGGTTGGTAGAGCACAGCCCTCAGCAGGGCTCTCCAGTGTGTCTAGCCAGAGAGCCCCGTGCTTTGAACCGGCCTCAGGAATGCAGCTCTAGGGAGCTTTCCCCCTCCCTGCTTGCCTGTCCGGGTGACCACCTTGGAGAGGCCTGCTCCAAACTCGGGCTTTGGCCTTCACGCTGAGATCTCCTCCCTGAGCTCTCTAGCTCTCCCAACAATTGGCAAGTGCACCCAGTGGCACCACACCAGACAGTCTCCCTGAGCATGGCTAGGCCAGGCCTAGTCCCCGTGTCCCCTTGGTCTCTCTCGGCCTTTGCCTCCCTTAGGCCCTCCACTGCATGTCGACCCCCTGGGGTGCAAGGGGTCTTCCTGGAATGGCCAGTGTGTGGCGTGTGTCTTTTGGTGGCTCCGAGACTGCCTCCACAGAGGCTGGCTGGCAAGGGGAACACTGGGGCTGAGAGGAAAATCAGCATTGTGCGTCCGGGGCAGCAGGCTAGCTGTGGCTTCCAAAGTGCCTGCATAGCCCCCGTGTGGCCGTCTCCTCTTCCCTGGTGGAAAGCCTCCCTGAGAACTTAGGAGGCTAGCTGAAAGACACAGGTGCTTTGCATTCCTTGCTAGGACTTCACCGACAGCCCTCGCTCTCTGACTGGTGAGTTGGCACCTTCACCAGAGGCCTCCCAGGGAGCTGCCCCATCCCCATCCAGAAAGGAAACCAGCCGTTGGCAAGCAAACTCAGGCAGAGAAGTCTTGCCAGGGGAGAGGTTTCCCGAAGGATCCCATGCTTCAGTCCACACCCTTTTCCATGGGGGATGCCGGGCTGTCCCAAATCTCTCCCACGCTTCAGAACCCCCTCCAGCAGCAGGGATGCTTGCAGTCACCGTTGGGTGCCAAGGGGTGTTCCAGGCAGGCAGCTCTCCATGGAGAGAAAGGCTTCCCAGCTAGCAAGCTGCCTCAGGAGCATTGCTGGAGTGCGGGTGTGAGTACCCGTGGGGTCGCCTTGAGGGTGGCTCCTGGAGCTGCATGGACGCAAACCCCGTGCTGAGCACACACCCAGGCAAGACTTAGCACACGTCTCAGCACCTCAAGCAGATCATGGCAGATGCCTCCTGCCTGCACTCAATAGACAGGTTGCCCTGTGCATTGCTGGGGAGGCCCTGGCACGTCACAGTTTCCCATGGACCCAGCTACAGCCTTCTCCCTCTTAGGCCATGCACAGATCCTCTCCAGAGCTACGCTGTGTGTGGAAGTTCGCAAGGTGTGGCATGTGCTTCTCTTTCACTGCTTGGAACCTGCACACACCCAGACTGTGTGTGTCAACATTCACAGTGGGGCCTGATGGCAAGCAATCCTTAGCCCACTGCAAAGCGGGAGAGAGGCGGCCTTTCTGCTCAGGGCCAAACACCCTGCTGCTAGTCTGCTTCCCTGCGGGCTAACCTCTGTGAGGGAAAGGCCGTCTGGGCCCTGAAACGCAAGCACCTGGCCACCCACTCCTAGGTGCTCCTTTGCAACGCTGTCTTTTGGAAAGGCATCCTTCTCCTGGAGCCACCATGTGAGCTGCCTTTGGAAGCCCACAAGAGGCAGGAAGCAGCTTGCAGGAAACCTTGCTCATTGAGGGCCTTGCCCTTGAATATGCTTTGCAAGGAGGCAAGGAGGCCTCGGGTCCACTCGCTTTTCCAGTGGGGAACAGCGAGTGCTGAAGAGCTCTGTTCTGGCTCCAAGGCAGCCTGCAGCTCAGGCGCCCGTGGAATGGGCTTGGTTGGTAGAGCACAGCCCTCAGCAGGGCTCTCCAGTGTGTCTAGCCAGAGAGCCCCGTGCTTTGAACCGGCCTCAGGAATGCAGCTCTAGGGAGCTTTCCCCCTCCCTGCTTGCCTGTCCGGGTGACCACCTTGGAGAGGCCTGCTCCAAACTCGGGCTTTGGCCTTCACGCTGAGATCTCCTCCCTGAGCTCTCTAGCTCTCCCAACAATTGGCAAGTGCACCCAGTGGCACCACACCAGACAGTCTCCCTGAGCATGGCTAGGCCAGGCCTAGTCCCCGTGTCCCCTTGGTCTCTCTCGGCCTTTGCCTCCCTTAGGCCCTCCACTGCATGTCGACCCCCTGGGGTGCAAGGGGTCTTCCTGGAATGGCCAGTGTGTGGCGTGTGTCTTTTGGTGGCTCCGAGACTGCCTCCACAGAGGCTGGCTGGCAAGGGGAACACTGGGGCTGAGAGGAAAATCAGCATTGTGCGTCCGGGGCAGCAGGCTAGCTGTGGCTTCCAAACTGCCTGCATAGCCCCCGTGTGGCCGTCTCCTCTTCCCTGGTGGAAAGCCTCCCTGAGAACTTAGGAGGCTAGCTGAAAGACACAGGTGCTTTCCATTCCTTGCTAGGACTTCACCGACAGCCCTCGCTCTCTGACTGGTGAGTTGGCACCTTTACCAGAGGCCTCCCAGGGAGCTGCCCCATCCCCATCCAGAAAGGAAACCAGCCGTTGGCAAGCAAACTCAGGCAGAGAAGTCTTGCCAGGGGAGAGGTTTCCCGAAGGAGCCCATGCTTCAGTCCACACCCTTTTCCATGGGGGAAGCCGGGGTGTCCCAAATCTCTCCCACGCTTCAGAACCCCCTCCAGCAGCAGGGAGGCTTGCAGTCACCGTTGGGTGCCAAGGGGTGTTCCAGGCAGGCAGCTCTCCATGGAGAGAAAGGCTTCCCAGCTAGCAAGCTGCCTCAGGAGCATTGCTGCAGTGCGGGTGTGAGTACCCGTGGGGTCGCCTTGAGGGTGGCTCCTGGAGCTGCATGGACGCAAACCCCGTGCTGAGCACACACCCAGGCAAGACTTAGCACACGTCTCAGCACCTCAAGCAGATCATGGCAGATGCCTCCTGCCTGCACTCAATAGACAGGTTGCCCTGTGCATTGCTGGGGAGGCCCTGGCACGTCACAGTTTCCCATGGGCCCAGCTACAGCTTTCTCCCTCTTAGGCCATGCACAGATCCTCTCCAGAGCTACGCTGTGTGTGGAAGTTCGCAAGGTGTGGCATGTGCTTCTCTTTCACTGCTTGGAACCTGCACACACCCAGACTGTGTGTGTCAACATTCACAGTGGGGCCTGATGGCAAGCAATCCTTAGCCCACTGCAAAGCGGGAGAGAGGCGGCCTTTCTGCTCAGGGCCAAACACCCTGCTGCTAGTCTGCTTCCCTGCGGGCTAACCTCTGTGAGGGAAAGGCCGTCTGGGCCCTGAAACGCAAGCACCTGGCCACCCACTCCTAGGTGCTCCTTTGCAACGCTGTCTTTTGGAAAGGCATCCTTCTCCTGGAGCCACCATGTGAGCTGCCTTTGGAAGCCCACAAGAGGCAGGAAGCAGCTTGCAGGAAACCTTGCTCATTGAGGGCCTTGCCCTTGAATATGCTTTGCAAGGAGGCAAGGAGGCCTCGGGTCCACTCGCTTTTCCAGTGGGGAACAGCGAGTGCTGAAGAGCTCTGTTCTGGCTCCAAGGCAGCCTGCAGCTCAGGCGCCCGTGGAATGGGCTTGGTTGGTAGAGCACAGCCCTCAGCAGGGCTCTCCAGTGTGTCTAGCCAGAGAGCCCCCTGCTTTGAACCGGCCTCAGGAATGCAGCTCTAGGGAGCTTTCCCCCTCCCTGCTTGCCTGTCCGGGTGACCACCTTGGAGAGGCCTGCTCCAAACTCGGGCTTTGGCCTTCACGCTGAGATCTCCTCCCTGAGCTCTCTAGCTCTCCCAACAATTGGCAAGTGCACCCAGTGGCACCACACCAGACAGTCTCCCTGAGCATGGCTAGGCCAGGCCTAGTCCCCGTGTCCCCTTGGTCTCTCTCGGCCTTTGCCTCCCTTAGGCCCTCCACTGCATGTCGACCCCCTGGGGTGCAAGGGGTCTTCCTGGAATGGCCAGTGTGTGGCGTGTGTCTTTTGGTGGCTCCGAGACTGCCTCCACAGAGGCTGGCTGGCAAGGGGAACACTGGGGCTGAGAGGAAAATCAGCATTGTGCGTCCGGGGCAGCAGGCTAGCTGTGGCTTCCAAACTGCCTGCATAGCCCCCGTGTGGCCGTCTCCTCTTCCCTGGTGGAAAGCCTCCCTGAGAACTTAGGAGGCTAGCTGAAAGACACAGGTGCTTTGCATTCCTTGCTAGGACTTCACCGACAGCCCTCGCTCTCTGACTGGTGAGTTGGCACCTTCACCAGAGGCCTCCCAGGGAGCTGCCCCATCCCCATCCAGAAAGGAAACCAGCCGTTGGCAAGCAAACTCAGGCAGAGAAGTCTTGCCAGGGGAGAGGTTTCCCGAAGGAGCCCATGCTTCAGTCCACACCCTTTTCCATGGGGGAAGCCGGGCTGTCCCAAATCTCTCCCACGCTTCAGAACCCCCTCCAGCAGCAGGGAGGCTTGCAGTCACCGTTGGGTGCCAAGGGGTGTTCCAGGCAGGCAGCTCTCCATGGAGAGAAAGGCTTCCCAGCTAGCAAGCTGCCTCAGGAGCATTGCTGCAGTGCGGGTGTGAGTACCCGTGGGGTCGCCTTGAGGGTGGCTCCTGGAGCTGCATGGACGCAAACCCCGTGCTGAGCACACACCCAGGCAAGACTTAGCACACGTCTCAGCACCTCAAGCAGATCATGGCAGATGCCTCCTGCCTGCACTCAATAGACAGGTTGCCCTGTGCATTGCTGGGGAGGCCCTGGCACGTCACAGTTTCCCATGGGCCCAGCTACAGCCTTCTCCCTCTTAGGCCATGCACAGATCCTCTCCAGAGCTACGCTGTGTGTGGAAGTTCGCAAGGTGTGGCATGTGCTTCTCTTTCACTGCTTGGAACCTGCACACACCCAGACTGTGTGTGTCAACATTCACAGTGGGGCCTGATGGCAAGCAATCCTTAGCCCACTGCAAAGCGGGAGAGAGGCGGCCTTTCTGCTCAGGGCCAAACACCCTGCTGCTAGTCTGCTTCCCTGCGGGCTAACCTCTGTGAGGGAAAGGCCGTCTGGGCCCTGAAACGCAAGCACCTGGCCACCCACTCCTAGGTGCTCCTTTGCAACGCTGTCTTTTGGAAAGGCATCCTTCTCCTGGAGCCACCATGTGAGCTGCCTTTGGAAGCCCACAAGAGGCAGGAAGCAGCTTGCAGGAAACCTTGCTCATTGAGGGCCTTGCCCTTGAATATGCTTTGCAAGGAGGCAAGGAGGCCTCGGGTCCACTCGCTTTTCCAGTGGGGAACAGCGAGTGCTGAAGAGCTCTGTTCTGGCTCCAAGGCAGCCTGCAGCTCAGGCGCCCGTGGAATGGGCTTGGTTGGTAGAACACAGCCCTCAGCAGGGCTCTCCAGTGTGTCTAGCCAGAGAGCCCCCTGCTTTGAACCGGCCTCAGGAATGCAGCTCTAGGGAGCTTTCCCCCTCCCTGCTTGCCTGTCCGGGTGACCACCTTGGAGAGGCCTGCTCCAAACTCGGGCTTTGGCCTTCACGCTGAGATCTCCTCCCTGAGCTCTCTAGCTCTCCCAACAATTGGCAAGTGCACCCAGTGGCACCACACCAGACAGTCTCCCTGAGCATGGCTAGGCCAGGCCTAGTCCCCGTGTCCCCTTGGTCTCTCTCGGCCTTTGCCTCCCTTAGGCCCTCCACTGCATGTCGACCCCCTGGGGTGCAAGGGGTCTTCCTGGAATGGCCAGTGTGTGGCGTGTGTCTTTTGGTGGCTCCGAGACTGCCTCCACAGAGGCTGGCTGGCAAGGGGAACACTGGGGCTGAGAGGAAAATCAGCATTGTGCGTCCGGGGCAGCAGGCTAGCTGTGGCTTCCAAACTGCCTGCATAGCCCCCGTGTGGCCGTCTCCTCTTCCCTGGTGGAAAGCCTCCCTGAGAACTTAGGAGGCTAGCTGAAAGACACAGGTGCTTTGCATTCCTTGCTAGGACTTCACCGACAGCCCTCGCTCTCTGACTGGTGAGTTGGCACCTTCACCAGAGGCCTCCCAGGGAGCTGCCCCATCCCCATCCAGAAAGGAAACCAGCCGTTGGCAAGCAAACTCAGGCAGAGAAGTCTTGCCAGGGGAGAGGTTTCCCGAAGGAGCCCATGCTTCAGTCCACACCCTTTTCCATGGGGGAAGCCGGGCTGTCCCAAATCTCTCCCACGCTTCAGAACCCCCTCCAGCAGCAGGGAGGCTTGCAGTCACCGTTGGGTGCCAAGGGGTGTTCCAGGCAGGCAGCTCTCCATGGAGAGAAAGGCTTCCCAGCTAGCAAGCTGCCTCAGGAGCATTGCTGCAGTGCGGGTGTGAGTACCCGTGGGGTCGCCTTGAGGGTGGCTCCTGGAGCTGCATGGACGCAAACCCCGTGCTGAGCACACACCCAGGCAAGACTTAGCACACGTCTCAGCACCTCAAGCAGATCATGGCAGATGCCTCCTGCCTGCACTCAATAGACAGGTTGCCCTGTGCATTGCTGGGGAGGCCCTGGCACGTCACAGTTTCCCATGGGCCCAGCTACAGCCTTCTCCCTCTTAGGCCATGCACAGATCCTCTCCAGAGCTACGCTGTGTGTGGAAGTTCGCAAGGTGTGGCATGTGCTTCTCTTTCACTGCTTGGAACCTGCACACACCCAGACTGTGTGTGTCAACATTCACAGTGGGGCCTGATGGCAAGCAATCCTTAGCCCACTGCAAAGCGGGAGAGAGGCGGCCTTTCTGCTCAGGGCCAAACACCCTGCTGCTAGTCTGCTTCCCTGCGGGCTAACCTCTGTGAGGGAAAGGCCGTCTGGGCCCTGAAACGCAAGCACCTGGCCACCCACTCCTAGGTGCTCCTTTGCAACGCTGTCTTTTGGAAAGGCATCCTTCTCCTGGAGCCACCATGTGAGCTGCCTTTGGAAGCCCACAAGAGGCAGGAAGCAGCTTGCAGGAAACCTTGCTCATTGAGGGCCTTGCCCTTGAATATGCTTTGCAAGGAGGCAAGGAGGCCTCGGGTCCACTCGCTTTTCCAGTGGGGAACAGCGAGTGCTGAAGAGCTCTGTTCTGGCTCCAAGGCAGCCTGCAGCTCAGGCGCCCGTGGAATGGGCTTGGTTGGTAGAGCACAGCCCTCAGCAGGGCTCTCCAGTGTGTCTAGCCAGAGAGCCCCCTGCTTTGAACCGGCCTCAGGAATGCAGCTCTAGGGAGCTTTCCCCCTCCCTGCTTGCCTGTCCGGGTGACCACCTTGGAGAGGCCTGCTCCAAACTCGGGCTTTGGCCTTCACGCTGAGATCTCCTCCCTGAGCTCTCTAGCTCTCCCAACAATTGGCAAGTGCACCCAGTGGCACCACACCAGACAGTCTCCCTGAGCATGGCTAGGCCAGGCCTAGTCCCCGTGTCCCCTTGGTCTCTCTCGGCCTTTGCCTCCCTTAGGCCCTCCACTGCATGTCGACCCCCTGGGGTGCAAGGGGTCTTCCTGGAATGGCCAGTGTGTGGCGTGTGTCTTTTGGTGGCTCCGAGACTGCCTCCACAGAGGCTGGCTGGCAAGGGGAACACTGGGGCTGAGAGGAAAATCAGCATTGTGCGTCCGGGGCAGCAGGCTAGCTGTGGCTTCCAAACTGCCTGCATAGCCCCCGTGTGGCCGTCTCCTCTTCCCTGGTGGAAAGCCTCCCTGAGAACTTAGGAGGCTAGCTGAAAGACACAGGTGCTTTGCATTCCTTGCTAGGACTTCACCGACAGCCCTCGCTCTCTGACTGGTGAGTTGGCACCTTCACCAGAGGCCTCCCAGGGAGCTGCCCCATCCCCATCCAGAAAGGAAACCAGCCGTTGGCAAGCAAACTCAGGCAGAGAAGTCTTGCCAGGGGAGAGGTTTCCCAAAGGAGCCCATGCTTCAGTCCACACCCTTTTCCATGGGGGAAGCCGGGGTGTCCCAAATCTCTCCCACGCTTCAGAAACCCCTCCAGGAGCAGGGAGGCTTGCAGTCACCGTTGGGTGCCAAGGGGTGTTCCAGGCAGGCAGCTCTCCATGGAGAGAAAGGCTTCCCAGCTAGCAAGCTGCCTCAGGAGCATTGCTGCAGTGCGGGTGTGAGTACCCGTGGGGTCGCCTTGAGGGTGGCTCCTGGAGCTGCATGGACGCAAACCCCGTGCTGAGCACACACCCAGGCAAGACTTAGCACACGTCTCAGCACCTCAAGCAGATCATGGCAGATGCCTCCTGCCTGCACTCAATAGACAGGTTGCCCTGTGCATTGCTGGGGAGGCCCTGGCACGTCACAGTTTCCCATGGGCCCAGCTACAGCCTTCTCCCTCTTAGGCCATGCACAGATCCTCTCCAGAGCTACGCTGTGTGTGGAAGTTCGCAAGGTGTGGCATGTGCTTCTCTTTCACTGCTTGGAACCTGCACACACCCAGACTGTGTGTGTCAACATTCACAGTGGGGCCTGATGGCAAGCAATCCTTAGCCCACTGCAAAGCGGGAGAGAGGCGGCCTTTCTGCTCAGGGCCAAACACCCTGCTGCTAGTCTGCTTCCCTGCGGGCTAACCTCTGTGAGGGAAAGGCCGTCTGGGCCCTGAAACGCAAGCACCTGGCCACCCACTCCTAGGTGCTCCTTTGCAACGCTGTCTTTTGGAAAGGCATCCTTCTCCTGGAGCCACCATGTGAGCTGCCTTTGGAAGCCCACAAGAGGCAGGAAGCAGCTTGCAGGAAACCTTGCTCATTGAGGGCCTTGCCCTTGAATATGCTTTGCAAGGAGGCAAGGAGGCCTCGGGTCCACTCGCTTTTCCAGTGGGGAACAGCGAGTGCTGAAGAGCTCTGTTCTGGCTCCAAGGCAGCCTGCAGCTCAGGCGCCCGTGGAATGGGCTTGGTTGGTAGAGCACAGCCCTCAGCAGGGCTCTCCAGTGTGTCTAGCCAGAGAGCCCCCTGCTTTGAACCGGCCTCAGGAATGCAGCTCTAGGGAGCTTTCCCCCTCCCTGCTTGCCTGTCCGGGTGACCACCTTGGAGAGGCCTGCTCCAAACTCGGGCTTTGGCCTTCACGCTGAGATCTCCTCCCTGAGCTCTCTAGCTCTCCCAACAATTGGCAAGTGCACCCAGTGGCACCACACCAGACAGTCTCCCTGAGCATGGCTAGGCCAGGCCTAGTCCCCGTGTCCCCTTGGTCTCTCTCGGCCTTTGCCTCCCTTAGGCCCTCCACTGCATGTCGACCCCCTGGGGTGCAAGGGGTCTTCCTGGAATGGCCAGTGTGTGGCGTGTGTCTTTTGGTGGCTCCGAGACTGCCTCCACAGAGGCTGGCTGGCAAGGGGAACACTGGGGCTGAGAGGAAAATCAGCATTGTGCGTCCGGGGCAGCAGGCTAGCTGTGGCTTCCAAACTGCCTGCATAGCCCCCGTGTGGCCGTCTCCTCTTCCCTGGTGGAAAGCCTCCCTGAGAACTTAGGAGGCTAGCTGAAAGACACAGGTGCTTTCCATTCCTTGCTAGGACTTCACCGACAGCCCTCGCTCTCTGACTGGTGAGTTGGCACCTTCACCAGAGGCCTCCCAGGGAGCTGCCCCATCCCCATCCAGAAAGGAAACCAGCCGTTGGCAAGCAAACTCAGGCAGAGAAGTCTTGCCAGGGGAGAGGTTTCCCGAAGGAGCCCATGCTTCAGTCCACACCCTTTTCCATGGGGGAAGCCGGGGTGTCCCAAATCTCTCCCACGCTTCAGAACCCCCTCCAGCAGCAGGGAGGCTTGCAGTCACCGTTGGGTGCCAAGGGGTGTTCCAGGCAGGCAGCTCTCCATGGAGAGAAAGGCTTCCCAGCTAGCAAGCTGCCTCAGGAGCATTGCTGCAGTGCGGGTGTGAGTACCCGTGGGGTCGCCTTGAGGGTGGCTCCTGGAGCTGCATGGACGCAAACCCCGTGCTGAGCACACACCCAGGCAAGACTTAGCACACGTCTCAGCACCTCAAGCAGATCATGGCAGATGCCTCCTGCCTGCACTCAATAGACAGGTTGTCCTGTGCATTGCTGGGGAGGCCCTGGCACGTCACAGTTTCCCATGGGCCCAGCTACAGCCTTCTCCCTCTTAGGCCATGCACAGATCCTCTCCAGAGCTACGCTGTGTGTGGAAGTTCGCAAGGTGTGGCATGTGCTTCTCTTTCACTGCTTGGAACCTGCACACACCCAGACTGTGTGTGTCAACATTCACAGTGGGGCCTGATGGCAAGCAATCCTTAGCCCACTGCAAAGCGGGAGAGAGGTGGCCTTTCTGCTCAGGGCCAAACACCCTGCTGCTAGTCTGCTTCCCTGCGGGCTAACCTCTGTGAGGGAAAGGCCGTCTGGGCCCTGAAACGCAAGCACCTGGCCACCCACTCCTAGGTGCTCCTTTGCAACGCTGTCTTTTGGAAAGGCATCCTTCTCCTGGAGCCACCATGTGAGCTGCCTTTGGAAGCCCACAAGAGGCAGGAAGCAGCTTGCAGGAAACCTTGCTCATTGAGGGCCTTGCCCTTGAATATGCTTTGCAAGGAGGCAAGGAGGCCTCGGGTCCACTCGCTTTTCCAGTGGGGAACAGCGAGTGCTGAAGAGCTCTGTTCTGGCTCCAAGGCAGCCTGCAGCTCAGGCGCCCGTGGAATGGGCTTGGTTGGTAGAGCACAGCCCTCAGCAGGGCTCTCCAGTGTGTCTAGCCAGAGAGCCCCCTGCTTTGAACTGGCCTCAGGAATGCAGCTCTAGGGAGCTTTCCCCCTCCCTGCTTGCCTGTCCGGGTGACCACCTTGGAGAGGCCTGCTCCAAACTCGGGCTTTGGCCTTCACGCTGAGCTCTCCTCCCTGAGCTCTCTAGCTCTCCCAACAATTGGCAAGTGCACCCAGTGGCACCACACCAGACAGTCTCCCTGAGCATGGCTAGGCCAGGCCTAGTCCCCGTGTCCCCTTGGTCTCTCTCGGCCTTTGCCTCCCTTAGGCCCTCCACTGCATGTCGACCCCCTGGGGTGCAAGGGGTCTTCCTGGAATGGCCAGTGTGTGGCGTGTGTCTTTTGGTGGCTCCGAGACTGCCTCCACAGAGGCTGGCTGGCAAGGGGAACACTGGGGCTGAGAGGAAAATCAGCATTGTGCGTCCGGGGCAGCAGGCTAGCTGTGGCTTCCAAACTGCCTGCATAGCCCCCGTGTGGCCGTCTCCTCTTCCCTGGTGGAAAGCCTCCCTGAGAACTTAGGAGGCTAGCTGAAAGACACAGGTGCTTTCCATTCCTTGCTAGGACTTCACCGACAGCCCTCGCTCTCTGACTGGTGAGTTGGCACCTTCACCAGAGGCCTCCCAGGGAGCTGCCCCATCCCCATCCAGAAAGGAAACCAGCCGTTGGCAAGCAAACTCAGGCAGAGAAGTCTTGCCAGGGGAGAGGTTTCCCGAAGGAGCCCATGCTTCAGTCCACACCCTTTTCCATGGGGGAAGCCGGGGTGTCCCAAATCTCTCCCACGCTTCAGAACCCCCTCCAGCAGCAGGGAGGCTTGCAGTCACCGTTGGGTGCCAAGGGGTGTTCCAGGCAGGCAGCTCTCCATGGAGAGAAAGGCTTCCCAGCTAGCAAGCTGCCTCAGGAGCATTGCTGCAGTGTGGGTGTGAGTACCCGTGGGGTCGCCTTGAGGGTGGCTCCTGGAGCTGCATGGACGCAAACCCCGTGCTGAGCACACACCCAGGCAAGACTTAGCACACGTCTCAGCACCTCAAGCAGATCATGGCAGATGCCTCCTGCCTGCACTCAATAGACAGGTTGCCCTGTGCATTGCTGGGGAGGCCCTGGCACGTCACAGTTTCCCATGGGCCCAGCTACAGCCTTCTCCCTCTTAGGCCATGCACAGATCCTCTCCAGAGCTACGCTGTGTGTGGAAGTTCGCAAGGTGTGGCATGTGCTTCTCTTTCACTGCTTGGAACCTGCACACACCCAGACTGTGTGTGTCAACATTCACAGTGGGGCCTGATGGCAAGCAATCCTTAGCCCACTGCAAAGCGGGAGAGAGGCGGCCTTTCTGCTCAGGGCCAAACACCCTGCTGCTAGTCTGCTTCCCTGCGGGCTAACCTCTGTGAGGGAAAGGCCGTCTGGGCCCTGAAACGCAAGCACCTGGCCACCCACTCCTAGGTGCTCCTTTGCAACGCTGTCTTTTGGAAAGGCATCCTTCTCCTGGAGCCACCATGTGAGCTGCCTTTGGAAGCCCACAAGAGGCAGGAAGCAGCTTGCAGGAAACCTTGCTCATTGAGGGCCTTGCCCTTGAATATGCTTTGCAAGGAGGCAAGGAGGCCTCGGGTCCACTCGCTTTTCCAGTGGGGAACAGCGAGTGCTGAAGAGCTCTGTTCTGGCTCCAAGGCAGCCTGCAGCTCAGGCGCCCGTGGAATGGGCTTGGTTGGTAGAGCACAGCCCTCAGCAGGGCTCTCCAGTGTGTCTAGCCAGAGAGCCCCCTGCTTTGAACCGGCCTCAGGAATGCAGCTCTAGGGAGCTTTCCCCCTCCCTGCTTGCCTGTCCGGGTGACCACCTTGGAGAGGCCTGCTCCAAACTCGGGCTTTGGCCTTCACGCTGAGATCTCCTCCCTGAGCTCTCTAGCTCTCCCAACAATTGGCAAGTGCACCCAGTGGCACCACACCAGACAGTCTCCCTGAGCATGGCTAGGCCAGGCCTAGTCCCCGTGTCCCCTTGGTCTCTCTCGGCCTTTGCCTCCCTTAGGCCCTCCACTGCATGTCGACCCCCTGGGGTGCAAGGGGTCTTCCTGGAATGGCCAGTGTGTGGCGTGTGTCTTTTGGTGGCTCCGAGACTGCCTCCACAGAGGCTGGCTGGCAAGGGGAACACTGGGGCTGAGAGGAAAATCAGCATTGTGCGTCCGGGGCAGCAGGCTAGCTGTGGCTTCCAAACTGCCTGCATAGCCCCCGTGTGGCCGTCTCCTCTTCCCTGGTGGAAAGCCTCCCTGAGAACTTAGGAGGCTAGCTGAAAGACACAGGTGCTTTCCATTCCTTGCTAGGACTTCACCGACAGCCCTCGCTCTCTGACTGGTGAGTTGGCACCTTCACCAGAGGCCTCCCAGGGAGCTGCCCCATCCCCATCCAGAAAGGAAACCAGCCGTTGGCAAGCAAACTCAGGCAGAGAAGTCTTGCCAGGGGAGAGGTTTCCCGAAGGAGCCCATGCTTCAGTCCACACCCTTTTCCATGGGGGAAGCCGGGCTGTCCCAAATCTCTCCCACGCTTCAGAACCCCCTCCAGCAGCAGGGAGGCTTGCAGTCACCGTTGGGTGCCAAGGGGTGTTCCAGGCAGGCAGCTCTCCATGGAGAGAAAGGCTTCCCAGCTAGCAAGCTGCCTCAGGAGCTTTGCTGCAGTGCGGGTGTGAGTACCCGTGGGGTCGCCTTGAGGGTGGCTCCTGGAGCTGCATGGACGCAAACCCCGTGCTGAGCACACACCCAGGCAAGACTTAGCACACGTCTCAGCACCTCAAGCAGATCATGGCAGATGCCTCCTGCCTGCACTCAATAGACAGGTTGCCCTGTGCATTGCTGGGGAGGCCCTGGCACGTCACAGTTTCCCATGGGCCCAGCTACAGCCTTCTCCCTCTTAGGCCATGCACAGATCCTCTCCAGAGCTACGCTGTGTGTGGAAGTTCGCAAGGTGTGGCATGTGCTTCTCTTTCACTGCTTGGAACCTGCACACACCCAGACTGTGTGTGTCAACATTCACAGTGGGGCCTGATGGCAAGCAATCCTTAGCCCACTGCAAAGCGGGAGAGAGGCGGCCTTTCTGCTCAGGGCCAAACACCCTGCTGCTAGTCTGCTTCCCTGCGGGCTAACCTCTGTGAGGGAAAGGCCGTCTGGGCCCTGAAACGCAAGCACCTGGCCACCCACTCCTAGGTGCTCCTTTGCAACGCTGTCTTTTGGAAAGGCATCCTTCTCCTGGAGCCACCATGTGAGCTGCCTTTGGAAGCCCACAAGAGGCAGGAAGCAGCTTGCAGGAAACCTTGCTCATTGAGGGCCTTGCCCTTGAATATGCTTTGCAAGGAGGCAAGGAGGCCTCGGGTCCACTCGCTTTTCCAGTGGGGAACAGCGAGTGCTGAAGAGCTCTGTTCTGGCTCCAAGGCAGCCTGCAGCTCAGGCGCCCGTGGAATGGGCTTGGTTGGTAGAGCACAGCCCTCAGCAGGGCTCTCCAGTGTGTCTAGCCAGAGAGCCCCCTGCTTTGAACCGGCCTCAGGAATGCAGCTCTAGGGAGCTTTCCCCCTCCCTGCTTGCCTGTCCGGGTGACCACCTTGGAGAGGCCTGCTCCAAACTCGGGCTTTGGCCTTCACGCTGAGATCTCCTCCCTGAGCTCTCTAGCTCTCCCAACAATTGGCAAGTGCACCCAGTGGCACCACACCAGACAGTCTCCCTGAGCATGGCTAGGCCAGGCCTAGTCCCCGTGTCCCCTTGGTCTCTCTCGGCCTTTGCCTCCCTTAGGCCCTCCACTGCATGTCGACCCCCTGGGGTGCAAGGGGTCTTCCTGGAATGGCCAGTGTGTGGCGTGTGTCTTTTGGTGGCTCCGAGACTGCCTCCACAGAGGCTGGCTGGCAAGGGGAACACTGGGGCTGAGAGGAAAATCAGCATTGTGCGTCCGGGGCAGCAGGCTAGCTGTGGCTTCCAAACTGCCTGCATAGCCCCCGTGTGGCCGTCTCCTCTTCCCTGGTGGAAAGCCTCCCTGAGAACTTAGGAGGCTAGCTGAAAGACACAGGTGCTTTCCATTCCTTGCTAGGACTTCACCGACAGCCCTCGCTCTCTGACTGGTGAGTTGGCACCTTCACCAGAGGCCTCCCAGGGAGCTGCCCCATCCCCATCCAGAAAGGAAACCAGCCGTTGGCAAGCAAACTCAGGCAGAGAAGTCTTGCCAGGGGAGAGGTTTCCCGAAGGAGCCCATGCTTCAGTCCACACCCTTTTCCATGGGGGAAGCCGGGCTGTCCCAAATCTCTCCCACGCTTCAGAACCCCCTCCAGCAGCAGGGAGGCTTGCAGTCACCGTTGGGTGCCAAGGGGTGTTCCAGGCAGGCAGCTCTCCATGGAGAGAAAGGCTTCCCAGCTAGCAAGCTGCCTCAGGAGCATTGCTGCAGTGCGGGTGTGAGTACCCGTGGGGTCGCCTTGAGGGTGGCTCCTGGAGCTGCATGGACGCAAACCCCGTGCTGAGCACACACCCAGGCAAGACTTAGCACACGTCTCAGCACCTCAAGCAGATCATGGCAGATGCCTCCTGCCTGCACTCAATAGACAGGTTGCCCTGTGCATTGCTGGGGAGGCCCTGGCACGTCACAGTTTCCCATGGGCCCAGCTACAGCCTTCTCCCTCTTAGGCCATGCACAGATCCTCTCCAGAGCTACGCTGTGTGTGGAAGTTCGCAAGGTGTGGCATGTGCTTCTCTTTCACTGCTTGGAACCTGCACACACCCAGACTGTGTGTGTCAACATTCACAGTGGGGCCTGATGGCAAGCAATCCTTAGCCCACTGCAAAGCGGGAGAGAGGCGGCCTTTCTGCTCAGGGCCAAACACCCTGCTGCTAGTCTGCTTCCCTGCGGGCTAACCTCTGTGAGGGAAAGGCCGTCTGGGCCCTGAAACGCAAGCACCTGGCCACCCACTCCTAGGTGCTCCTTTGCAACGCTGTCTTTTGGAAAGGCATCCTTCTCCTGGAGCCACCATGTGAGCTGCCTTTGGAAGCCCACAAGAGGCAGGAAGCAGCTTGCAGGAAACCTTGCTCATTGAGGGCCTTGCCCTTGAATATGCTTTGCAAGGAGGCAAGGAGGCCTCGGGTCCACTCGCTTTTCCAGTGGGGAACAGCGAGTGCTGAAGAGCTCTGTTCTGGCTCCAAGGCAGCCTGCAGCTCAGGCGCCCGTGGAATGGGCTTGGTTGGTAGAGCACAGCCCTCAGCAGGGCTCTCCAGTGTGTCTAGCCAGAGAGCCCCCTGCTTTGAACCGGCCTCAGGAATGCAGCTCTAGGGAGCTTTCCCCCTCCCTGCTTGCCTGTCCGGGTGACCACCTTGGAGAGGCCTGCTCCAAACTCGGGCTTTGGCCTTCACGCTGAGATCTCCTCCCTGAGCTCTCTAGCTCTCCCAACAATTGGCAAGTGCACCCAGTGGCACCACACCAGACAGTCTCCCTGAGCATGGCTAGGCCAGGCCTAGTCCCCGTGTCCCCTTGGTCTCTCTCGGCCTTTGCCTCCCTTAGGCCCTCCACTGCATGTCGACCCCCTGGGGTGCAAGGGGTCTTCCTGGAATGGCCAGTGTGTGGCGTGTGTCTTTTGGTGGCTCCGAGACTGCCTCCACAGAGGCTGGCTGGCAAGGGGAACACTGGGGCTGAGAGGAAAATCAGCATTGTGCGTCCGGGGCAGCAGGCTAGCTGTGGCTTCCAAACTGCCTGCATAGCCCCCGTGTGGCCGTCTCCTCTTCCCTGGTGGAAAGCCTCCCTGAGAACTTAGGAGGCTAGCTGAAAGACACAGGTGCTTTCCATTCCTTGCTAGGACTTCACCGACAGCCCTCGCTCTCTGACTGGTGAGTTGGCACCTTTACCAGAGGCCTCCCAGGGAGCTGCCCCATCCCCATCCAGAAAGGAAACCAGCCGTTGGCAAGCAAACTCAGGCAGAGAAGTCTTGCCAGGGGAGAGGTTTCCCGAAGGAGCCCATGCTTCAGTCCACACCCTTTTCCATGGGGGAAGCCGGGGTGTCCCAAATCTCTCCCACGCTTCAGAACCCCCTCCAGCAGCAGGGAGGCTTGCAGTCACCGTTGGGTGCCAAGGGGTGTTCCAGGCAGGCAGCTCTCCATGGAGAGAAAGGCTTCCCAGCTAGCAAGCTGCCTCAGGAGCATTGCTGCAGTGTGGGTGTGAGTACCCGTGGGGTCGCCTTGAGGGTGGCTCCTGGAGCTGCATGGACGCAAACCCCGTGCTGAGCACACACCCAGGCAAGACTTAGCACACGTCTCAGCACCTCAAGCAGATCATGGCAGATGCCTCCTGCCTGCACTCAATAGACAGGTTGCCCTGTGCATTGCTGGGGAGGCCCTGGCACGTCACAGTTTCCCATGGGCCCAGCTACAGCCTTCTCCCTCTTAGGCCATGCACAGATCCTCTCCAGAGCTACGCTGTGTGTGGAAGTTCGCAAGGTGTGGCATGTGCTTCTCTTTCACTGCTTGGAACCTGCACACACCCAGACTGTGTGTGTCAACATTCACAGTGGGGCCTGATGGCAAGCAATCCTTAGCCCACTGCAAAGCGGGAGAGAGGCGGCCTTTCTGCTCAGGGCCAAACACCCTGCTGCTAGTCTGCTTCCCTGCGGGCTAACCTCTGTGAGGGAAAGGCCGTCTGGGCCCTGAAACGCAAGCACCTGGCCACCCACTCCTAGGTGCTCCTTTGCAACGCTGTCTTTTGGAAAGGCATCCTTCTCCTGGAGCCACCATGTGAGCTGCCTTTGGAAGCCCACAAGAGGCAGGAAGCAGCTTGCAGGAAACCTTGCTCATTGAGGGCCTTGCCCTTGAATATGCTTTGCAAGGAGGCAAGGAGGCCTCGGGTCCACTCGCTTTTCCAGTGGGGAACAGCGAGTGCTGAAGAGCTCTGTTCTGGCTCCAAGGCAGCCTGCAGCTCAGGCGCCCGTGGAATGGGCTTGGTTGGTAGAGCACAGCCCTCAGCAGGGCTCTCCAGTGTGTCTAGCCAGAGAGCCCCCTGCTTTGAACCGGCCTCAGGAATGCAGCTCTAGGGAGCTTTCCCCCTCCCTGCTTGCCTGTCCGGGTGACCACCTTGGAGAGGCCTGCTCCAAACTCGGGCTTTGGCCTTCACGCTGAGATCTCCTCCCTGAGCTCTCTAGCTCTCCCAACAATTGGCAAGTGCACCCAGTGGCACCACACCAGACAGTCTCCCTGAGCATGGCTAGGCCAGGCCTAGTCCCCGTGTCCCCTTGGTCTCTCTCGGCCTTTGCCTCCCTTAGGCCCTCCACTGCATGTCGACCCCCTGGGGTGCAAGGGGTCTTCCTGGAATGGCCAGTGTGTGGCGTGTGTCTTTTGGTGGCTCCGAGACTGCCTCCACAGAGGCTGGCTGGCAAGGGGAACACTGGGGCTGAGAGGAAAATCAGCATTGTGCGTCCGGGGCAGCAGGCTAGCTGTGGCTTCCAAACTGCCTGCATAGCCCCCGTGTGGCCGTCTCCTCTTCCCTGGTGGAAAGCCTCCCTGAGAACTTAGGAGGCTAGCTGAAAGACACAGGTGCTTTGCATTCCTTGCTAGGACTTCACCGACAGCCCTCGCTCTCTGACTGGTGAGTTGGCACCTTCACCAGAGGCCTCCCAGGGAGCTGCCCCATCCCCATCCAGAAAGGAAACCAGCCGTTGGCAAGCAAACTCAGGCAGAGAAGTCTTGCCAGGGGAGAGGTTTCCCGAAGGAGCCCATGCTTCAGTCCACACCCTTTTCCATGGGGGAAGCCGGGGTGTCCCAAATCTCTCCCACGCTTCAGAACCCCCTCCAGCAGCAGGGAGGCTTGCAGTCACCGTTGGGTGCCAAGGGGTGTTCCAGGCAGGCAGCTCTCCATGGAGAGAAAGGCTTCCCAGCTAGCAAGCTGCCTCAGGAGCATTGCTGCAGTGCGGGTGTGAGTACCCGTGGGGTCGCCTTGAGGGTGGCTCCTGGAGCTGCATGGACGCAAACCCCGTGCTGAGCACACACCCAGGCAAGACTTAGCACACGTCTCAGCACCTCAAGCAGATCATGGCAGATGCCTCCTGCCTGCACTCAATAGACAGGTTGCCCTGTGCATTGCTGGGGAGGCCCTGGCACGTCACAGTTTCCCATGGGCCCAGCTACAGCCTTCTCCCTCTTAGGCCATGCACAGATCCTCTCCAGAGCTACGCTGTGTGTGGAAGTTCGCAAGGTGTGGCATGTGCTTCTCTTTCACTGCTTGGAACCTGCACACACCCAGACTGTGTGTGTCAACATTCACAGTGGGGCCTGATGGCAAGCAATCCTTAGCCCACTGCAAAGCGGGAGAGAGGCGGCCTTTCTGCTCAGGGCCAAACACCCTGCTGCTAGTCTGCTTCCCTGCGGGCTAACCTCTGTGAGGGAAAGGCCGTCTGGGCCCTGAAACGCAAGCACCTGGCCACCCACTCCTAGGTGCTCCTTTGCAACGCTGTCTTTTGGAAAGGCATCCTTCTCCTGGAGCCACCATGTGAGCTGCCTTTGGAAGCCCACAAGAGGCAGGAAGCAGCTTGCAGGAAACCTTGCTCATTGAGGGCCTTGCCCTTGAATATGCTTTGCAAGGAGGCAAGGAGGCCTCGGGTCCACTCGCTTTTCCAGTGGGGAACAGCGAGTGCTGAAGAGCTCTGTTCTGGCTCCAAGGCAGCCTGCAGCTCAGGCGCCCGTGGAATGGGCTTGGTTGGTAGAGCACAGCCCTCAGCAGGGCTCTCCAGTGTGTCTAGCCAGAGAGCCCCCTGCTTTGAACCGGCCTCAGGAATGCAGCTCTAGGGAGCTTTCCCCCTCCCTGCTTGCCTGTCCGGGTGACCACCTTGGAGAGGCCTGCTCCAAACTCGGGCTTTGGCCTTCACGCTGAGATCTCCTCCCTGAGCTCTCTAGCTCTCCCAACAATTGGCAAGTGCACCCAGTGGCACCACACCAGACAGTCTCCCTGAGCATGGCTAGGCCAGGCCTAGTCCCCGTGTCCCCTTGGTCTCTCTCGGCCTTTGCCTCCCTTAGGCCCTCCACTGCATGTCGACCCCCTGGGGTGCAAGGGGTCTTCCTGGAATGGCCAGTGTGTGGCGTGTGTCTTTTGGTGGCTCCGAGACTGCCTCCACAGAGGCTGGCTGGCAAGGGGAACACTGGGGCTGAGAGGAAAATCAGCATTGTGCGTCCGGGGCAGCAGGCTAGCTGTGGCTTCCAAACTGCCTGCATAGCCCCCGTGTGGCCGTCTCCTCTTCCCTGGTGGAAAGCCTCCCTGAGAACTTAGGAGGCTAGCTGAAAGACACAGGTGCTTTCCATTCCTTGCTAGGACTTCACCGACAGCCCTCGCTCTCTGACTGGTGAGTTGGCACCTTTACCAGAGGCCTCCCAGGGAGCTGCCCCATCCCCATCCAGAAAGGAAACCAGCCGTTGGCAAGCAAACTCAGGCAGAGAAGTCTTGCCAGGGGAGAGGTTTCCCGAAGGAGCCCATGCTTCAGTCCACACCCTTTTCCATGGGGGAAGCCGGGGTGTCCCAAATCTCTCCCACGCTTCAGAACCCCCTCCAGCAGCAGGGAGGCTTGCAGTCACCGTTGGGTGCCAAGGGGTGTTCCAGGCAGGCAGCTCTCCATGGAGAGAAAGGCTTCCCAGCTAGCAAGCTGCCTCAGGAGCATTGCTGCAGTGCGGGTGTGAGTACCCGTGGGGTCGCCTTGAGGGTGGCTCCTGGAGCTGCATGGACGCAAACCCCGTGCTGAGCACACACCCAGGCAAGACTTAGCACACGTCTCAGCACCTCAAGCAGATCATGGCAGATGCCTCCTGCCTGCACTCAATAGACAGGTTGCCCTGTGCATTGCTGGGGAGGCCCTGGCACGTCACAGTTTCCCATGGGCCCAGCTACAGCTTTCTCCCTCTTAGGCCATGCACAGATCCTCTCCAGAGCTACGCTGTGTGTGGAAGTTCGCAAGGTGTGGCATGTGCTTCTCTTTCACTGCTTGGAACCTGCACACACCCAGACTGTGTGTGTCAACATTCACAGTGGGGCCTGATGGCAAGCAATCCTTAGCCCACTGCAAAGCGGGAGAGAGGCGGCCTTTCTGCTCAGGGCCAAACACCCTGCTGCTAGTCTGCTTCCCTGCGGGCTAACCTCTGTGAGGGAAAGGCCGTCTGGGCCCTGAAACGCAAGCACCTGGCCACCCACTCCTAGGTGCTCCTTTGCAACGCTGTCTTTTGGAAAGGCATCCTTCTCCTGGAGCCACCATGTGAGCTGCCTTTGGAAGCCCACAAGAGGCAGGAAGCAGCTTGCAGGAAACCTTGCTCATTGAGGGCCTTGCCCTTGAATATGCTTTGCAAGGAGGCAAGGAGGCCTCGGGTCCACTCGCTTTTCCAGTGGGGAACAGCGAGTGCTGAAGAGCTCTGTTCTGGCTCCAAGGCAGCCTGCAGCTCAGGCGCCCGTGGAATGGGCTTGGTTGGTAGAGCACAGCCCTCAGCAGGGCTCTCCAGTGTGTCTAGCCAGAGAGCCCCCTGCTTTGAACCGGCCTCAGGAATGCAGCTCTAGGGAGCTTTCCCCCTCCCTGCTTGCCTGTCCGGGTGACCACCTTGGAGAGGCCTGCTCCAAACTCGGGCTTTGGCCTTCACGCTGAGATCTCCTCCCTGAGCTCTCTAGCTCTCCCAACAATTGGCAAGTGCACCCAGTGGCACCACACCAGACAGTCTCCCTGAGCATGGCTAGGCCAGGCCTAGTCCCCGTGTCCCCTTGGTCTCTCTCGGCCTTTGCCTCCCTTAGGCCCTCCACTGCATGTCGACCCCCTGGGGTGCAAGGGGTCTTCCTGGAATGGCCAGTGTGTGGCGTGTGTCTTTTGGTGGCTCCGAGACTGCCTCCACAGAGGCTGGCTGGCAAGGGGAACACTGGGGCTGAGAGGAAAATCAGCATTGTGCGTCCGGGGCAGCAGGCTAGCTGTGGCTTCCAAACTGCCTGCATAGCCCCCGTGTGGCCGTCTCCTCTTCCCTGGTGGAAAGCCTCCCTGAGAACTTAGGAGGCTAGCTGAAAGACACAGGTGCTTTGCATTCCTTGCTAGGACTTCACCGACAGCCCTCGCTCTCTGACTGGTGAGTTGGCACCTTCACCAGAGGCCTCCCAGGGAGCTGCCCCATCCCCATCCAGAAAGGAAACCAGCCGTTGGCAAGCAAACTCAGGCAGAGAAGTCTTGCCAGGGGAGAGGTTTCCCGAAGGAGCCCATGCTTCAGTCCACACCCTTTTCCATGGGGGAAGCCGGGCTGTCCCAAATCTCTCCCACGCTTCAGAACCCCCTCCAGCAGCAGGGAGGCTTGCAGTCACCGTTGGGTGCCAAGGGGTGTTCCAGGCAGGCAGCTCTCCATGGAGAGAAAGGCTTCCCAGCTAGCAAGCTGCCTCAGGAGCATTGCTGCAGTGCGGGTGTGAGTACCCGTGGGGTCGCCTTGAGGGTGGCTCCTGGAGCTGCATGGACGCAAACCCCGTGCTGAGCACACACCCAGGCAAGACTTAGCACACGTCTCAGCACCTCAAGCAGATCATGGCAGATGCCTCCTGCCTGCACTCAATAGACAGGTTGCCCTGTGCATTGCTGGGGAGGCCCTGGCACGTCACAGTTTCCCATGGGCCCAGCTACAGCCTTCTCCCTCTTAGGCCATGCACAGATCCTCTCCAGAGCTACGCTGTGTGTGGAAGTTCGCAAGGTGTGGCATGTGCTTCTCTTTCACTGCTTGGAACCTGCACACACCCAGACTGTGTGTGTCAACATTCACAGTGGGGCCTGATGGCAAGCAATCCTTAGCCCACTGCAAAGCGGGAGAGAGGCGGCCTTTCTGCTCAGGGCCAAACACCCTGCTGCTAGTCTGCTTCCCTGCGGGCTAACCTCTGTGAGGGAAAGGCCGTCTGGGCCCTGAAACGCAAGCACCTGGCCACCCACTCCTAGGTGCTCCTTTGCAACGCTGTCTTTTGGAAAGGCATCCTTCTCCTGGAGCCACCATGTGAGCTGCCTTTGGAAGCCCACAAGAGGCAGGAAGCAGCTTGCAGGAAACCTTGCTCATTGAGGGCCTTGCCCTTGAATATGCTTTGCAAGGAGGCAAGGAGGCCTCGGGTCCACTCGCTTTTCCAGTGGGGAACAGCGAGTGCTGAAGAGCTCTGTTCTGGCTCCAAGGCAGCCTGCAGCTCAGGCGCCCGTGGAATGGGCTTGGTTGGTAGAGCACAGCCCTCAGCAGGGCTCTCCAGTGTGTCTAGCCAGAGAGCCCCCTGCTTTGAACCGGCCTCAGGAATGCAGCTCTAGGGAGCTTTCCCCCTCCCTGCTTGCCTGTCCGGGTGACCAC
This sequence comes from Hippopotamus amphibius kiboko, assembly GCF_030028045.1. NCBI lineage: Eukaryota > Metazoa > Chordata > Mammalia > Artiodactyla > Hippopotamidae > Hippopotamus > Hippopotamus amphibius. The sequence continues at coordinate 32,004,004 of NC_080202.1, read as the reverse complement.
CTTGGAGAGGCCTGCTCCAAACTCGGGCTTTGGCCTTCACGCTGAGATCTCCTCCCTGAGCTCTCTAGCTCTCCCAACAATTGGCAAGTGCACCCAGTGGCACCACACCAGACAGTCTCCCTGAGCATGGCTAGGCCAGGCCTAGTCCCCGTGTCCCCTTGGTCTCTCTCGGCCTTTGCCTCCCTTAGGCCCTCCACTGCATGTCGACCCCCTGGGGTGCAAGGGGTCTTCCTGGAATGGCCAGTGTGTGGCGTGTGTCTTTTGGTGGCTCCGAGACTGCCTCCACAGAGGCTGGCTGGCAAGGGGAACACTGGGGCTGAGAGGAAAATCAGCATTGTGCGTCCGGGGCAGCAGGCTAGCTGTGGCTTCCAAACTGCCTGCATAGCCCCCGTGTGGCCGTCTCCTCTTCCCTGGTGGAAAGCCTCCCTGAGAACTTAGGAGGCTAGCTGAAAGACACAGGTGCTTTCCATTCCTTGCTAGGACTTCACCGACAGCCCTCGCTCTCTGACTGGTGAGTTGGCACCTTTACCAGAGGCCTCCCAGGGAGCTGCCCCATCCCCATCCAGAAAGGAAACCAGCCGTTGGCAAGCAAACTCAGGCAGAGAAGTCTTGCCAGGGGAGAGGTTTCCCGAAGGAGCCCATGCTTCAGTCCACACCCTTTTCCATGGGGGAAGCCGGGCTGTCCCAAATCTCTCCCACGCTTCAGAACCCCCTCCAGCAGCAGGGAGGCTTGCAGTCACCGTTGGGTGCCAAGGGGTGTTCCAGGCAGGCAGCTCTCCATGGAGAGAAAGGCTTCCCAGCTAGCAAGCTGCCTCAGGAGCATTGCTGCAGTGTGGGTGTGAGTACCCGTGGGGTCGCCTTGAGGGTGGCTCCTGGAGCTGCATGGACGCAAACCCCGTGCTGAGCACACACCCAGGCAAGACTTAGCACACGTCTCAGCACCTCAAGCAGATCATGGCAGATGCCTCCTGCCTGCACTCAATAGACAGGTTGCCCTGTGCATTGCTGGGGAGGCCCTGGCACGTCACAGTTTCCCATGGGCCCAGCTACAGCCTTCTCCCTCTTAGGCCATGCACAGATCCTCTCCAGAGCTACGCTGTGTGTGGAAGTTCGCAAGGTGTGGCATGTGCTTCTCTTTCACTGCTTGGAACCTGCACACACCCAGACTGTGTGTGTCAACATTCACAGTGGGGCCTGATGGCAAGCAATCCTTAGCCCACTGCAAAGCGGGAGAGAGGCGGCCTTTCTGCTCAGGGCCAAACACCCTGCTGCTAGTCTGCTTCCCTGCGGGCTAACCTCTGTGAGGGAAAGGCCGTCTGGGCCCTGAAACGCAAGCACCTGGCCACCCACTCCTAGGTGCTCCTTTGCAACGCTGTCTTTTGGAAAGGCATCCTTCTCCTGGAGCCACCATGTGAGCTGCCTTTGGAAGCCCACAAGAGGCAGGAAGCAGCTTGCAGGAAACCTTGCTCATTGAGGGCCTTGCCCTTGAATATGCTTTGCAAGGAGGCAAGGAGGCCTCGGGTCCACTCGCTTTTCCAGTGGGGAACAGCGAGTGCTGAAGAGCTCTGTTCTGGCTCCAAGGCAGCCTGCAGCTCAGGCGCCCGTGGAATGGGCTTGGTTGGTAGAGCACAGCCCTCAGCAGGGCTCTCCAGTGTGTCTAGCCAGAGAGCCCCCTGCTTTGAACCGGCCTCAGGAATGCAGCTCTAGGGAGCTTTCCCCCTCCCTGCTTGCCTGTCCGGGTGACCACCTTGGAGAGGCCTGCTCCAAACTCGGGCTTTGGCCTTCACGCTGAGATCTCCTCCCTGAGCTCTCTAGCTCTCCCAACAATTGGCAAGTGCACCCAGTGGCACCACACCAGACAGTCTCCCTGAGCATGGCTAGGCCAGGCCTAGTCCCCGTGTCCCCTTGGTCTCTCTCGGCCTTTGCCTCCCTTAGGCCCTCCACTGCATGTCGACCCCCTGGGGTGCAAGGGGTCTTCCTGGAATGGCCAGTGTGTGGCGTGTGTCTTTTGGTGGCTCCGAGACTGCCTCCACAGAGGCTGGCTGGCAAGGGGAACACTGGGGCTGAGAGGAAAATCAGCATTGTGCGTCCGGGGCAGCAGGCTAGCTGTGGCTTCCAAACTGCCTGCATAGCCCCCGTGTGGCCGTCTCCTCTTCCCTGGTGGAAAGCCTCCCTGAGAACTTAGGAGGCTAGCTGAAAGACACAGGTGCTTTCCATTCCTTGCTAGGACTTCACCGACAGCCCTCGCTCTCTGACTGGTGAGTTGGCACCTTCACCAGAGGCCTCCCAGGGAGCTGCCCCATCCCCATCCAGAAAGGAAACCAGCCGTTGGCAAGCAAACTCAGGCAGAGAAGTCTTGCCAGGGGAGAGGTTTCCCGAAGGAGCCCATGCTTCAGTCCACACCCTTTTCCATGGGGGAAGCCGGGCTGTCCCAAATCTCTCCCACGCTTCAGAACCCCCTCCAGCAGCAGGGAGGCTTGCAGTCACCGTTGGGTGCCAAGGGGTGTTCCAGGCAGGCAGCTCTCCATGGAGAGAAAGGCTTCCCAGCTAGCAAGCTGCCTCAGGAGCATTGCTGCAGTGCGGGTGTGAGTACCCGTGGGGTCGCCTTGAGGGTGGCTCCTGGAGCTGCATGGACGCAAACCCCGTGCTGAGCACACACCCAGGCAAGACTTAGCACACGTCTCAGCACCTCAAGCAGATCATGGCAGATGCCTCCTGCCTGCACTCAATAGACAGGTTGCCCTGTGCATTGCTGGGGAGGCCCTGGCACGTCACAGTTTCCCATGGGCCCAGCTACAGCCTTCTCCCTCTTAGGCCATGCACAGATCCTCTCCAGAGCTACGCTGTGTGTGGAAGTTCGCAAGGTGTGGCATGTGCTTCTCTTTCACTGCTTGGAACCTGCACACACCCAGACTGTGTGTGTCAACATTCACAGTGGGGCCTGATGGCAAGCAATCCTTAGCCCACTGCAAAGCGGGAGAGAGGCGGCCTTTCTGCTCAGGGCCAAACACCCTGCTGCTAGTCTGCTTCCCTGCGGGCTAACCTCTGTGAGGGAAAGGCCGTCTGGGCCCTGAAACGCAAGCACCTGGCCACCCACTCCTAGGTGCTCCTTTGCAACGCTGTCTTTTGGAAAGGCATCCTTCTCCTGGAGCCACCATGTGAGCTGCCTTTGGAAGCCCACAAGAGGCAGGAAGCAGCTTGCAGGAAACCTTGCTCATTGAGGGCCTTGCCCTTGAATATGCTTTGCAAGGAGGCAAGGAGGCCTCGGGTCCACTCGCTTTTCCAGTGGGGAACAGCGAGTGCTGAAGAGCTCTGTTCTGGCTCCAAGGCAGCCTGCAGCTCAGGCGCCCGTGGAATGGGCTTGGTTGGTAGAGCACAGCCCTCAGCAGGGCTCTCCAGTGTGTCTAGCCAGAGAGCCCCCTGCTTTGAACCGGCCTCAGGAATGCAGCTCTAGGGAGCTTTCCCCCTCCCTGCTTGCCTGTCCGGGTGACCACCTTGGAGAGGCCTGCTCCAAACTCGGGCTTTGGCCTTCACGCTGAGATCTCCTCCCTGAGCTCTCTAGCTCTCCCAACAATTGGCAAGTGCACCCAGTGGCACCACACCAGACAGTCTCCCTGAGCATGGCTAGGCCAGGCCTAGTCCCCGTGTCCCCTTGGTCTCTCTCGGCCTTTGCCTCCCTTAGGCCCTCCACTGCATGTCGACCCCCTGGGGTGCAAGGGGTCTTCCTGGAATGGCCAGTGTGTGGCGTGTGTCTTTTGGTGGCTCCGAGACTGCCTCCACAGAGGCTGGCTGGCAAGGGGAACACTGGGGCTGAGAGGAAAATCAGCATTGTGCGTCCGGGGCAGCAGGCTAGCTGTGGCTTCCAAACTGCCTGCATAGCCCCCGTGTGGCCGTCTCCTCTTCCCTGGTGGAAAGCCTCCCTGAGAACTTAGGAGGCTAGCTGAAAGACACAGGTGCTTTCCATTCCTTGCTAGGACTTCACCGACAGCCCTCGCTCTCTGACTGGTGAGTTGGCACCTTTACCAGAGGCCTCCCAGGGAGCTGCCCCATCCCCATCCAGAAAGGAAACCAGCCGTTGGCAAGCAAACTCAGGCAGAGAAGTCTTGCCAGGGGAGAGGTTTCCCGAAGGAGCCCATGCTTCAGTCCACACCCTTTTCCATGGGGGAAGCCGGGGTGTCCCAAATCTCTCCCACGCTTCAGAACCCCCTCCAGCAGCAGGGAGGCTTGCAGTCACCGTTGGGTGCCAAGGGGTGTTCCAGGCAGGCAGCTCTCCATGGAGAGAAAGGCTTCCCAGCTAGCAAGCTGCCTCAGGAGCATTGCTGCAGTGCGGGTGTGAGTACCCGTGGGGTCGCCTTGAGGGTGGCTCCTGGAGCTGCATGGACGCAAACCCCGTGCTGAGCACACACCCAGGCAAGACTTAGCACACGTCTCAGCACCTCAAGCAGATCATGGCAGATGCCTCCTGCCTGCACTCAATAGACAGGTTGCCCTGTGCATTGCTGGGGAGGCCCTGGCACGTCACAGTTTCCCATGGGCCCAGCTACAGCTTTCTCCCTCTTAGGCCATGCACAGATCCTCTCCAGAGCTACGCTGTGTGTGGAAGTTCGCAAGGTGTGGCATGTGCTTCTCTTTCACTGCTTGGAACCTGCACACACCCAGACTGTGTGTGTCAACATTCACAGTGGGGCCTGATGGCAAGCAATCCTTAGCCCACTGCAAAGCGGGAGAGAGGCGGCCTTTCTGCTCAGGGCCAAACACCCTGCTGCTAGTCTGCTTCCCTGCGGGCTAACCTCTGTGAGGGAAAGGCCGTCTGGGCCCTGAAACGCAAGCACCTGGCCACCCACTCCTAGGTGCTCCTTTGCAACGCTGTCTTTTGGAAAGGCATCCTTCTCCTGGAGCCACCATGTGAGCTGCCTTTGGAAGCCCACAAGAGGCAGGAAGCAGCTTGCAGGAAACCTTGCTCATTGAGGGCCTTGCCCTTGAATATGCTTTGCAAGGAGGCAAGGAGGCCTCGGGTCCACTCGCTTTTCCAGTGGGGAACAGCGAGTGCTGAAGAGCTCTGTTCTGGCTCCAAGGCAGCCTGCAGCTCAGGCGCCCGTGGAATGGGCTTGGTTGGTAGAGCACAGCCCTCAGCAGGGCTCTCCAGTGTGTCTAGCCAGAGAGCCCCCTGCTTTGAACCGGCCTCAGGAATGCAGCTCTAGGGAGCTTTCCCCCTCCCTGCTTGCCTGTCCGGGTGACCACCTTGGAGAGGCCTGCTCCAAACTCGGGCTTTGGCCTTCACGCTGAGATCTCCTCCCTGAGCTCTCTAGCTCTCCCAACAATTGGCAAGTGCACCCAGTGGCACCACACCAGACAGTCTCCCTGAGCATGGCTAGGCCAGGCCTAGTCCCCGTGTCCCCTTGGTCTCTCTCGGCCTTTGCCTCCCTTAGGCCCTCCACTGCATGTCGACCCCCTGGGGTGCAAGGGGTCTTCCTGGAATGGCCAGTGTGTGGCGTGTGTCTTTTGGTGGCTCCGAGACTGCCTCCACAGAGGCTGGCTGGCAAGGGGAACACTGGGGCTGAGAGGAAAATCAGCATTGTGCGTCCGGGGCAGCAGGCTAGCTGTGGCTTCCAAACTGCCTGCATAGCCCCCGTGTGGCCGTCTCCTCTTCCCTGGTGGAAAGCCTCCCTGAGAACTTAGGAGGCTAGCTGAAAGACACAGGTGCTTTGCATTCCTTGCTAGGACTTCACCGACAGCCCTCGCTCTCTGACTGGTGAGTTGGCACCTTCACCAGAGGCCTCCCAGGGAGCTGCCCCATCCCCATCCAGAAAGGAAACCAGCCGTTGGCAAGCAAACTCAGGCAGAGAAGTCTTGCCAGGGGAGAGGTTTCCCGAAGGAGCCCATGCTTCAGTCCACACCCTTTTCCATGGGGGAAGCCGGGCTGTCCCAAATCTCTCCCACGCTTCAGAACCCCCTCCAGCAGCAGGGAGGCTTGCAGTCACCGTTGGGTGCCAAGGGGTGTTCCAGGCAGGCAGCTCTCCATGGAGAGAAAGGCTTCCCAGCTAGCAAGCTGCCTCAGGAGCATTGCTGCAGTGCGGGTGTGAGTACCCGTGGGGTCGCCTTGAGGGTGGCTCCTGGAGCTGCATGGACGCAAACCCCGTGCTGAGCACACACCCAGGCAAGACTTAGCACACGTCTCAGCACCTCAAGCAGATCATGGCAGATGCCTCCTGCCTGCACTCAATAGACAGGTTGCCCTGTGCATTGCTGGGGAGGCCCTGGCACGTCACAGTTTCCCATGGGCCCAGCTACAGCCTTCTCCCTCTTAGGCCATGCACAGATCCTCTCCAGAGCTACGCTGTGTGTGGAAGTTCGCAAGGTGTGGCATGTGCTTCTCTTTCACTGCTTGGAACCTGCACACACCCAGACTGTGTGTGTCAACATTCACAGTGGGGCCTGATGGCAAGCAATCCTTAGCCCACTGCAAAGCGGGAGAGAGGCGGCCTTTCTGCTCAGGGCCAAACACCCTGCTGCTAGTCTGCTTCCCTGCGGGCTAACCTCTGTGAGGGAAAGGCCGTCTGGGCCCTGAAACGCAAGCACCTGGCCACCCACTCCTAGGTGCTCCTTTGCAACGCTGTCTTTTGGAAAGGCATCCTTCTCCTGGAGCCACCATGTGAGCTGCCTTTGGAAGCCCACAAGAGGCAGGAAGCAGCTTGCAGGAAACCTTGCTCATTGAGGGCCTTGCCCTTGAATATGCTTTGCAAGGAGGCAAGGAGGCCTCGGGTCCACTCGCTTTTCCAGTGGGGAACAGCGAGTGCTGAAGAGCTCTGTTCTGGCTCCAAGGCAGCCTGCAGCTCAGGCGCCCGTGGAATGGGCTTGGTTGGTAGAACACAGCCCTCAGCAGGGCTCTCCAGTGTGTCTAGCCAGAGAGCCCCCTGCTTTGAACCGGCCTCAGGAATGCAGCTCTAGGGAGCTTTCCCCCTCCCTGCTTGCCTGTCCGGGTGACCACCTTGGAGAGGCCTGCTCCAAACTCGGGCTTTGGCCTTCACGCTGAGATCTCCTCCCTGAGCTCTCTAGCTCTCCCAACAATTGGCAAGTGCACCCAGTGGCACCACACCAGACAGTCTCCCTGAGCATGGCTAGGCCAGGCCTAGTCCCCGTGTCCCCTTGGTCTCTCTCGGCCTTTGCCTCCCTTAGGCCCTCCACTGCATGTCGACCCCCTGGGGTGCAAGGGGTCTTCCTGGAATGGCCAGTGTGTGGCGTGTGTCTTTTGGTGGCTCCGAGACTGCCTCCACAGAGGCTGGCTGGCAAGGGGAACACTGGGGCTGAGAGGAAAATCAGCATTGTGCGTCCGGGGCAGCAGGCTAGCTGTGGCTTCCAAACTGCCTGCATAGCCCCCGTGTGGCCGTCTCCTCTTCCCTGGTGGAAAGCCTCCCTGAGAACTTAGGAGGCTAGCTGAAAGACACAGGTGCTTTGCATTCCTTGCTAGGACTTCACCGACAGCCCTCGCTCTCTGACTGGTGAGTTGGCACCTTCACCAGAGGCCTCCCAGGGAGCTGCCCCATCCCCATCCAGAAAGGAAACCAGCCGTTGGCAAGCAAACTCAGGCAGAGAAGTCTTGCCAGGGGAGAGGTTTCCCGAAGGAGCCCATGCTTCAGTCCACACCCTTTTCCATGGGGGAAGCCGGGCTGTCCCAAATCTCTCCCACGCTTCAGAACCCCCTCCAGCAGCAGGGAGGCTTGCAGTCACCGTTGGGTGCCAAGGGGTGTTCCAGGCAGGCAGCTCTCCATGGAGAGAAAGGCTTCCCAGCTAGCAAGCTGCCTCAGGAGCATTGCTGCAGTGCGGGTGTGAGTACCCGTGGGGTCGCCTTGAGGGTGGCTCCTGGAGCTGCATGGACGCAAACCCCGTGCTGAGCACACACCCAGGCAAGACTTAGCACACGTCTCAGCACCTCAAGCAGATCATGGCAGATGCCTCCTGCCTGCACTCAATAGACAGGTTGCCCTGTGCATTGCTGGGGAGGCCCTGGCACGTCACAGTTTCCCATGGGCCCAGCTACAGCCTTCTCCCTCTTAGGCCATGCACAGATCCTCTCCAGAGCTACGCTGTGTGTGGAAGTTCGCAAGGTGTGGCATGTGCTTCTCTTTCACTGCTTGGAACCTGCACACACCCAGACTGTGTGTGTCAACATTCACAGTGGGGCCTGATGGCAAGCAATCCTTAGCCCACTGCAAAGCGGGAGAGAGGCGGCCTTTCTGCTCAGGGCCAAACACCCTGCTGCTAGTCTGCTTCCCTGCGGGCTAACCTCTGTGAGGGAAAGGCCGTCTGGGCCCTGAAACGCAAGCACCTGGCCACCCACTCCTAGGTGCTCCTTTGCAACGCTGTCTTTTGGAAAGGCATCCTTCTCCTGGAGCCACCATGTGAGCTGCCTTTGGAAGCCCACAAGAGGCAGGAAGCAGCTTGCAGGAAACCTTGCTCATTGAGGGCCTTGCCCTTGAATATGCTTTGCAAGGAGGCAAGGAGGCCTCGGGTCCACTCGCTTTTCCAGTGGGGAACAGCGAGTGCTGAAGAGCTCTGTTCTGGCTCCAAGGCAGCCTGCAGCTCAGGCGCCCGTGGAATGGGCTTGGTTGGTAGAGCACAGCCCTCAGCAGGGCTCTCCAGTGTGTCTAGCCAGAGAGCCCCCTGCTTTGAACCGGCCTCAGGAATGCAGGTCTAGGGAGCTTTCCCCCTCCCTGCTTGCCTGTCCGGGTGACCACCTTGGAGAGGCCTGCTCCAAACTCGGGCTTTGGCCTTCACGCTGAGATCTCCTCCCTGAGCTCTCTAGCTCTCCCAACAATTGGCAAGTGCACCCAGTGGCACCACACCAGACAGTCTCCCTGAGCATGGCTAGGCCAGGCCTAGTCCCCGTGTCCCCTTGGTCTCTCTCGGCCTTTGCCTCCCTTAGGCCCTCCACTGCATGTCGACCCCCTGGGGTGCAAGGGGTCTTCCTGGAATGGCCAGTGTGTGGCGTGTGTCTTTTGGTGGCTCCGAGACTGCCTCCACAGAGGCTGGCTGGCAAGGGGAACACTGGGGCTGAGAGGAAAATCAGCATTGTGCGTCCGGGGCAGCAGGCTAGCTGTGGCTTCCAAACTGCCTGCATAGCCCCCGTGTGGCCGTCTCCTCTTCCCTGGTGGAAAGCCTCCCTGAGAACTTAGGAGGCTAGCTGAAAGACACAGGTGCTTTGCATTCCTTGCTAGGACTTCACCGACAGCCCTCGCTCTCTGACTGGTGAGTTGGCACCTTCACCAGAGGCCTCCCAGGGAGCTGCCCCATCCCCATCCAGAAAGGAAACCAGCCGTTGGCAAGCAAACTCAGGCAGAGAAGTCTTGCCAGGGGAGAGGTTTCCCGAAGGAGCCCATGCTTCAGTCCACACCCTTTTCCATGGGGGAAGCCGGGGTGTCCCAAATCTCTCCCACGCTTCAGAAACCCCTCCAGCAGCAGGGAGGCTTGCAGTCACCGTTGGGTGCCAAGGGGTGTTCCAGGCAGGCAGCTCTCCATGGAGAGAAAGGCTTCCCAGCTAGCAAGCTGCCTCAGGAGCATTGCTGCAGTGCGGGTGTGAGTACCCGTGGGGTCGCCTTGAGGGTGGCTCCTGGAGCTGCATGGACGCAAACCCCGTGCTGAGCACACACCCAGGCAAGACTTAGCACACGTCTCAGCACCTCAAGCAGATCATGGCAGATGCCTCCTGCCTGCACTCAATAGACAGGTTGCCCTGTGCATTGCTGGGGAGGCCCTGGCACGTCACAGTTTCCCATGGGCCCAGCTACAGCCTTCTCCCTCTTAGGCCATGCACAGATCCTCTCCAGAGCTACGCTGTGTGTGGAAGTTCGCAAGGTGTGGCATGTGCTTCTCTTTCACTGCTTGGAACCTGCACACACCCAGACTGTGTGTGTCAACATTCACAGTGGGGCCTGATGGCAAGCAATCCTTAGCCCACTGCAAAGCGGGAGAGAGGCGGCCTTTCTGCTCAGGGCCAAACACCCTGCTGCTAGTCTGCTTCCCTGCGGGCTAACCTCTGTGAGGGAAAGGCCGTCTGGGCCCTGAAACGCAAGCACCTGGCCACCCACTCCTAGGTGCTCCTTTGCAACGCTGTCTTTTGGAAAGGCATCCTTCTCCTGGAGCCACCATGTGAGCTGCCTTTGGAAGCCCACAAGAGGCAGGAAGCAGCTTGCAGGAAACCTTGCTCATTGAGGGCCTTGCCCTTGAATATGCTTTGCAAGGAGGCAAGGAGGCCTCGGGTCCACTCGCTTTTCCAGTGGGGAACAGCGAGTGCTGAAGAGCTCTGTTCTGGCTCCAAGGCAGCCTGCAGCTCAGGCGCCCGTGGAATGGGCTTGGTTGGTAGAGCACAGCCCTCAGCAGGGCTCTCCAGTGTGTCTAGCCAGAGAGCCCCCTGCTTTGAACCGGCCTCAGGAATGCAGGTCTAGGGAGCTTTCCCCCTCCCTGCTTGCCTGTCCGGGTGACCACCTTGGAGAGGCCTGCTCCAAACTCGGGCTTTGGCCTTCACGCTGAGATCTCCTCCCTGAGCTCTCTAGCTCTCCCAACAATTGGCAAGTGCACCCAGTGGCACCACACCAGACAGTCTCCCTGAGCATGGCTAGGCCAGGCCTAGTCCCCGTGTCCCCTTGGTCTCTCTCGGCCTTTGCCTCCCTTAGGCCCTCCACTGCATGTCGACCCCCTGGGGTGCAAGGGGTCTTCCTGGAATGGCCAGTGTGTGGCGTGTGTCTTTTGGTGGCTCCGAGACTGCCTCCACAGAGGCTGGCTGGCAAGGGGAACACTGGGGCTGAGAGGAAAATCAGCATTGTGCGTCCGGGGCAGCAGGCTAGCTGTGGCTTCCAAACTGCCTGCATAGCCCCCGTGTGGCCGTCTCCTCTTCCCTGGTGGAAAGCCTCCCTGAGAACTTAGGAGGCTAGCTGAAAGACACAGGTGCTTTGCATTCCTTGCTAGGACTTCACCGACAGCCCTCGCTCTCTGACTGGTGAGTTGGCACCTTCACCAGAGGCCTCCCAGGGAGCTGCCCCATCCCCATCCAGAAAGGAAACCAGCCGTTGGCAAGCAAACTCAGGCAGAGAAGTCTTGCCAGGGGAGAGGTTTCCCGAAGGAGCCCATGCTTCAGTCCACACCCTTTTCCATGGGGGAAGCCGGGGTGTCCCAAATCTCTCCCACGCTTCAGAAACCCCTCCAGCAGCAGGGAGGCTTGCAGTCACCGTTGGGTGCCAAGGGGTGTTCCAGGCAGGCAGCTCTCCATGGAGAGAAAGGCTTCCCAGCTAGCAAGCTGCCTCAGGAGCATTGCTGCAGTGCGGGTGTGAGTACCCGTGGGGTCGCCTTGAGGGTGGCTCCTGGAGCTGCATGGACGCAAACCCCGTGCTGAGCACACACCCAGGCAAGACTTAGCACACGTCTCAGCACCTCAAGCAGATCATGGCAGATGCCTCCTGCCTGCACTCAATAGACAGGTTGCCCTGTGCATTGCTGGGGAGGCCCTGGCACGTCACAGTTTCCCATGGGCCCAGCTACAGCCTTCTCCCTCTTAGGCCATGCACAGATCCTCTCCAGAGCTACGCTGTGTGTGGAAGTTCGCAAGGTGTGGCATGTGCTTCTCTTTCACTGCTTGGAACCTGCACACACCCAGACTGTGTGTGTCAACATTCACAGTGGGGCCTGATGGCAAGCAATCCTTAGCCCACTGCAAAGCGGGAGAGAGGCGGCCTTTCTGCTCAGGGCCAAACACCCTGCTGCTAGTCTGCTTCCCTGCGGGCTAACCTCTGTGAGGGAAAGGCCGTCTGGGCCCTGAAACGCAAGCACCTGGCCACCCACTCCTAGGTGCTCCTTTGCAACGCTGTCTTTTGGAAAGGCATCCTTCTCCTGGAGCCACCATGTGAGCTGCCTTTGGAAGCCCACAAGAGGCAGGAAGCAGCTTGCAGGAAACCTTGCTCATTGAGGGCCTTGCCCTTGAATATGCTTTGCAAGGAGGCAAGGAGGCCTCGGGTCCACTCGCTTTTCCAGTGGGGAACAGCGAGTGCTGAAGAGCTCTGTTCTGGCTCCAAGGCAGCCTGCAGCTCAGGCGCCCGTGGAATGGGCTTGGTTGGTAGAGCACAGCCCTCAGCAGGGCTCTCCAGTGTGTCTAGCCAGAGAGCCCCCTGCTTTGAACCGGCCTCAGGAATGCAGCTCTAGGGAGCTTTCCCCCTCCCTGCTTGCCTGTCCGGGTGACCACCTTGGAGAGGCCTGCTCCAAACTCGGGCTTTGGCCTTCACGCTGAGATCTCCTCCCTGAGCTCTCTAGCTCTCCCAACAATTGGCAAGTGCACCCAGTGGCACCACACCAGACAGTCTCCCTGAGCATGGCTAGGCCAGGCCTAGTCCCCGTGTCCCCTTGGTCTCTCTCGGCCTTTGCCTCCCTTAGGCCCTCCACTGCATGTCGACCCCCTGGGGTGCAAGGGGTCTTCCTGGAATGGCCAGTGTGTGGCGTGTGTCTTTTGGTGGCTCCGAGACTGCCTCCACAGAGGCTGGCTGGCAAGGGGAACACTGGGGCTGAGAGGAAAATCAGCATTGTGCGTCCGGGGCAGCAGGCTAGCTGTGGCTTCCAAACTGCCTGCATAGCCCCCGTGTGGCCGTCTCCTCTTCCCTGGTGGAAAGCCTCCCTGAGAACTTAGGAGGCTAGCTGAAAGACACAGGTGCTTTGCATTCCTTGCTAGGACTTCACCGACAGCCCTCGCTCTCTGACTGGTGAGTTGGCACCTTCACCAGAGGCCTCCCAGGGAGCTGCCCCATCCCCATCCAGAAAGGAAACCAGCCGTTGGCAAGCAAACTCAGGCAGAGAAGTCTTGCCAGGGGAGAGGTTTCCCGAAGGAGCCCATGCTTCAGTCCACACCCTTTTCCATGGGGGAAGCCGGGCTGTCCCAAATCTCTCCCACGCTTCAGAACCCCCTCCAGCAGCAGGGAGGCTTGCAGTCACCGTTGGGTGCCAAGGGGTGTTCCAGGCAGGCAGCTCTCCATGGAGAGAAAGGCTTCCCAGCTAGCAAGCTGCCTCAGGAGCATTGCTGCAGTGCGGGTGTGAGTACCCGTGGGGTCGCCTTGAGGGTGGCTCCTGGAGCTGCATGGACGCAAACCCCGTGCTGAGCACACACCCAGGCAAGACTTAGCACACGTCTCAGCACCTCAAGCAGATCATGGCAGATGCCTCCTGCCTGCACTCAATAGACAGGTTGTCCTGTGCATTGCTGGGGAGGCCCTGGCACGTCACAGTTTCCCATGGGCCCAGCTACAGCCTTCTCCCTCTTAGGCCATGCACAGATCCTCTCCAGAGCTACGCTGTGTGTGGAAGTTCGCAAGGTGTGGCATGTGCTTCTCTTTCACTGCTTGGAACCTGCACACACCCAGACTGTGTGTGTCAACATTCACAGTGGGGCCTGATGGCAAGCAATCCTTAGCCCACTGCAAAGCGGGAGAGAGGTGGCCTTTCTGCTCAGGGCCAAACACCCTGCTGCTAGTCTGCTTCCCTGCGGGCTAACCTCTGTGAGGGAAAGGCCGTCTGGGCCCTGAAACGCAAGCACCTGGCCACCCACTCCTAGGTGCTCCTTTGCAACGCTGTCTTTTGGAAAGGCATCCTTCTCCTGGAGCCACCATGTGAGCTGCCTTTGGAAGCCCACAAGAGGCAGGAAGCAGCTTGCAGGAAACCTTGCTCATTGAGGGCCTTGCCCTTGAATATGCTTTGCAAGGAGGCAAGGAGGCCTCGGGTCCACTCGCTTTTCCAGTGGGGAACAGCGAGTGCTGAAGAGCTCTGTTCTGGCTCCAAGGCAGCCTGCAGCTCAGGCGCCCGTGGAATGGGCTTGGTTGGTAGAGCACAGCCCTCAGCAGGGCTCTCCAGTGTGTCTAGCCAGAGAGCCCCCTGCTTTGAACTGGCCTCAGGAATGCAGCTCTAGGGAGCTTTCCCCCTCCCTGCTTGCCTGTCCGGGTGACCACCTTGGAGAGGCCTGCTCCAAACTCGGGCTTTGGCCTTCACGCTGAGCTCCCCTCCCTGAGCTCTCTAGCTCTCCCAACAATTGGCAAGTGCACCCAGTGGCACCACACCAGACAGTCTCCCTGAGCATGGCTAGGCCAGGCCTAGTCCCCGTGTCCCCTTGGTCTCTCTCGGCCTTTGCCTCCCTTAGGCCCTCCACTGCATGTCGACCCCCTGGGGTGCAAGGGGTCTTCCTGGAATGGCCAGTGTGTGGCGTGTGTCTTTTGGTGGCTCCGAGACTGCCTCCACAGAGGCTGGCTGGCAAGGGGAACACTGGGGCTGAGAGGAAAATCAGCATTGTGCGTCCGGGGCAGCAGGCTAGCTGTGGCTTCCAAACTGCCTGCATAGCCCCCGTGTGGCCGTCTCCTCTTCCCTGGTGGAAAGCCTCCCTGAGAACTTAGGAGGCTAGCTGAAAGACACAGGTGCTTTCCATTCCTTGCTAGGACTTCACCGACAGCCCTCGCTCTCTGACTGGTGAGTTGGCACCTTCACCAGAGGCCTCCCAGGGAGCTGCCCCATCCCCATCCAGAAAGGAAACCAGCCGTTGGCAAGCAAACTCAGGCAGAGAAGTCTTGCCAGGGGAGAGGTTTCCCGAAGGAGCCCATGCTTCAGTCCACACCCTTTTCCATGGGGGAAGCCGGGGTGTCCCAAATCTCTCCCACGCTTCAGAACCCCCTCCAGCAGCAGGGAGGCTTGCAGTCACCGTTGGGTGCCAAGGGGTGTTCCAGGCAGGCAGCTCTCCATGGAGAGAAAGGCTTCCCAGCTAGCAAGCTGCCTCAGGAGCATTGCTGCAGTGTGGGTGTGAGTACCCGTGGGGTCGCCTTGAGGGTGGCTCCTGGAGCTGCATGGACGCAAACCCCGTGCTGAGCACACACCCAGGCAAGACTTAGCACACGTCTCAGCACCTCAAGCAGATCATGGCAGATGCCTCCTGCCTGCACTCAATAGACAGGTTGCCCTGTGCATTGCTGGGGAGGCCCTGGCACGTCACAGTTTCCCATGGGCCCAGCTACAGCCTTCTCCCTCTTAGGCCATGCACAGATCCTCTCCAGAGCTACGCTGTGTGTGGAAGTTCGCAAGGTGTGGCATGTGCTTCTCTTTCACTGCTTGGAACCTGCACACACCCAGACTGTGTGTGTCAACATTCACAGTGGGGCCTGATGGCAAGCAATCCTTAGCCCACTGCAAAGCGGGAGAGAGGCGGCCTTTCTGCTCAGGGCCAAACACCCTGCTGCTAGTCTGCTTCCCTGCGGGCTAACCTCTGTGAGGGAAAGGCCGTCTGGGCCCTGAAACGCAAGCACCTGGCCACCCACTCCTAGGTGCTCCTTTGCAACGCTGTCTTTTGGAAAGGCATCCTTCTCCTGGAGCCACCATGTGAGCTGCCTTTGGAAGCCCACAAGAGGCAGGAAGCAGCTTGCAGGAAACCTTGCTCATTGAGGGCCTTGCCCTTGAATATGCTTTGCAAGGAGGCAAGGAGGCCTCGGGTCCACTCGCTTTTCCAGTGGGGAACAGCGAGTGCTGAAGAGCTCTGTTCTGGCTCCAAGGCAGCCTGCAGCTCAGGCGCCCGTGGAATGGGCTTGGTTGGTAGAGCACAGCCCTCAGCAGGGCTCTCCAGTGTGTCTAGCCAGAGAGCCCCCTGCTTTGAACCGGCCTCAGGAATGCAGCTCTAGGGAGCTTTCCCCCTCCCTGCTTGCCTGTCCGGGTGACCACCTTGGAGAGGCCTGCTCCAAACTCGGGCTTTGGCCTTCACGCTGAGATCTCCTCCCTGAGCTCTCTAGCTCTCCCAACAATTGGCAAGTGCACCCAGTGGCACCACACCAGACAGTCTCCCTGAGCATGGCTAGGCCAGGCCTAGTCCCCGTGTCCCCTTGGTCTCTCTCGGCCTTTGCCTCCCTTAGGCCCTCCACTGCATGTCGACCCCCTGGGGTGCAAGGGGTCTTCCTGGAATGGCCAGTGTGTGGCGTGTGTCTTTTGGTGGCTCCGAAACTGCCTCCACAGAGGCTGGCTGGCAAGGGGAACACTGGGGCTGAGAGGAAAATCAGCATTGTGCGTCCGGGGCAGCAGGCTAGCTGTGGCTTCCAAACTGCCTGCATAGCCCCCGTGTGGCCGTCTCCTCTTCCCTGGTGGAAAGCCTCCCTGAGAACTTAGGAGGCTAGCTGAAAGACACAGGTGCTTTGCATTCCTTGCTAGGACTTCACCGACAGCCCTCGCTCTCTGACTGGTGAGTTGGCACCTTCACCAGAGGCCTCCCAGGGAGCTGCCCCATCCCCATCCAGAAAGGAAACCAGCCGTTGGCAAGCAAACTCAGGCAGAGAAGTCTTGCCAGGGGAGAGGTTTCCCGAAGGAGCCCATGCTTCAGTCCACACCCTTTTCCATGGGGGAAGCCGGGCTGTCCCAAATCTCTCCCACGCTTCAGAACCCCCTCCAGCAGCAGGGAGGCTTGCAGTCACCGTTGGGTGCCAAGGGGTGTTCCAGGCAGGCAGCTCTCCATGGAGAGAAAGGCTTCCCAGCTAGCAAGCTGCCTCAGGAGCATTGCTGCAGTGCGGGTGTGAGTACCCGTGGGGTCGCCTTGAGGGTGGCTCCTGGAGCTGCATGGACGCAAACCCCGTGCTGAGCACACACCCAGGCAAGACTTAGCACACGTCTCAGCACCTCAAGCAGATCATGGCAGATGCCTCCTGCCTGCACTCAATAGACAGGTTGCCCTGTGCATTGCTGGGGAGGCCCTGGCACGTCACAGTTTCCCATGGGCCCAGCTACAGCCTTCTCCCTCTTAGGCCATGCACAGATCCTCTCCAGAGCTACGCTGTGTGTGGAAGTTCGCAAGGTGTGGCATGTGCTTCTCTTTCACTGCTTGGAACCTGCACACACCCAGACTGTGTGTGTCAACATTCACAGTGGGGCCTGATGGCAAGCAATCCTTAGCCCACTGCAAAGCGGGAGAGAGGCGGCCTTTCTGCTCAGGGCCAAACACCCTGCTGCTAGTCTGCTTCCCTGCGGGCTAACCTCTGTGAGGGAAAGGCCGTCTGGGCCCTGAAACGCAAGCACCTGGCCACCCACTCCTAGGTGCTCCTTTGCAACGCTGTCTTTTGGAAAGGCATCCTTCTCCTGGAGCCACCATGTGAGCTGCCTTTGGAAGCCCACAAGAGGCAGGAAGCAGCTTGCAGGAAACCTTGCTCATTGAGGGCCTTGCCCTTGAATATGCTTTGCAAGGAGGCAAGGAGGCCTCGGGTCCACTCGCTTTTCCAGTGGGGAACAGCGAGTGCTGAAGAGCTCTGTTCTGGCTCCAAGGCAGCCTGCAGCTCAGGCGCCCGTGGAATGGGCTTGGTTGGTAGAACACAGCCCTCAGCAGGGCTCTCCAGTGTGTCTAGCCAGAGAGCCCCCTGCTTTGAACCGGCCTCAGGAATGCAGCTCTAGGGAGCTTTCCCCCTCCCTGCTTGCCTGTCCGGGTGACCACCTTGGAGAGGCCTGCTCCAAACTCGGGCTTTGGCCTTCACGCTGAGATCTCCTCCCTGAGCTCTCTAGCTCTCCCAACAATTGGCAAGTGCACCCAGTGGCACCACACCAGACAGTCTCCCTGAGCATGGCTAGGCCAGGCCTAGTCCCCGTGTCCCCTTGGTCTCTCTCGGCCTTTGCCTCCCTTAGGCCCTCCACTGCATGTCGACCCCCTGGGGTGCAAGGGGTCTTCCTGGAATGGCCAGTGTGTGGCGTGTGTCTTTTGGTGGCTCCGAGACTGCCTCCACAGAGGCTGGCTGGCAAGGGGAACACTGGGGCTGAGAGGAAAATCAGCATTGTGCGTCCGGGGCAGCAGGCTAGCTGTGGCTTCCAAACTGCCTGCATAGCCCCCGTGTGGCCGTCTCCTCTTCCCTGGTGGAAAGCCTCCCTGAGAACTTAGGAGGCTAGCTGAAAGACACAGGTGCTTTGCATTCCTTGCTAGGACTTCACCGACAGCCCTCGCTCTCTGACTGGTGAGTTGGCACCTTCACCAGAGGCCTCCCAGGGAGCTGCCCCATCCCCATCCAGAAAGGAAACCAGCCGTTGGCAAGCAAACTCAGGCAGAGAAGTCTTGCCAGGGGAGAGGTTTCCCGAAGGAGCCCATGCTTCAGTCCACACCCTTTTCCATGGGGGAAGCCGGGGTGTCCCAAATCTCTCCCACGCTTCAGAAACCCCTCCAGCAGCAGGGAGGCTTGCAGTCACCGTTGGGTGCCAAGGGGTGTTCCAGGCAGGCAGCTCTCCATGGAGAGAAAGGCTTCCCAGCTAGCAAGCTGCCTCAGGAGCATTGCTGCAGTGCGGGTGTGAGTACCCGTGGGGTCGCCTTGAGGGTGGCTCCTGGAGCTGCATGGACGCAAACCCCGTGCTGAGCACACACCCAGGCAAGACTTAGCACACGTCTCAGCACCTCAAGCAGATCATGGCAGATGCCTCCTGCCTGCACTCAATAGACAGGTTGCCCTGTGCATTGCTGGGGAGGCCCTGGCACGTCACAGTTTCCCATGGGCCCAGCTACAGCCTTCTCCCTCTTAGGCCATGCACAGATCCTCTCCAGAGCTACGCTGTGTGTGGAAGTTCGCAAGGTGTGGCATGTGCTTCTCTTTCACTGCTTGGAACCTGCACACACCCAGACTGTGTGTGTCAACATTCACAGTGGGGCCTGATGGCAAGCAATCCTTAGCCCACTGCAAAGCGGGAGAGAGGCGGCCTTTCTGCTCAGGGCCAAACACCCTGCTGCTAGTCTGCTTCCCTGCGGGCTAACCTCTGTGAGGGAAAGGCCGTCTGGGCCCTGAAACGCAAGCACCTGGCCACCCACTCCTAGGTGCTCCTTTGCAACGCTGTCTTTTGGAAAGGCATCCTTCTCCTGGAGCCACCATGTGAGCTGCCTTTGGAAGCCCACAAGAGGCAGGAAGCAGCTTGCAGGAAACCTTGCTCATTGAGGGCCTTGCCCTTGAATATGCTTTGCAAGGAGGCAAGGAGGCCTCGGGTCCACTCGCTTTTCCAGTGGGGAACAGCGAGTGCTGAAGAGCTCTGTTCTGGCTCCAAGGCAGCCTGCAGCTCAGGCGCCCGTGGAATGGGCTTGGTTGGTAGAGCACAGCCCTCAGCAGGGCTCTCCAGTGTGTCTAGCCAGAGAGCCCCCTGCTTTGAACCGGCCTCAGGAATGCAGCTCTAGGGAGCTTTCCCCCTCCCTGCTTGCCTGTCCGGGTGACCACCTTGGAGAGGCCTGCTCCAAACTCGGGCTTTGGCCTTCACGCTGAGATCTCCTCCCTGAGCTCTCTAGCTCTCCCAACAATTGGCAAGTGCACCCAGTGGCACCACACCAGACAGTCTCCCTGAGCATGGCTAGGCCAGGCCTAGTCCCCGTGTCCCCTTGGTCTCTCTCGGCCTTTGCCTCCCTTAGGCCCTCCACTGCATGTCGACCCCCTGGGGTGCAAGGGGTCTTCCTGGAATGGCCAGTGTGTGGCGTGTGTCTTTTGGTGGCTCCGAGACTGCCTCCACAGAGGCTGGCTGGCAAGGGGAACACTGGGGCTGAGAGGAAAATCAGCATTGTGCGTCCGGGGCAGCAGGCTAGCTGTGGCTTCCAAACTGCCTGCATAGCCCCCGTGTGGCCGTCTCCTCTTCCCTGGTGGAAAGCCTCCCTGAGAACTTAGGAGGCTAGCTGAAAGACACAGGTGCTTTGCATTCCTTGCTAGGACTTCACCGACAGCCCTCGCTCTCTGACTGGTGAGTTGGCACCTTCACCAGAGGCCTCCCAGGGAGCTGCCCCATCCCCATCCAGAAAGGAAACCAGCCGTTGGCAAGCAAACTCAGGCAGAGAAGTCTTGCCAGGGGAGAGGTTTCCCGAAGGAGCCCATGCTTCAGTCCACACCCTTTTCCATGGGGGAAGCCGGGCTGTCCCAAATCTCTCCCACGCTTCAGAACCCCCTCCAGCAGCAGGGAGGCTTGCAGTCACCGTTGGGTGCCAAGGGGTGTTCCAGGCAGGCAGCTCTCCATGGAGAGAAAGGCTTCCCAGCTAGCAAGCTGCCTCAGGAGCATTGCTGCAGTGCGGGTGTGAGTACCCGTGGGGTCGCCTTGAGGGTGGCTCCTGGAGCTGCATGGACGCAAACCCCGTGCTGAGCACACACCCAGGCAAGACTTAGCACACGTCTCAGCACCTCAAGCAGATCATGGCAGATGCCTCCTGCCTGCACTCAATAGACAGGTTGTCCTGTGCATTGCTGGGGAGGCCCTGGCACGTCACAGTTTCCCATGGGCCCAGCTACAGCCTTCTCCCTCTTAGGCCATGCACAGATCCTCTCCAGAGCTACGCTGTGTGTGGAAGTTCGCAAGGTGTGGCATGTGCTTCTCTTTCACTGCTTGGAACCTGCACACACCCAGACTGTGTGTGTCAACATTCACAGTGGGGCCTGATGGCAAGCAATCCTTAGCCCACTGCAAAGCGGGAGAGAGGTGGCCTTTCTGCTCAGGGCCAAACACCCTGCTGCTAGTCTGCTTCCCTGCGGGCTAACCTCTGTGAGGGAAAGGCCGTCTGGGCCCTGAAACGCAAGCACCTGGCCACCCACTCCTAGGTGCTCCTTTGCAACGCTGTCTTTTGGAAAGGCATCCTTCTCCTGGAGCCACCATGTGAGCTGCCTTTGGAAGCCCACAAGAGGCAGGAAGCAGCTTGCAGGAAACCTTGCTCATTGAGGGCCTTGCCCTTGAATATGCTTTGCAAGGAGGCAAGGAGGCCTCGGGTCCACTCGCTTTTCCAGTGGGGAACAGCGAGTGCTGAAGAGCTCTGTTCTGGCTCCAAGGCAGCCTGCAGCTCAGGCGCCCGTGGAATGGGCTTGGTTGGTAGAGCACAGCCCTCAGCAGGGCTCTCCAGTGTGTCTAGCCAGAGAGCCCCCTGCTTTGAACTGGCCTCAGGAATGCAGCTCTAGGGAGCTTTCCCCCTCCCTGCTTGCCTGTCCGGGTGACCACCTTGGAGAGGCCTGCTCCAAACTCGGGCTTTGGCCTTCACGCTGAGCTCTCCTCCCTGAGCTCTCTAGCTCTCCCAACAATTGGCAAGTGCACCCAGTGGCACCACACCAGACAGTCTCCCTGAGCATGGCTAGGCCAGGCCTAGTCCCCGTGTCCCCTTGGTCTCTCTCGGCCTTTGCCTCCCTTAGGCCCTCCACTGCATGTCGACCCCCTGGGGTGCAAGGGGTCTTCCTGGAATGGCCAGTGTGTGGCGTGTGTCTTTTGGTGGCTCCGAGACTGCCTCCACAGAGGCTGGCTGGCAAGGGGAACACTGGGGCTGAGAGGAAAATCAGCATTGTGCGTCCGGGGCAGCAGGCTAGCTGTGGCTTCCAAACTGCCTGCATAGCCCCCGTGTGGCCGTCTCCTCTTCCCTGGTGGAAAGCCTCCCTGAGAACTTAGGAGGCTAGCTGAAAGACACAGGTGCTTTCCATTCCTTGCTAGGACTTCACCGACAGCCCTCGCTCTCTGACTGGTGAGTTGGCACCTTCACCAGAGGCCTCCCAGGGAGCTGCCCCATCCCCATCCAGAAAGGAAACCAGCCGTTGGCAAGCAAACTCAGGCAGAGAAGTCTTGCCAGGGGAGAGGTTTCCCGAAGGAGCCCATGCTTCAGTCCACACCCTTTTCCATGGGGGAAGCCGGGGTGTCCCAAATCTCTCCCACGCTTCAGAACCCCCTCCAGCAGCAGGGAGGCTTGCAGTCACCGTTGGGTGCCAAGGGGTGTTCCAGGCAGGCAGCTCTCCATGGAGAGAAAGGCTTCCCAGCTAGCAAGCTGCCTCAGGAGCATTGCTGCAGTGTGGGTGTGAGTACCCGTGGGGTCGCCTTGAGGGTGGCTCCTGGAGCTGCATGGACGCAAACCCCGTGCTGAGCACACACCCAGGCAAGACTTAGCACACGTCTCAGCACCTCAAGCAGATCATGGCAGATGCCTCCTGCCTGCACTCAATAGACAGGTTGCCCTGTGCATTGCTGGGGAGGCCCTGGCACGTCACAGTTTCCCATGGGCCCAGCTACAGCCTTCTCCCTCTTAGGCCATGCACAGATC